>NC_086196.1:11533846-11840576 GCF_035770615.1 Melospiza melodia melodia | reverse complement strand
GCTGCCTGCAGCGATATCTATGCTAATAAAGAAAACCGTGAGGAAGCATCCACAAGCACCACATTGCCTACAATTAAGTGTTGGAAGAGTCCCTGGCAGGCTTTAGACCTGGACCAACTAGACTTCTCAAATAATTTATAGACACCATTCAGGGATGAGCTCCAACCCAGGACCCATTCTGAACAGGTTCCTGACCATCTTGTCTTGGAGGTAAAGAGGGTTAAATATGAATTTTCTATGAATAGGAAATGTTGCAGACAGTAGCTGTAATCCCAAGGAACTGTCCCTGGCTTTTTCAATTTTCTAGTGCAGGTACAACTAATGCAAGCTTACTTCTATAGCATATACATTGGGAAGCTGTGCTGAAATAGGGAAGGGGAGAAAGAGTATGTTTAACCTAATCCAAGATATATGGGGATGACAGAAATCACACTAACACAGACTCTTAATTCCTTCCTGAATATCTTCTATGGGCTTTTAACAGTAGTAGCACAAGAAAAATAACATTCATGATGGGCCAGTGTGGATCCCTGGGGCCTCAGAAGGGACTGCTGAGAGACAAAGCTGTAAATATGTCTGTGATGGACTGAAAAGGAAAAGGTACCACTCTAGGGGTGAACTCAAAGCCTAAGTGTTGGCTCATGTTCACTAACCTGGGTGACAGGGCAGACTGATCATTGCCTTTGGGCTTTAGTCTATGTTTTATTGCATTATTTTTTTAGTAATTTTTCTGAATGGACTACTCCAACTGCACAGTTTCCAGGGCCAAGTTCATTTATTATCCACACGGAGAACATGAATACTTACTGCTTCAGAAACAATAGCAGGATGTTACTCTGCTGCTGATACAGAGTCACTGATGAGAATGATCCTATTATCATTCAGTTACTAACTCCTTTAATCAAAGCTTTAACTAGGTTTATAATCCAAGAGAAAAAGCTGTGGCCACACTGGGATTCAGATGCAAAGTCATTCACCATTAAATTCTAGTGGTAGAAATTTTGTTTTCTCACTCTATCCCTGAGGGAATGATGGAAGTCAATCGGACAGCTGACCATCTCTGCAGTCCAAGGAAGGAGAACTGCCTGAACATGGAGAATGAGCTAAATTCCCATCCTTTTTGGGTTGGCATTTCATATCAGGTTTGAATCTCGTATTGTGTACGTCTCTCAGGGATGGTGATTTTATCAGTAAGCGAGTTTCTTGCATATAGTTATGTGATCACTGTGACACTTCCCAGGTCTCTAAAGTAATTTCCTGAAAAAATAATATGAAAATCACAAGTGTTAGTCAGTGATTTTTAAGTAATCAAATTCAGCTGAAAAGATATATATACAGGAACTTGGGCCAAATCTTGGCTATAACCTTATGTCTGAGCTATGTAGAATATGGCATACTCCATTATCCTTGTTGTGAGAAGGTAGAAATGGGTTCCATTTCCTGAAATTGTTGCCATTCCTGTTGTTAGCAGAGGCAGAACTTGGAGATCATTGAAGAAATGAGCCATTGAGAATCTGATGTAAGTTAAATTCTGCCATCAGTGATGTCTGCTGTTGTCATTCAAAGGCATTTTTCACTGTGATATTTTAGCCTTGGCTTCTAATCCTGACCTAAAGTACCTGGGTGTTTATTTAGAAGTGTCTGGTCCTGACACATAGTGAAGTCCTGACACAGCCTATGTCTTGCTCTGGATCCTTGTTTCATCTTGTAAAATACACATAGTTAATCTCTGTCTTGTCCTCTTTTCAGACAGAAGACAGTGGCAACAAGGAGTAGTTGATGGAGTTCCTGACAGCAGATGTTTCTTTTAATTTGACTGCTATAGGGGTCTTCGATATACTAGCATGATTTTTTTTTTTCTTGTCTGTGAATTCATATGAAAATGAATTATGGAGCTGGATTGCATTACGAAGTTGTTGTGCTTTAAATTAATTCTCTCTACAGTCAAATGGGACCTTTGGATGTTTGGAAAGTCCAACCACCAAATGCTTTCCTGTTTTGTATACTATGAATGGGAGTTCTCATCTTCATTCCTGCTCCAGAGATATTGACCCGCAGGATGAGGAGGTGGTTAGTTTTCTGTCACATAAGGAAATACATTGTGGCAAACTTGAAAGCTCATCTTCTTTTCTAACTTTTCCAATAATTTTACAGCTAGACAGGTAAAAATAGGCTGCTTTCTAGATACTCCTAGTCTCCAAATTGTGTTCATGGGTATTCTGAGCTACAGCTCACAATAACTCTTAGCATTTTGCAGTGTATGGGCAAATGGAAGTAGGAGATTTTGACTTTTTATGACTTTTATAAGGAGTTGGCACAAGGTTATATAGTTTAATTTGGACTATATTTTGCTAGCTTTTGCACATATGGAATAGCATCTTTCTCTGCAATAATCATACCTATATAATTCTGTCAGAATCTGTCCTACCAGCTGGAGTGAGCTATTTCACACTGTATCTGATATTGTTTCCTTTTTATCTGTTGAGGCAGAGAGCTTTGCTGTATATCCTGATATCCCATGGCTCCCCTTTTGGGGCTCTGTTCACACATCTTGATTCCATCTGTACTCTTGAAGAGTCCTGCTAGGTGGAACATGTATCTGTCAAACACATGTCCATTCTGGACAGCAGCCCTTTACGGGTCACGCCTTGAAACATCGCTAATTTGATTTCAAAGGGAGCTATTACAAAATGCCTTTTGTGTTGTTAGCCCTCAGGAGAAGGACCTCAGTTGGACACAGTGAAACACTGCAACTGCTTTAGCTGTGGTGTTCCTTGTTGGAACAGATCTAAAAATCAGTCAAGTCTTTGTTTTGGAGCGCTGCACCTCTTCAGAAGTCCCCTGATGTGAGGGGATGGCTGAATGTGTGCTAAAAGGTCCAGGGGACAGAATCTTAGTGATCCACAGCGTCCATCAGATGCTGTTGACCAACCTCAGGAAATGAGTGGAAATCTGACTCTTGTTTGACTACCTTGAGTCCTGAGAATGGCGCAGTGGGTGCAGAGGGTTGACGTACACATCTGTGAGCTCCCTGGCAGTGCTTTGAAGATCTGTGTTGCAGCCTGTGGCTTTTTATGATGCAGTCATGTGCATTTTTAAGACTTAGAATTAGACACCTTTGTGCGTGAAGTTAAGCATGACTGTGACTCATTCAGCTGTCACTCTTACAGACTTGGTGTGAGAACCATATGGAAGGGAAGAAGTATCCCAGGCCCAAGATACAAGTTTATGGATTGCAAGACAGGAGGCCAAACACCAAAACAGCATCTAACAAAAGTGAGTACTTGGTAAAAATTTTCACTTCTAGTTGGTCAAATTTCCAACATAAATTAAACCATTTTCTCAAAGTAGTGGCTTTTCCCATTGGTAAGCTGTGAATCTTTCCCCACAGTTAATTCACTATTTCAGTTAGTTACAGTTAGTGCTCATTGGCTGCACAATCTCTGAGCACATTAGAGCCATAGTAGTAGTCTATCTGGCATTTGTAAACAGGCAACACTTGGGACTTCGTAATACTCTAACTCAGTGCACTAGTGTGCCAAAATAAAGGTCATTTCAATTCCATATTAAGTCACGCAGTTTTGAAGTGACATGTATTTAATGATTTTTCTCCAGTAAATGAATGATAGCAAGTATTAAACTAATATGCTTTGATGATATGCCCACAAAAAAAGGCAAAATCTTTTCAAAAACATTAAACTGATATTTTACCAGAAAAAAAACTCCACAACCCATAACAAAGACTCAGACTCCTACCCAAAGCTTCTGCAATAAAGAAAATCAGACTTCTTGGGCCTTTCCAGATGACAGTTTGCACAAGTTTCACTGTAATTTTTTTATGCATGTCCATCACTGCAGAGTGAGGCTAATCTTTTGACAGAGGTAGAAGAGCATGAAGGTTGCAATTTGAGCTTGTCACAGAAGCTGTATCACAAAGCTCATAACAGCACCACTAAAGGAGCGGTGGAAAACTGGTCCTTATGTGTATGAAGCCTGTAATTGTGCATAGACATGTTTAAAGTCTTTTCATTTAGCAAAGCCTTCTTGTGTTCCAACTCTGCATAGTGTTCCAGGTAGTTTCTCTCTGCCATCTTTCTAGCAGGCTATGGGCTCAAATAGGCACAAACTGCAGCACAGGAGGTGCTGTCAGAAGATCAGGAAGCACTTTTTCATGGTGAGTGTGGTCACTCACAGATTGCCCAGGAAGGCTATGAAGTCTCCATCCTTGAGGTATTCAAAAGCCAGCTTGACATGGTCCTGGGCAACTTGCTCCAGGTAGCCCTTCTTGAGCAATGTGGGTGGGTGAGATGACCCCCAGAGGTCCCTTCCAATGCCAACCATTCTACGACTGATTCTGTGTCTGCTTGATCTGGGCTGCTGACATCTAGTTATTCAAAGGCCTAAAGGCATTGAACAAAATCTGTTGGCCAGACTTGGTTTTGGGAATGTTGCTTTTGGTGTTAGCAGTTGGTCGTGTGTCACTTTTAAGAAACTTACAGTTCCTTCAGCACAGAATGGGCGAGAGAACTGTTTTGATTCTTGGTGGTGTAGCTCTTGAGTGTGCAGGAGGACAGCTTTTACTGGGGCTTCCTCTCCTAGGAGGATGTGTGAAGATTCCAGGAAACAGGATGAACACTAGTGAATGGCTGGTAGTGTGAGCACTGGGGATGTACCCCTCACAGCAGTTTGTAACAAAGCCTTTATCAGCTGGTGCTTGCAGAAGTTGATTCTTAATACTCTATGTTGTGTTTAGTAGTCCGAGGATGAACTGTCTCTTGAGCTGGTAATACACCTAGGTGTGTCTTCTGTTTGGTCACTACTCCCATTGAAATAAAACTGATGATAAACTGTAGACCAAGAAGTCAATACTGATTGCAAAATAGATTACCTGTCCCCTTCAACCTCCTGTCTGACCTCACTGAGCAATAGGAATAGGAAGACATCAGGAAAATTTGTTATTAGGCTGCAATCCTAGAATGAGACAGCTAAATTAATTCCAATTAATTTCCTTTGGTGACACATTTTTCTGAATGGCACTTAAAGTAGTCCAACTACAAAAAGTCTGCAATGTTGCATACAGATGATAAACTTTCCTATGTCATTCAACTGATCAATTGCTTTTTTGGGTGAGTGGTTATATGGCATTGTTTAATAGAGGACAGCTAAGTCCATATAAATAATCATTCAAAAAACAGAAAGAGATTGTGTACTTGCTGCTTTAAGTCCACTGGGACAATGATGAAACTTAATAATACAACCATTCCTTACCACTCTTAATTGTTCTTACAACATGTCCTAAAATGTTTTACTATCAATAATCATGACAAATATAATATGATATTCCTGTTTTTCCAGTGCATGGGCATGAACACTTGCATGAGCTTCAATGATGATCATATTTGGCTTAAAAATTATTTTAATAAATTTTGAATTGTTTCTAGTCATATCAGATTCAATGCCAAAGGATAAATAAAATGGTTTCAGGAATACTTTTGATGCTGTGCTTAATGCATTCATAGTAATAGGAAACCAAAGTTGTTATCTTTTGAATGCTCGTGTCATGGAACTGAGAAATATCTTAAGATAACAAAATACTATGTCTTTGTTACTTTTTGACTGATACAATCCAAAAAAGTTGGTAGAAGCCCTCTTTTGAGCAGAGATAGCAGGATAGCACTGCCAGTTTTCCTTTCCACGATTTCTGTATAGGTGCACACACATCATATCACTGATTTTAATTGTCTCTGTTGTCTGTCAGGGTAAGTTAAGCTTCAGGTCCCGTTTTCCATTCCAGATGCTGTCACGGTGCCTCTGTGCTGGGAACTGTGGCTGCTCAGCCCCCGGCGCTGGCGCCAGGGCTGAGAGGCGAGGAGCAGGGCAAGGGCCAGGGTTGTCAGAGCACTGGGCTGAGAGGCGAGGAGCAGGGCAAGGGCCAGGGGTGTCAGAGCCATGGGCTGAGAGGCGAGGAGCAGGGCAAGGGCCGGTGCCAGGAGTGTCAGAGCACCGGGCTGAGAGACGAGGAGCAGGGCAAGGGCCGGTGCCAGGAGTGTCAGAGCCATGGGCTGAGAGGCGAGGAGCAGGGCAAGGTCCTGCGCCAGGAGTGTCAGAGCACTGGGCTGAGAGGCGAGGAGCAGGGCAAGGGCCGGTAGCAGGGGAGTCAGAGCACCGGGCTGAGAGGCGAGGAGCAGGGCAAGGGCCAGGGGTGTCAGAGCCATGGGCTGAGAGGTGAGGAGCAGGGCAAGGGCCGGTGCCGGGGGTGTCAGAACCATGGGCTGAGAGGCGAGGAGCAGGGCAAGGGCCGGTGCCAGGAGTGTCAGAGCACCGGGCTGAGAGGCGAGGAGCAGGGCAAGGGCCGATGCCGGGGGTGTCAGAACCATGGGCTGAGAGGCGAGGAGCAGGGCAAGGGCCGGTGCCAGGGGAGTCAGAGCCATGGGCTGAGAGGCGAGGAGCAGGGCAAGGGCCGGTGCCGGGGGTGTCAGAGCACCGGGCTGAGAGGCGAGGAGCAGGGCAAGGGCCGGTGCCAGGGGTGTTAGAGCCATGGGCTGAGAGGCGAGGAGCAGGGCAAGGGCCGGTACCGGGGGTGTCAGAGCCAGCGCCCGCCTGGCCCTGCGGGCTCGGGGAGCGCCCCCGAGATGCTGCTGCGCTGCGGGACCAGCACAGGTTGGACTGCCGGGCAATGCTGAAGGGCTGCCTGTGCTGCCAGAGTTTTGGGTTAGGAAGTACTTAGTGGCGGCTTCAATGGCTCGTGGGTGGTGGGATTTTGAGATTAATGGCGGGACGGCGAGTGTATTGATTTCAAGGCCGGTCCAGGCCATAATTCAGTGGTTACTTGAGATAGTAATGGTTGTTCCTATGAGTAAGCTAATGATGAAGATTAGTTTTGCCTGGGGGTTCATTAGCAGGGGAAGGATTTGAACCATCATTTTTGGGGTACGGGCCTGATAGCTTGTTTAGCTGACCCTACTAGAAAGTAATATAAAGGAAATATGGAGGGTTTTGATTCCTCTAGTGTGGCTTCTATTCCTGCTTTTCTGAGTACTAGGAAATGAGAGGGCTGGTATACCTCCATGTTCACTTTATCCTAGTGACCCTTAGTGTTCAGGCACATTTCTGGGAGGGCCTCAGGTAAAGGGGTAGGCCCGCGTGGCAAATTGGCATGCTAAGTACTAGTCATGGCTTGTGTTTCACAAGAGCACTGCATGCAGTCTTTGGGCCTTTCATGTCTCATGTTTTATCCCAAGACCCATCTCCTTCTGCAAATACTTTTAAAAGGTTCTAGTATGTAGGTGGATAGCATTCTGTTCCTAGTAGGAGAAAATTTTTTCAGACCTTGCTTGCAGATTTTTGGAAAGAGGGAGCACACTGTTACATAAACTTGGAGCATGAGAAATGTGAATATGGTTTATAAATGATACATTTGCTCGAATGACTGATCACAATCAAACAATTTTAATTGTTTTCTTTTCTATAGAGTAATCTTGCAGTCCTATAAGAAATAATAAGAACACCATGAAAACAGTCTCCAAACTGTATTGCTGAAGTTTAAGACTTTAATTAGAATATGTACATACAGTTACTGTCATAAAATCAAAGCTATTGCTTCCACAATAAACATAACTTTACAAAAAATGTAGAGATCCTATATCTATACTAATGGCTTAAAAGACTAATGGTGGGAAATGCTCTTAATTACTTGTCTGTAAAAATATGAATCACTGCCAAAAAACTTTCTGGCAAAAAAAATGTTTTGCCAAGTAAACTTTGGCAGAAGTTTACTTTTGACTTTTGCTGTTACGTAGAACTACTACTGAGTTGGCGCTTTATTTTAAAAATTAGTTTTTTGGAGGGGACTCCCCAGACTTTCTAGCTTGAAGTAAATCTCTGTTTCCCTCTGTGTGCATCCTCTCCTCCTTAGTGGTTCTTTTAAATTCCAAGATGCTATATGCTGGAATTATTATGCCCCTGGCAGAAATGTGTATCTCCCAGTGGAACTTTCATGACACCTACATGCTGGTAGGTTTTGAGAAAAGGCAGTGCACAATCTTTGTAGACTTGATCTACATGGCAGCAATTGTGACATTGGGATACATATCTAAGAAAATAATTCAGGTGGTATTGTAGTATTGGAGGTGTTTTTGTTATACAGATTCATTTTCAGTATGTTATAAGAGGAAGAGACTGTTTTTAGTACTCAAGGAGGGATGACAGATTGGAAGTTATGTTTGGGATGGGCTCTTGTTGCTACTGAAAATAACTGTGGAGTCTCCAGGGAGTCTATTCAACTCTGCCATATCTATGTTAAAAGGAAAACATGTCAATTGTACTGAAGAACTTGGATAACTTTCACAAAACCACTTCAGTGTGACTTAGTTTTTTATCAGTTTTAAGGAGTGTTGTACCTTTTTCAGACAGGATAAGGATATGAAAAGTAAATAAACCATTCCTGTATCCAGAATGAAGGAAAAAAACCCCCTGGATTAGGAGGAGCATGGAAAAATATACTGTAAATATAAGTCTTACTGCATGTAATATCTGCAGTGCTGGCTGTGGCAACCAGCTTTCCACTGTGCTGCTCTGTGGGCTGCAAAGTGGCTGTAAAAGTCTGCTCAGAGCGACCATGTTTCAGTCTTTGCATGGATATAAACACCCATTATGTGAGACAGCAAAGACTCAGACCCAGGTATGGATTATATACAACTACTCAGTAGACTCCCTTCTAGATGCAGGGAGTTTCTCTGCTCAGGGCAAAGGAACCTCAGCTCACTAAGTAGCAGCTCCACTTAATTGTTACATACTTCTCTTGGCCAAAATATTTTTCCCTGCCTCGGAAAGTGCACCTTTAAGAATAACCAATGAAAATGATTTTTACAATGCTTAATTTGCCCTTGACAGAAAAGCTCTCTATTGGAAGGCATTGTCACAAAATGGGAGCTGTGGTTTAGGCTTGGTCATGCTGCCCCTGACTTTTCCCTGCATGACTGCATTGTAGCCTGAATTGATCATGGCAAGCAAGCTGAAGCTGTTAGTTCATTTAATTGCCAGTTCTGTGTCTGTGCAGTAAGTTAGTCAATGATTCCTCTGAAATGACTGCTGCTACACCACACAGCAGCTCACGTGGCCAATGGATGTTTATTGATGGGGCTAATGGAGTCACTGAGCCAAGCTCACATCTAGCAATGTCACAGCTCTGCAGATATTGGCCATGATGGTGATTTGTGCTGCACAGTGTCCTGAAAGCCCAGGCAGTATCAGAATCCAATGTACTGGTTTGGATGATAATAGCTGCAAGGCTGAGGAGGGTACATGAAACTTGAAAGAGGACAGTAAACAGCAAAACCAATGGTGCTGATGGTGATGCAGGATGCACAGACTATCTTTAGAGTAATTTAGATACAGCATGACTGGGGATACCTTAAGGAGTGAATTTAGTAGTGATTTTCAGAATATTGAGCTTAACAATAACATTTTAATTAAAAAGAACTTTATGATGAACTTTGCCGGCCATTCTGAACCTAGCAAACATAGATGATGAATTTTTTACGAAACAGAAAAGGGGAGATTTAATTAATGTTAGAAAGACCAGCAGCAATCTTAGTTAGTCTAGGGAAAATTTATTTTGCCCTGAGTGCAGCAATGGACCTGTTACTCATCTGAAAACATCTTGTAGAAAACAGCTGTTAGGTCACTAGTTCACCTCATCCTGAAGATAGGATTTCTCTTAACCGTATTCTCTCTTGAGATGTGTTAATGTTATTTTGAAAGTTAATATTTATTTAACCCTATTTTCCCTCTTTTGCATCTCTAATGCTGGTGTTAATAATCTCTGCCTCTAGGATGTTTTGCAGCATTTGCAGACTCACCACTTCTGATCACTTACTACCTTGGCTATATCTGAAGTATTGATATAGAGATGAAAACCTGTGTGTTCCACTAGTAACCAGTCTCTGCCTCCTTTGCATCTAAAAAAAAATATCTTTTTTTAATGCCTTCTTTTTCTTCCAAGATTGCTCTCTCTTTGCAATCACTTTCCTTAAAAATGTCCTTGAGACTTATCTGGGGGACCCTAATGATCATCATCATCAAAAAACAAGAAAGCAGAAGTACCTGTAGCATCAGAGAATTATTCCTCACGTGTACAGTTGGATAAGATGGGATTAATGCAACATCTCAGAATAACTAATTTTTTCAGAGCAGAGTTATTTGATTGTTATTTACATTGATAATCATTCCATTATTCTAAGAATTTTTCTAGAAAACAGGATTCTGTATATAAACTGAGAATGTTGTATTTCTGGGGGGGAGGTTGGTGATGATACTTAGTGTTGTACAAACGAGCTGGGATAATGATAAGGAATTTGCAACCACCTAGTACTGTGTGAACCAGCCAGAGAAACGTGCCTGAGGGGTATTAGGGAGAAATTACACAGTTGCATTTTTTTTATGCTGAGATCAACTATGGGGCCTTGACCCAGAATTAGTTCTTTCTCAGAATGAAGAAGATTAAAAAAAAAACTGTGTTCCATTGGGCAGCACTGGAGCAGCACTTAGCTAATGAAGGTGCTGTAAGCCTGTGGAAATGTTGGGAGTTAGTCTTGTTTCCCTGCTGCTTTTTGCAAGGGAAAAAAGCTGAAGCAAGACCATTATAGGACCAGTGCTGTGCATTCATGCGAATGTAAAACTCAACTTCAAGAAGCTCTTAAGAAGGAAACTGTTTTTTTTAAATTTTTTTCTTTTAAAGTAATTTTTAAAGTAGTATTGGCAGAACTTAACGAATAGTCTAAAAATGCTACTTTATTAATGTACCTAGGGAACAATAGGTGTGTAATGGTACTTAAGCAGGATGTTACATCTGGCTCACCCAAATCAGTGTTATTTTGTAAGAATAAGGTTTGATAAAATGAATAAGTATTTCAGGATCAGATTGCACTCTGCATTGGAAATTTCTCACAGTTAATGGTTCCTCCAGCTAGTCATTCACTGCCAGGAAAGCCCTCTTTATTGATTATTATTTTATATTAATGGATCTATCAGATATTTATTTGGCAAGTTTCTTGGTTAAATTTTCTTTATTGATTTCTCCCAGGGATAAATGAGCTGCAGAAGTGGAAATAGGCGGTCCTCTTCTGCTAGATCTGGATATTTAAATGTATTTTCAAATATCAGCTCTATTACAGGAGCATTTGGAACAGATATTTGGATTCCAGTAACGCAGTGGATTTCAAGACTTTTTATTATATAAGGATTAACTCAGAAAACAGATGGATGGACTATGTCAAGAATCCTAGCATGTAGGGAATCATAGGAAGGCAAATTTCCAGCAAAATTCTAGATTTCTCTCTTCAGAAATGTCTGTGAAGAAGTCAAAACTCTGTGTGCAAATCAAACTGCACATTTTCAGCAACTGCAAATGGAAGTTTAGGAAACATAAGTTTAGTAATTTCCTTGAAATTGATTGAGCCATTATCTGAGAGGTGATTGGATGAATTTATCAGTGTTCTAGATATAGCTTTTCACATTATAAACAAAGCCAATAACTGAAAAATAGATACATTCACTGAAATGAATTTCATTCATTGGAGATGTTGGGGCAAATTTAATGCCTTTTTGCTTTCTGAAAAGATGGCAATACATTTTTCACTTTTGCTAATATTTAAATCATGCTTCAAAGTTAACTCAAATGGTTACTTTGATGGAGGAGCAGGTTTTATGCAAACCAAACCTTTTTTTTTTTTGCATAAACGTTTTTTATGGCAGGTTTTTGATAGCACCTTGTATAAAGACATTGCCTTTGAGAAGAAACACTGGAATTTGAGGATTGTTTGTTTGAAACAAATGTATATGGATATGTTATATGTCATGACTGTGCAGCCTTATATGCACCTGGATCAAATGGACTTACAATAATAATGGACCAAACCTGCAATAAAATTCTCTAATATTTCAGTGGACATGATTGCATATGAAGCTACTTCAGAATGAAGTTCATGACCCTGGACCTCTTTTCTGAATATATGTATGAAAATGCTTCATAAAAAAAAATCATAGTAGAGGGCTTCTTACAGTGTAGGGAATTACACCCACAAGGCTGCACAGTAAGATGTAATTTAACCTTATACATGTGTACCAGAATTTGCATGATTAATTTTTACTGCAGTTAAATCTGATGGTAAAACTAACCTGCGGATCAAACAATAATTGCAATGAAGGGGGAAGTTCATGCAGTGTTTTTGCTACCTTGTCCTGCAGTAAGATAAAATATCAAATGGACAATATTTGCAGAGTTACTGTCACTGCTTATTGGTCTATCATATTTTGGTTATAAGCCTAAGAAATTTAAACTCGAGGTAACAAATTTTGGCATTAAAAACTTATGTTTTTAATGTGTTTACATCTCAGTAATTGATCCAGAATAAAATATAATTTTGAACTGCTAGAGAATTAAAGCAGTTGTTCAGAATGTGTGAATTCACTAACTCCTGTTTTGGAAGCACTTGTCAGAATTACTGTTTTTTACACAATCAGTTGCCACATAAAGGCAAAACAGGTTCTAAAAATTAAGCTAGTTGTTACCTAGCAAGAATTGCTGCAACTTTATGCCCACATTATCTTTATGCCCACACTATGAACTTCAGTATCCTACTTTTCATACAAGTGTTTTATATGATTTTTCAGACAATGGGCACAATAATTCAAGGCTTGCTGCCTTCATTTGAAAGTTAATTTGGATGAAAGTAAGGTTTGTATTTAAAGCACAAAAGCTCTTCCTGCACAAGTGCATGTGTGGACAGTTCTAATTCAGGAATCAAAATGTCTTCTGGTTTCACTTAATCTACTTTTAATAGTGGTGTTTAGCTTAATCCTTCATTGAACTGGAACAGGTCTACATACCAGTCCAGCTCTAAATTATGTTGGAAAGAGAATAGCTTTTCTGAATAGCTACTATTAATGTTGGAAATATTTTTGCAATTATTTAAGTCTAAGTTGGATCTCAGCATGCATTGACATGTACTGCAGTCTTTCAAATCTCAAGTCTAAATTTTTCAACTCACCAAATAACAGGCTGCAATTTAAATGCTCAGAAGACTGGTCTCCAAAACAGAATTGAAGATGTATTGAGTATTTGTGACAGAAGTGTAACTTGGATTTGTGGCTTTTAGCAATCTCAAGCTACAATTGGTTCTCTGTCGGTTATGGGTATAGTAATAGCAGTATTTAACTGAAAAGGAGGCTGTGATGATAGTCATTAATTGAACAAATTGAACCACTGATTGTTTTGATACAGAGGAAATAAAAGCATGGGCACAAATCCCATCAATCTCGCTTACATGGCGCTATGACTTAGGAATAATTTCTTGTGTCAAAACTTAAGGTTGTCAGCTCAAAGGAGCAAGCCTTGTTATCCCCAAGTGTCTGAACTGTGCTTAACCAACTAGAACTGTTGTATGGTTAAGAGCTTTAAACATAAGGGCAAAATATTTTATAGGCATCTTTTTGGCATTTCAGTAGATTCTGAAAGTTAAAAAAAAAATCTTCGCACTTAGACTTTTGGGGAACTAAAATAATTATTTTTCTTCTTTTTTGTTTGTTTTTAAATTATCATTTATAGTCCTTATGTGGCTTATAGAAAAGTGATGTGCATACCTGGGTTACTCTGAAGGTCAAATACTCTGCATATTGAACATTTCAAGCTGCTGTCCTGCTTAAGTTCCAAATCATTAGCTTAGCAAATGGGAGCCTAAATATAAACAAAGTCAATAGGGAGAAAAAAACCCACTGCATAGTATGTCTACTGATAGAAAAAGCTACAGAATGCAAACATAAATTTTTAATTCAACATTCTTTAATTTAAAAAAAACAACAAGCCCACACCACCTCCACTCCCCTCCCCCCTGACAAGCTTGCAAAAACTAGGTCTGAATTCCCAGTGGGAATAATGAGCAACAGCAAGAGTGAATGCTGGAAGAGTAGAATGCAATTGTATTAGTCTCCATCACAATGGGAGGTAAACCCAAATCATTTATAAAACGTAAATGCTGGCAGAACACAGGGAGCTCAGAGCACCACACTGCAGGTGTGATTTATGAGGCTGGGGACTGGCTATAAATCAAACCCTTTTGTTTTAAATAGTACTGCTTCAACGCAGGAGATCATTTTACATGTAGAGGAAATGATGAAAAAAATGCAGTACATTGCATCCCAAGAATATTAGAGAATCAGCTTTACAATGTGACTATCAGGACCATGCTCAGACAATGGGTATCTGATACTCAGTTTAACGAATTCTCCCACTGCTGAACAGAGTGCCCTAATCTAGCAACTCAGGTTTGTTTCAAATGTATTAATCATGGGATCTATTTTGTGAGACCAGCTGTTAAAATCATTGCACTTAGGATCAGGAATACATTGGGTATTCTTGTTAACTAGCTAGAGGTGCCCTTTCATGCCACCAAAAGCCCTGCCTGTTTCTATGTTATTTGTATTTTTCTTTAATTCTAAAGGTTGATGGGCCTCATTATTTAGTGGCCCTGTCCTATGAAAATGGGTGAATAAAACAATTAATTCCTAAAGATTCAAATAGAGAGTAGGCATCCTGCAAAGTTCTGCTCAATTGCAGGAAAATGATGTCTGGCAAGGAGAAGTGCTTTTCTCCCTCTATTGGTTATATAATTATCAAATGGAAGAGATTTTAAAGGTAATGAGAAAAGTGATTTCTTCTGCTCTGTTTTCTGGATCTGCCAGAGTTTATCTTGACTGCATATTTTGCATTCATTTTACATGCATGCCACTAGAGCCTATGCTATATGCATAAAACCACACTTTATATATCGTGCAATGTGGGCCAGAGAAGCACTTTAAAAAGCTGAGAGAACGAAAGGCCTGCATAAAGGCAGGTACAGCAGTTATATTTGTTTTCAAAGAAGTTTATATGAGACTAAAGCTGCCTGTATTGCACTTGTGCCTATCCTGACCATTTGATGTTTTGGCCTCATCATGGAATTGTAGAATGGCCTGGGTTGGAAGGGACCTTAAAGATCATCCAGTTCCACCTGCCTGCCATGGGCAGGGGCACCTTTTATTAGACCAGGTTGCTCAGAGCCCCATCCAACCTGAGTTGAAATGCTTCCAGGAATGAGGCATCCACAACTTCCCTAGGCAACCTGTGACAGTCCCTCAACCACCCTCACAGCAAAGAATCCCTTCCTCAATCTAATCTAAACCTACTTTTTTATCAGTTTGAAGGCACTTCCTCTTGTTCTGTCACTCTGTGTCCTTATAAAAAGTTACTCTCCATCTTTTTTGTAGTCTCTATTCAGGTACTGTAATTTCACAATTAGGCCATCCCTTGTCTTTTCCAGGCTGAACAAACCCATTTTTTAAAGCCTTCCTTCACAGCAGAGTTGCTCTATCCCTCTAGTCATCTTGGTGGCCCTTCTCTGGACTCACTCCAACAGGTCCATGTCCTTCCTGTGCTGGGGAACCCAGGACTGGGTGCAGCCCTGCAGGTGGGTTCTGAGCAGAGCAGAGCAGAGGGGCAGAATCCCCTCCCTCCCCTGCTGCCCACACTGCTTTGGATGCAGCCCAGGACATGTTTGGCTCTCTGGGCTGCAAGGGCACATGGCTGGGTCATGTCCAGCCTCTCAGCCAGCAATACCCTCAAGTCCTTCTCAGCAGGGCTGCTCTGGATCTGCTCATCCCCAGCCTGGATCGATACTGGGGGTTGCCCTGACCCAGTTGCAGCACCTTGCAATTAGTGACATTAAACCTCATGAGATTCACTAATGATTTAGCCATGTGAATGTAAAAAGTTGCACTGATTAAGTAGAGTGCCTTTATGTAAGCAAGGAGTCAAGAAACATCCTGCATTGAAATGCTTTATTATTTTCTGAGGGTCCAAACTCCACACACTATGGAAACACATGTGCACAATTTCCAGGTTCTGATGTTGATAAAGGCAATATCAGCTATTGCTGGAGGCATTAATATCAATTGCTTGAAAGAGGAAAATAAAATTTCACTGAAATAATTGTTTTTTTTTCCTTACTTATTGTTATAAAATCACATCTAGTGGCACATTTGTGGGGCACTCTACAAATGTAAAAACATATCCCCTGCTCAGTAGACCTTGCAGTCTAAATTAGGCCAATGCATGAAAAAGATATATTGATGATGAACAGAGAAAAGAAACAAGTGACTAAAATTGGTTTTACCAATTTCTTTCCAGCTGATATTGGGTCAGACTTTTAAAGGTATTTGGCCTCTGTTTTCTGAAGATTAAAGTGCTTAAGTGTCTTTAAAAATGCAGTCATTTTACATGTAAAATCTAATGCTCCACAAAAAGCACATTATGTGGGAGTTGAGTGAAAATGGCATTGTGTTTTTTGAATCTTACATTGTCCTGGATACTAGAGTCAGTTTGGATACACAGCCTTGAAAGAGGCCTGCCCCAGTTATGTAGTCCTCTCAGGTTGCAATCCCATCTGTAATCTTTGTATCTTTGGTGGTAGTGGTGTGATTTTTTTTTTCCCTTTGCTTGTTTTTTGGTTGCTTTTTGGTTGGTGGGTGGTTTTTTTTGTTGTTTTTGTTTTGTTTTTGTGTGAGACAAACACTCTGTCTCTTTGTCTACTGTGCCCTGTGAGAGAAATAGTTCTGTGGGTCAAAAGTAGTGTTTTAAAACCCATTTGTGCAAACTTTTCTGCCTTTTAGACAAGTAGGTCACGCAAGGGACCTTGTTGCAACACTCAGGAAAATATATAATTAAAGCTGGTATAAAAACATTGAGTTTCTTTACCATTATAAAGGTTAAATACATGAAAAAGTGAAAGAACATTTATATAGCAGAAGTGATAATGAAGGGTTTAGATCTGCAGTCTCCATGAACAGGGGAGGTTGTGGCTTTTCCTATGTAGAATCATCAGGAATAGATAGTAATTACCAAGTTCAAAGCCTACTGTCTCCTCTAAAAAGCCAACTTGTATTTTTGGGGTTGTTTCAGAATGACATGATGTCTGATGGCTCTATTCCTTTTATAGGACTTCTTGATATGCGTTGAATTCTGACCAGCGATGGAAAGTAATTTTTGGGAACATATTAACAAAATGATGTGTAATAGGTCTAGCAAAGGTTGAATACAGATAATGGTGACTGGTGTAGTACCACAGAAAAAAGAAATCTGAAGTCTGCTCTCTGAGGGGAGGCCAAGGGAGGAGTGAGGTAATAAGAGGTTTCATTGCCCAGTTGGGGTTGACAGAAGGCAAATTGTGCTCAGAGGATGGGAGGCAGTGTATATTTTACATACATGTGGTAGGTGATAGGAGAGACTTGTCCAGCGATGTAGGAGTCTTTGTGATACATACAAAGGTCTCCTGCAAAGCTGATGAATACTTTTTCCTGTTGTGGAGCTTGACACATTGAATGCCTCCTACAAATCTTGAGTCCAGCTTTGATGTGTTTTACTTGCTATATAATCTTATTAAGCTGATGGGTATGGCACTGAGGTAAAATCAGAGGAGAGATTTTGTGTTCTGTAGCTGACAAAGGGAATGTTCTGGACATTTAGAATTTATTCTAATGTGGTTATAATTTCTGGTAGGTGTTGGCTTGCACAACCTATTTCAAAATATCTGCTGCAATGGCTGCAAGCACAGGCTGTTCCAGGGGAGCTTGCATAGATGCACCTGCTGTCTGTGGGCAGGGTGTGTAGTGTAAAGTGGGCGATTTGTGACCTTTGCTTCTTAAACCATACCCTTCCACATAGGAAGCTCAAGTAGGTCATGTACTGAAGGGAGCCAGGAAATGTACATGCATATGTGATGTGAATCTGATAGCCTGTCTAGTAACCAGGAGTGGCCACAGATGTGCATCCCAGTTTGGCAGATGTGTTTATACATTTTCTGAGATGTTGCACATCTAAAATGTATATCAGAGCTTACAATCTGACCTTAAAAAGTAGATGCCTTTAAAGATTGTATTCAAGTTCCTTGTGATACAAATTAGTTTTTCAACAATCAGCATTTGTGAATTGATTCAACAGAGCACTAAAGATGTACTTATGGCAATCACCATTCAGCAAAATTTTAAACTTCAAATACATGCAGTGGGAACACAGCTTAAAATTAAATATGGGTTTACGTGTGTTGCAAAACTGGGTTTCGACTTTGAGCCTCTGAATGGGAAAATTAGTCATGAAAGTTTGGTTCATAGTGTGGGATTTCTCCTTTCTTACTCAGGAGGGAAATGGCATAAGAGGTGCTGCTGAAAACCACGGCTACTGGTGAACAGTCAGCAGGATGTTTTAGCATCCCTTTTGAAATAAAAGCTAAACATGTGAGTAGGTATAAATTAAGCAGAAACAGGTTTATTTTTTACATTTGGGTATTAAAAGAATTTTTTTTTTTGAAGACTGACATTTCAGTTTCAAAATTAAATGAAAAATTTGTAATTCAGAAAGTGTGCTGTCATTTGCAGCCCTCAGGGTGCATATGCCTGCAGACAGACGCTCCTTTTTTAAAGGCATTTTCCCAACATCCTGGGTTTGTGAAACTATAAAATGTATGAACAAATAAAGGCACATGTGTTTTGATATGCTTCACTCTTTTTCTGATGTTACCCTGTAGGATGTAATAAAGACATGGAATCAGGCTAAAGAGATCAGAAGTATCAGAGATAAAGTCTTTCTTTTATTCCTTGTTAGAAATATCAGCACCTTGGAGGGTGCCCTGTTATTGGACCCTATTGCAAAATAGAAATGCCATCTTCAGCTCAGCTGCTAGTGGACTTCTGCAAAGTCTGCTCCAGAACGTTGTTTGCAGGCTGAGCACAGGACCTCATTTAGCTTCAATGTGCCATTGGTAGCAGCAGTATCTTGTTACCTCCCCTGACACCTGCAAACCAGAGTCATCACTGGCTCCTAGCCAGGAGCAAACTGGAGAACCTGGTCATCGTTACCTGTTCTCAAAAATGTGCACTGTGAAGAATCTCACAGAATTAGTAACTTGTTGAAGGAACTCAAATGCTCCATCCTGACATCTGCAGATGGCTCCTGAATTTTTAAGCATTTGTACACTTTTCTTTAACATTGATATGTAAGGTGTTCTCTTACAAAAGAAGTTCATTAGTTGAACAGTGCTCTTTTATAGCACTGTAGTAATTAGTGCTCCAGATAAGAGCACTTTCTGGCCTGTTGCCTATTTTCAGATTTGCCAGAGAACATCACTGTGTGGCAACAGGATGATTCTTTCTTATTCTGTCTTTAATGTACCTCTGATAAATTATTATCATAGTCCCGTGATTTATAGTAGGCTGTCTGATGGGGACTGTGAGAAGCATGGAAAATCCCACTGGACAGCACCTTTCAAGTCTTCTAAGTTGCTGGAAGTAAAGTTTCAGAGTAGGAGTCTGAGTTTTTTCATAATTATGTATATGCATTTTTAGTTTAATAGGTATTTAATATTTAATAGGAAGAGTATAAGGGAAGGTAAGCAAGCTATTGCTTCAAAGGGAAGTGTTTAGAAAAAGTTTGAGAACACCTGTTCTAATTATTGTGTATGACATTTTAATTTCTAATTAAACTCTGAGCTAGAGAATATCTTCCACATATCTGTTCTGCTGTCACCCTCATAGTATGGGAAAGAGCATGCATTGCTATTTTTACATTATTTTTTAAAAAAAGTCCTTGTAAAATTTAATTTCTCTGTCTTTAGTTCCAACCCTGGTAAGAATTTATGTTTTAAACCTCATAAAATAGAGGAACTTGCTATTAATTCCTCAGTCATATTCCATGTTAGTAATACTGATCCTTATGTATTGTGTAATTGGAGATTGATCCAGTTTGGTTCTAAGTATGAGAAGAAGCAGAAGTCACTCTGATATCCAGAGGCTGCTCCACAACTTTGCAGACTCTGTATATAGTCACAGTTTCTATCTGTGCAAAGTTTGGAATAAATGTATTGAAGTCGGCAAAGCTGTTTTAGTTTAACATAATTTAATAATATACTGTCCTCAAACTTCATCATCCTAGCACTCATTAGGCATTCTGGTTTTGTTCACACTAGGACCCTTCATAAAGAAATTTATTTCCCTCTGTTCCCTCTCCCAATTTATTGCAGGAGAACTCCATGTTCATTTGCCCACTGCACAGTGTTTTGTGGGGTGAGAAAGAAACAAGCCAAAAGAAATCAGCAGAAGAAGTAGTTATCATGTTGGATGAGGCTCTGCTCACATTTATTTTTGGTATAAATGCAGAACAGCTCCACTTCTCCAAGAGAAATTTATTTGCATTTGGTGGGTGAGACTAAATCCAGATTAATACTCCGAGCCCCAAAATTCACCCTTTCTACCCCTATTAGCTGCTCTGAGTTACAAAAGAGACTGTTTAAGATGATGCAGCATATATTTTATGATTTCCATTATTTCTGCAGTTCCTCCTCCTCCTTCATTGCTAGTTGTGTTCCCCAAGTTGGGCAGCCAAATAAAGTGACCTCCATGGCTGTTAAAATTGCATTATAAATAGGCTGGGAAGAAATATTGTTGGAACAAAGCAATTGGCACAGTCCCTTTTCCTCCCCCTGGTGTCGAACTGTTGATGACCATAACACAATTGGTCTCTGTTATCTGGAGAGTGTGACCATGCCGTTGTTTCTCTGGCCGGGTCCCTTGCAGGGCTGCACAAAGCACAAGCATTTCAGTCAGAATGCCGCCATCAGCGTGCTGGACATTGTAGAATGACAATGACAGAAAATGAGAGCCATCTCCTCATGCATTGCTCCATGCTGTGAACAAAATGGCATTCTTGGTGCAGCCGAATTGAAAACTTCTGTACACTTGGCTCAGTTATGAATTTGCAGTGAGGAGTGTGTTAGCTGGTAAATCTGTAAGCTGTGAATTGTGTTGAGACTTAACATGACAGTAGATTGAGTGATCCAGTAGTAGTTTTGTTTTTCTTCTGTGTCACTCATTGTCTTCCTGTTTAGCTGTCCCACATGAAATATTCCCAGCTCCATGTTCAGGACCTTATTGATGTTGCCTACACTGCCAGGTCACCTTCCTGTACTAGTTCAGCAGATTCATTTCTGTTGCCTGCCTACACCTTTATGCTTTGTCCCATATATTTTCTATCCCTGGTACAATTTTTCCCCAGAAGACTCTCCTGCTCTTGTGTGTCAGTAATTCTTTGCTCATCTACCATACCTTTTGTGCCTTCCTCATCTATATCATTAGAACTTTGAGTAATGAAATTGTTTATTTTGGCTTGTCATGGGTGCTATATATTTATACATGTTGGGTGGGCTAAGATCAATACTATTCTTGTAGTATTGTGCTTTTGAAAGCTGTGTACAGGATCCTTGTAGACCATAATAAAAAAAACTCTGAATATATCTTAATATCAATGATGTGAGTACAGGGCCTGAGACCAGTACTTTGTGGCATGATCTGCAGCTAGATTAATTACAGCAGTCCTTTGCAGCTAAACATGTAGATATTGTAGATAAAGAGTTTATGCATTTTGTGTGATTCTGGGACAAGTATCTGTTTGGAAATTTGGAATAACGGTTTTGATTAAATTAGTGTTGCAGAGACTTTCCCTTTGGAATGATTTGTCAGTGGCTTAGAATGAATCAAGTAAGAATTTTATACAAATACCATACTGTTATTTAAAATATGTCACAGCATTGGTAGGGCACCTCTGAGCTGGTGCTAAAGTCAGCTTTCAGACTTATGGTGAATTCCCAAGCTCCATTTTGACTGGGTGGTTTGAAACATGGTCTCTTCTTTTGGCTTCCCTGGCTGTTTTCCAATAAACAGTCTGGCAGACTGTTATGCTTTCACAGCTGTATTAGCCCCTTTGGTCTCCCCAACAAGCTCCTGACTAGTGTCAGCTCATCTTTGCTGAGAATGTTGGCCCTACTGGAAAAGTTAGTTTACAATTTTTTCTTTGGGCATGTGACAGCTGATAGCAAACAGACAAACACTCTTTGCACTCTTTGCACACCAGTCACTTATTTCCTGAAATAGCACAAGAAATAACACATGCACTCATGTACATGTAAGGATATATGGGTGTACATGCATGTTTGTGAACACAAAAATGTGTATTTATGCACAAAACGGTGTATATGTATATTTCTGAAATGAAGAATATATGTGATCCTTGCTTTTTCTTTCCTCTGTTTTCCCTCTGCTTTCAGGAGCTGTCTATGTCCAAGCCTTCCTGTGGTGCACAGCTCTTCATGGGCTTGGTTTCATTTGGTCCCCACTTCCTTAGTTGGCTCACTGCCCTCTCCATCTCCTCTTGATTTCTTTCTTACTCAACTTGCCCTTCCCAGCTTCTTAATCTGTGAGATTTTATCAAGGCAAAGTATGTGCGTCTGTAGGACTGTATCAATGCTTCATTTCATTCTTCTGCCTGTAGGAAAATTCCCAGGCTCTAGCTCTGGCAGCCAGTACAGACATTCTGCCTTTCCCTAGATTTGAGTCTTCTCAGTGGCCTGCCCTTGTGCCCAGACAATAACCCTTACAAGAGACTTTTTCAATGATAGATTTTTTTGGCCCCACTTCCCTGCTTATTAATACAAACTGTAATGAACCAAGGTATGGTGAAGACAGATAGACATAAAAATACAAGTGATGCCTACATTGAAGCCAGGCTTTTGTACAGTGTGTGGACATGTCCTGAATAACTCCTTAGAGACAGATATGAAGCTTTTGGAAAAAAGACTAACCTAGGGGAACTGAAAGGCCCAAACTAAGTTAACAACTCAGAAAAAAACCTCTGAGTTTTGAGTATTGAGCTCTCAAATTACTAAAAACCCCAAAGTCTTAAACAATACAGCAGAGGGATAGTTTTCATTTTCATGCAGTAAACAGCAGTTTCAGGAGTCACTTGGTTTCAAATGAGCTGTATTTGACAGAATAACTCAAATTGAAACCAGAGTGGACTGTTTGTGAATGCACTTGGGCTGAAACTGAAGAAAAGCTTTCCATGAATTGCTCTAAGTGGAAACTACTATGTGAACCTAGATGAGTGCCCTACTTCCCAGCTGGGGCACCTGTCTACTTATTCCCTGTGGACTAGCAGGAGAGTGGATGACCCTGAGTAAAGGGCTCTGCCTCAGATGAAACACTGTGAAGGAACTATCCTTCAAACACAAACCACTTTTTGCTCCTCTCCCCTGTGGGTTGGAAGACAGGGGAAATATAAACCATTCTGAGATGAGCTCTTTCTTTCCTCTGCAAGGTGTTCTTGTCCCCATCCTGCTGATGCTATTGGGTTGTGCAGCCTATGTGGGCAGCAAATTTCCATACAAGCCACTGGCTAGACCTCACTTAGCAGACCTCACTTATATTTTCTCTCCCTAATTTTCTGGCAAGTACCTTCTCAAGGATATTTTAGTCTCATTTACTTCTTTCACATCTTCATTTTTTTAGAAAAAGTAGAAAGGTTACAAAGTGCGTCCCACACCAGCTGATTTCTTGCAATCTGTAGCCATTCCCCAAAGCACAGCCACTCTTGGATTAAAAAGTGGGGGTAGTTTAACAATGCACAGAATCCTCACACCATTTTTATTGCCACGTTGCTAAGGAAAATTGTATCTTGTACTGTAAGTCTATGGCATAGCAAAGGATCTTTTTTTCTAAATTTATGACAAATTTTGATTTTTACATCATTTTTCAAACTTGTAGAGTTACTAGATAGCTAGATATAGTTTTTATGTTTTCCATTGTTGGATTGTATTTCTTTCTGATTGGGAATTTAGCTATTTGTTTCATGGAAGTTTGGGAACTTCCAGACCTCCAAGTGATTTCACTGTTATTTTTCATCAGAACAGACTCCAATATATGTCAGTTGTTCTGATTTGTGCTGGTTGTTGAACACCAGCATCAGTGCTGACTGAATGAAATGGAAAAAACCTCAAAGACTGATGACTTTGAGTGCTGTGATATGTGACTGCTTTATTGCTTCCTCTCTTGCCCCATCAAATCCCATGAAATGTACCTGAAATAAGATATCCAGCCTGTTGTTGATCAGGCTTCACCCCAGGTTCTATTGGAGAAATTGTTTGAAATTTGTATGTGTTTCCTCGCTACTGTCAGCAAAGTCACAAAAGGAAAATCTGGGACAAAAGAAAAAAAGGTCAAAACCCAGTAGTTTCTGCACAACTGGACTCCAGTCACTTCACCATCTTTGTGACTCTGCTGGATGTGCACCAGTATGTCTGTTTCTCTTGAACCTGGGGGCCCAGGACTAGACTCAGCACGTCAGATATTTTTCACCAGTGCTGAGCAGAGAAAGATCATCTTTCTTGACCTGCTGGCAAAACTCTTTCTGATGCAGCCCAAGACATTGTTCACCTTCCTTGAGGCAAGGGTGCATTGCTGGTGTGTGTTCAGCTTTGTGTCCTCAGCAAGATGTTTTCCTGCCAATCTACTTTCAGCTGGTCAGCCCCCAGCATATCTTTGCACATGAGGTTGCTCTTCCTCAGCTGAAGAACTTGGCATTTCCCTTTGTTTGAACTTAATGATTTTCTTGTTGGCCCATTTCTCAAGCCTATTGAGGTCCCTCTGGATGGCAGCACAAATATCTGATTCATCAACCACTCCCAGTGGTTGCAAACTTGCTGTGGGTGCACCGTCACCCCATCATCCAGGTCCTTAGTGAAGAAATTAAGCAGTACAGATCCAGGTATCAAAGCCATAATATTCCACTAACAACTGGTCTCCAGCTGGACTTTGTGCTGTTGGTCAGGGCCCTTTGATGCCAACAGTTCTGCCAGTTCTCAGTCCACCTCACTGTCCATTTAATCTAGTCTGTGTTTGATCACTTTATCTATGAGGCTGTTACAGGAGATAGCATTAAAAGCTGGGCTAAAATCATTATGGTCAAGACTTTCAGGTCTGATTCTGCCAGGTGAGACCTTTTTTTCCTGCATTATACCATTGTTGAGGTCATCTGTCCTGGAGAAGTCACTAAGCCTATTTCTCTGCCATGTTTTATGAAGCTGGGCCTGAAGTTATATAGAAAGAAGGAAGGAATGATCTTGCATAGAAAGTATTTTAATACTGCTAAGTATGATCAGTTTACATAATAAGATTCAAAAGCAAGAGTTAGGCATGGGCCATTCATATTAAATATTTTAAATATAAAAATAAAATAAAATTGTTTATAGAATCAGGGTGGTTTGTTAAAGCTTTTGAAATTTAGTGAAGTTAGTATCCACAAATATTAAACATGTAGAGTTTACTTTTAAGAGGAAAGGCTCTGCAGTGGGCATTTAGCTAGATTTGTACACCTACACACTGCAGATGGTTTAGTTTTATAAGAGATGAAACTGCATTTGGTGGAACTGATTAAATATAAAAACACCACCATCTGCCATTTATTCTAATATAAAATGGTTTGGGCAGATGCTGACATCTTTTGAGATGATTGATTCATCTCTGACAAGTGAAGATTCTCAGAGGGTTCCAGCTGCCCACTGCTCACACAATACCCACTTACGAGAGCAGGCGCCAATCACCACGCTGGTGGTTTGGATGTAGCAGGTGAACGAAGGGCACTCTAATAGCCAGCAGCCTGGAATTCCTAACTACAGCAGTGGAGGGTTTTTTTCCTTCCTTTTCACTCTCCCCCTACACTTCTGGTGCACATTAAACTGGAGGATATTTATGCACACAATATACTGTATTGGAGCACAGCGATAACTGGAAGAGTGTCAATTTCTGGCACAAATAGCTCTCTTTCTTTTTTTTTTAGAGTGGAAAGCCATCAGATACGCTCCACATATGCTATTCATTTTAAAATTATTTTTGCTAAGTGTCCATCAGGATTACATTTAAACTTCCTGGAATATTATTTATTGAGTATGTCACCAAATGCTTTGTAATAACTTAAATAACAGATGTCTATCTTGTTTTATTTGATAACATTGTCACATTCTCTACTGGGATATTTCCTTAGGGTAGTTTGCTGTAGTATCATCTTTTTTATAGGTTTTGCTCAAACTTTTAGAACATACACAAAGAGTTATGGAAGAATTCTTAAAAAAAATTCTCAGGACTAGACTGTGACATTCATACCCACACTGAATAGCTGCTTGCACCAGCAGCAAGTCCTACTGCTGACAGACTATTTCTTATGAAATAAGGTCCTGACCCCAAGCTAGATTTGTGATAACTGTAGTGGACTTTTGGTCCATCTCCAAGTGGGAGAAAGTGCAGCATAATTAGATTGTCATGCAATAAAAAGCAGATCCAGTCAGTCCTAATACTGCAAGTATGTGAACTGCAGGACTTCTTCAGAATAGATTAAAATAGGATGCTCTTTTTGTGCATGTTGAAGTGTAATCTCTGACTGTGTCCTCCACTCAGAAGTATCATGTTGAACATCTTCTTCACTATAAAATATTAGTTAAAAAAGGAAAGGGGTCTGTTTATATGAAATGACATGAAAATGTGACAATTTAGTGTTGTGCTGGCACAGGAACAAATGGCACATATATAAAAATTTGGTCAGAGGGATACTGAGTGATTGTACACTCCTTTGAATGTATCTGGAGTAATTCCAATGAAGTCTGGAATAAGCCTATTATACAGGGAAGTAGTTGGTGGTACAATATGGGTAAAAAACCACTCTGTGGGGCATTTTTTAACTATTGAGAGAAGCTAAAAGCTACATAAAAAGTATAAATTCTTATTATTGGTACACAATCTCTTCTGCTCAGCTGTTATTGAGGGTAAGACTACCGAGACTGTCATTCATTGTTTAAAAAGGTAAGGGTAAAGTTAAGTTAGGCAGATTCTCATCTGGTGTAAGCTGGGGTTTGAAGTCAGTGAAGATAGTCTTATTTTTTATTGGTAATACACCTGAGGATTCAGAATTATATTTTACAGTTCTTTTTATATTAACACCTCTTTTACTTATGATGTTTCCTTCATTCAGATATTCCCATTTACCTCACCCTCTTTTTCTCCAGGTGCTTTTTCTGTAGGAAGAGGCAATACAACATTTTGCCTCAGAAGAATCTTATTGGCCCTTCCTGGATACTGGGTTGTAGGAAGAACTGATGAATGCTCCCTGCTGTGAGAGGACGACTCTCGCATCAAAGAGAGTGACCATGGTATTTCATCTAATGATCTGGGAAGCTGGGTGCTTGGAATTGCCTCTGCAGTTGGGTTTACTGCTGGGAAAGAGCAATGTTTATGTTAAACTAAAAAAGCAACACCTTAATTTGAATGTTCCAAAGGTTTGTTTTTAAACAATGAAAGAGAATCTGGAAAAGAAGTGTGTTTTGGAAGTCAAAATGAAAATTAGAAGCCTAAGGAATAATGAATATAGAATTACTCAATATATGGAATGTATATTTGACTTCAGGGAAAGGAAATTTTTCCCCCCAGTTTAGCTCCTATTTCTTCTGATATAGAAACATTATACAAACCTAAAGTGTCTAATTCAAGAAGCAGGCACCAGAACCTTTATAATGCAAATGATCTGACTGTTCTATAGTGTCTTTCTTCCAAACGGGTCCCAAAGTGCTATACAAATTACATGTGGCCACATGAATTAGTTCCCACACCACTGAATTGCAGGCAGCTCTGGGGAGCAGAACATCTTCCTACTGTTACACAGAGGCATTACTCAATATTTTGTAGTGACAAGCAGAAAATACAAAGGAGGCAAAATAACAAAATAGCAAAAGATGAAGCAGATATTGAAATTAAAATTCAAAGAGGACTGAGGAAAAGGATAAAATCAGCTCCATGTTTTTCTTTGACTGCTTCAGAGCTGGTGATGCTAATATTGTTATTGATAGTTATAGCTGACTTTCACAATATCTGTCAAGATCCTGGTTCCCAGGACTTGGCCAAGGGTATCTGGGCACAGCTTCTCGTTTCTGGCTCATAGACTGTTTCTCTCTGCAGCCCTGTGTGTCTGAGGTTCCCCAAAGAGGCCTCCTAGTATAAGGGTGCTGGGCTACCCTGGCCAGATGTGATTATTTCAGAGAATGCTCTTGCTTTTCCTGAAACAAGGGGTGACTTTGGCTCCTTGTGCCACCTATTCCACTCCCAACCACCCCAGTGTCAAGCAACAGGGTTGACTCATGGAGCTGGAGCCTGGCTCAAATTTCCCTGCTGCCATTAGCAGGGGCCATCTCCTGGCTGCCGCTGCTCCAACCAGAGTCTCTCCAGAGGAAGAGGCACCAAAAAAGAAAAAAAAAAAGGATGGAGAGAGAAAAAGAAGTGAGTTTGCCATAAAAACAGTTCAGTAAAAATCAACAATACTCCAGAATCCTTAATTTTTTTGATTTCTTTAAGCAAAATGATTTGGATTTTTTGTAAAAGTTTAGAAAAGGATACCTTTTCTTTTCCTTAGGCTATTAGCATTGAAAGGGAAACATGAAAAATCCCTTGATCTGTCTGATTTTTTATTATTTGAAAATTTTGTTTGACAGTGCTAAAATTTGCCATCATCTGAATTTTGAAATGAGGTTTTCTGTTAATAACACTGAAGTATTGTCATTACAACTGCTGTTTCTCACCTGAATTCTGTTAAATGTTGTGTTGAAAAGGGGTTAGTGTTTTTTTTTTCCTTTTTTAGTGGATAGCTTGCAATTCACTCTTGTAAGACATTATGTTGGGCTAATCATTTCCAGAGTCTGCCTGAATGCAGTGATGGTGACAGTGCTGTTCCTCTGTGCACAATAGTTCCTTCATTTGTGGGAGGCATGCTTGGTAATTAAAAAAGTCTGTAAACAAAAGCTGAGGTGTAGCTTCTCAGCAGAGTGATGTGGAGTGACATTGCAGTAGATGATTAGTCTTGGGAGCAAAATCAATGAAAGCAGCAGTTAGTCAGATGTCTTCTGACATAATTTTTCCTGTGTGCAGGTGAAGTATTTTGCAGTAGTCTTAGGAGCTGTTGCTATTTTCTGCTGGCTCTAAAGTCAAAATTTGCAAAAATAACTGAAGGATTTAAGCGTGCTCCTGTGGGTGAAACAGTTATATGGGATTTACACAGGTGGGAAAAATAGAACGGGACAAAAATCTCATAATTTTCTCACCACAAACTCTCACTGAAACTTCCTAGGTTTCTTTTGTTCCTGAGGACTCCTTCCTTCCCTCACATGCTGCTTATCTGGGTGAAGAATCGTGGCTGGAATTTATAAATGCTTCTCTGTTGTGCAAAGGAGCTTTGATAGCATGAAATGAATAACAGGTAACGTAATAAGAAAAAGTATCTGGCGACAGCTTTGGAAATGTAAATTCTTTTATCAGTCCCCTTGCTAATTGGAATTTCTGTTTGTTGTTTCACATTTAGTGGATTTCATTATAGTTTCCTTGGTAATTAGATATTTTAACTATAAATGAAAAATACCAGACCAAAAAAACCCAAAGCAAAACAACAAAACCCAGCCCCAAACTATCAACAAAAAAACCTTCATTAAGATGCAGTCAAAGTTGTATATAGATATGACTTTAATTAAAATATTGTTAGAATGTACTGTTAAGGAAAACAAAGGAAACAAATGAGCCATAAAAAATTGAAATGTGGAAAAAAAGGACCCTATCCTGTCCTTCCCAGTCACTGCAAAGGCACTTGCCATCTGCACTGTGCTTGGGAGGAATCCACACATGAGTGAGAGCTTGAACTGGGGGCCAGGTCCAGGAGGTAATTGCTTCTCTTGCTCAGTGTCCTGGTGGTGCCTCTTTTGGTCTGTCTCACTCCAGTCTGTATCAGCTCGAGCAGCAGCCAGCTCCGAGACTGATGGGGGCTACCCTGCCTTGTTTGGATACAATAGAGAAGGTGTCAGAAGAGGATTTTTGCATAATTTATTATACGTCCATGTGGAAAAGTCTTCCCAAAAATAATGTTACTCAGGCAGGTGGAGAAAGGACTTTGTAGACCTGAGGAGTTTTTTTAAGTGGAAGGTCTTGTGATTTTTTTCATGCTTTAGGGATTTTTAAAAATATGCGTGATAGTAAAAGTACGATGGAAGGTTTTTTTTAAAAAAAATCTGTGTTCCTCTTTATAATTTCTTATGTGAAAAATGAGTATGATCCATTGTACTCCTGTGCCCACAGCACAGAGGTATTCACAGACCTGCCCCTTACACTTTTATTGATACTGCAGAGCTAAGTGCTATTGAAAATGTGTTTTGGAAGGCAAATGAGCCTTTCTGCATTTGCAGCTTCACTTTTAGAGGTCGGCTCAGATGTGGAGGAAGGAAAACTATTTCACAAAATGTTCATTCTTTCTGAGGCTGATTTCTGTCTTATTAGTCCAAGGAAAGGAAATCCAAAGAGAAAGTATCATAGACAGATTTGGGTCCAAACTTTTCACCAAGGTTGACCTCTTCTCTGTAAGCGAGGCCTGCCAGACAGAGGCAGTAGTGTCTGAAAGATTCTGAGGTCTAGATGCCAGTATGTGAAAGCAGTTTCTCTTTAGACAGGTGGAAAAAACCCATCATTCCATAATCCCTCATTTGCTTATTTGTCCAGTGGGAACTCCCTCATTTATTAAGCTTTCAAACCAAGCTCTTTTTTTTTTTTTTTTTTTTTTTGAGATTAGATTGCTTTGTACTGAAAATATTAGATAAATATGAAATATACCAAAATCCAAGTGAATCAAAAAGAATGACATTTTGCTCCAGCTGAAGGTCAGCAAGAACACTGCGTGCATTGCCATGCTCCTAGAATTGCCTTCTTAATTTCTAGTGTCTCTCTGCAACTCAACCTCCTCCCTTTTTTATCACCCTTTCTATTAGTTTAGTAATATGCTGTCATCCTGATTTTTCTTAATTTCGCTTGTGATATTACTTCTCCTTTTCCTCCTCCTATGGGAACAGATTTCTTCTGCCATATGCCCATTTAAACCTGATTGTAGTGCCTGAACATCTTGTGTGCTTAGCCACAGCATCCCTTGGGGTTCAATTGAGGCAGAGTATGTGTGTGACCTTTAAAGCCATGTCAATGTGAGACTCTCTCAGCACATGGGTCTTTAAAGCCTGGATGTCTTTGCTTTATACTAACAAATTTGACCAGCATGCCTTTTTATGAGGATATCATCATTTTGGGCAAATTCCAGGTTCCATATTTTAAATCAGCATGTGGAACATTTTAAAAATCTCAATTTCCCAAAGGTCAAGTTCCAGTAGATTAAAAATGAAAAAAATCAAAGCAGTTGTTATTTTGCTTATTTATTCCAGCAAATTTGTATTAACAACTACTTGTACATGACTAATTGGCAATTTGTAAAGTGGACTGTTCTCAGTAGCAAAGTTTTAAGTAAATCAATGCTGTCACTGTTTCCTTATTATGACAATTCTTAAAAAGTGTGACAAGGTTGTTATAGGAAACAGTGAAAAGTCCCTACATTTCTGGGGATAATAGATTTTGTATTAGTAGCCTAAGTAGTCTTTATTTTCACACTTTCTTTTTGCATATACCAGAAATAGGACTGTGCTGGATAAACAGTAAGCTGCCCTAATAGTCCTGCCATAATAATGCTTTACTGTGCTGAAGTCTCATAAAATCTCTTTGGCTCAATGAAAGCTGTTTCACAAACATCCTTAGCTTGGATCTTATGTCATGCCACAGCATCGTTGCTGAGCTTTGCCTTCCCAGAGAGTCTCTGACGCTTCAGCACATAAATTGTCCAAATTTCAGTGCATTGCTAATGTAGAAGTTCTTAAATATAAAAACTCAGGTGTGTCAGCAATACATATAAACCAAATTATTATAGCACTTGCCTTATGGGGCAACAATATGTGGGGTCTTAGGTATTTTATTATGCAGCTTACTGGAGAGACTGACAGAAAACAATGATTGATTTTTTCTCTGAAGTAGGAAAAAATGTTAAATTTCAATTAAAATTGACAGTATATTTTAGTAACATAAGCAGAGCATACATTGTACATGTATTGAAATTAACCCTACATTACATAACTACATAACACAGGAAATTTAGTACTAAAATGAAACATTTTAGGCTATGAAAATACATAATTATGACATCCATCCAAAGGATATTAACTTTTTGCTCAATAGTGCTATATATAATGCAATTGGATTTTGACTATTAAGCATTTTAATTCACCAATTAAAGTTAGGCATTTCAATATTCATCTTCCAGCTTAGCTTGGTTAGTTTCTTTACAAAATATAGGTAATGACCATTTATGTTACTTTCTAATCCTTCATTAAATGAGAATTCCTTATCTAAAAGCTCTTAGCTTTGAAATATTTCTAAATATAGAATTGGTCCCAAATCTAAGTTTTGTAGAGTTGAATGTTTTCTGCTGAAAATGTAGTAAAGGAGGAATGAATAGCATTTAAACAGAAGACAAAACCAGCAGCTGGAATTGGCAAATATTGTAAGCTGATTTTAGTCCTTTCCTTGTTTTAGCTCAATAGTGAGGATCTGGGAAGAGTAGTAGCCTTTGTGGTGCAGATTACCAACAAAATTAAATGCTAGAGGACTTGTCACTAATGTTCCTAAATCAGCAATCTTTTCAATGCTAATCACTTTCTGAATGTGATTATAGCATATTTCTGTCTGAAGAACTCTATTGATTTTCCTCTTTGGAAGCAATTTTTTTGGGGGGCTCTCAAGCAGAGGAGCTTGACCAGCGAGTGAATCTTTTGGGAGGGGTAGGCTTTGTAGATTCATAATGTGTGACAGCCAAGCTCATGTGTGGACTGTTTGCCCTATTGAGCTACTGTTAAACTCAGAATTCCTGGAAACATCATCAAGTTGCAATAAAAGTACAACCTTTCCCTGCAAACACTATTATTTATTTTAGTTTCGTACAAAAATCTTTGAGCTGCATTTGTTTTTGTATGCATATTCATTCATATTTCTTACTGCCTTGAAAAACAAGACATATGTCTTATTGCCTTGAAAAAAAAGGGCATCAAAGTTTGCGCTTTCACAGAGAACAACTAATGGGAAAGACAAACACCTCTTACTTTGAGAGAATACCCAGACACAAACTCACCAGAGTACAATTGCAGGTGATGTACAGGTGTGTGTGGAGGTGAGGAGTGGGTGCTTCATATTTTTAGTGCATCAGGGTTGCCACAGAGAGGACCCCAGAGTGAGTGGCTCTTTTCCTTCTCCTTGTTGGCAGAACTCGGGGGGATTCTGGGGCAAATGAAAAGTGCTTGTGAGTGGGCAAGGATCCCACCCTGCATTCAAGTGATAACACAGCTGAGTGACTGCATCTGCATCACAGGGGAGAATGCTTATGTTGTTGATACTGGCTCACAGATACACTTTGAGTTTACTTGCTGTCTATATGATGAACTACAGTCAAGATTTTTTTCTTCAGTGATAATATATTTTTATTTGATAGTAAATCAAAAGTATCCTGCCTTTTAATTAATATTATATTCTCCTACACATAATTTTCTGGTGTAAAGAAATGTTATCTACAAGGTCAAGGGCCAGAGAGAAAGATAGTATCTTGTAGCTTGAATTAATCTAAAAAAAAAAGAAAATAGATTTTTAGAGAAGAGAACAGTATGAGTCTGGCCTGAACTGGATCAGGCCCAATATCCTTCTAAGGAAGAAATAAAGGGCTTGAACCTTCTCCCACTGAGAGCAATTACAAACCTGCAGTTTACTATAATAGCTATGTGTGATAGGGCCATAATAAATTTAAGGTCTGAGATAATCAAGAAAGACTATGTAATCTTCTGCTAACACTTCTGAAAGATGCTCTAGAAAATGCTAGGCAGGGAGAGCCCTATACTACCTTGTTACCAGAATAAATAAGTTTAAGCCATTTGCTTGTTGCACTTGGCTACAACTGGTCCTATGAGCCTGGTTTTAATTTGACAGTGATTTAGACTGAAAAAGTTTTGAAAATAAAATTTATGGAATGACAACTGTGAATGCTGTAATGAGAGTGGGGAGTATGAGGGGAGTGGGAAGAAGTTTCGCAAAGATACCTGTTGGATTTTCTGTATAGTGCATATGAAGGTTCAAAGGCCATTTTAGACAAAGGTTCCCAGGTTGGTGTCCCCTTTTTGACAGAGGATGACAGGAGATGCTGGTGGATGGTACAGGAGCAGGGCACTCCCACAGTGTGCAGTCCCAGCCTCCAGGAATGCACAGCTGGGGCATTTCACAGCAGCAATGTGCTCTTCAAGGAAAGGCTATTGTTATCCATTTAAATGCCTTCCTAAATCTCACCTGATTCAGAGCATTGCTTATTCAAAGGCATTCATCAGGCATTTGCAAAATGTAAGATTCAGTGAATTTGAGTGAGCTAAGTTGATTTATAACTTCAACTTCAATAAGATAGAAATATTGGTTCTAATCCAAAGCACCACTGCAGCCATTACATATCTTTCTGCTGCCTTAGGTAGAATTTGGCTCACAACCCCTGTGCCCCCTATTAGTATAAATTTAAGTAATTGTGACAATTACATTTGTTTTTCCTTTTCCTATACTAAAAAACTTGTGAAGGTGTTGTTGTAGCCTCATCTCTTTGGCTGATTGTCCCTTGTTATATCTTAGCTAAAATTTAGATTTTAGATTTCAGAAAAGAAACACCCATATTTTTTTTTGTCCTCTGTTTTGAATTCTTTAAAATATTAGTAGGACTAGATTGTAGGATATTGTCAGTATATAGTATGAGAGCAAAAAATATACATAGCTTTTCTGCTGTGGAAAACCTGTTAAGTACAATATAACTATACATGGCAGAGTTATCTACTAACAATAGGAGAGTCCTTTGAAAAGAAAACCTAGTAGTTATTTTAGCAGAGGCTATATTTTCTGCTAAAGAAAATATGTTCAGAAGACAAGTGTTCAAATGCCATAAGACTCTTAAATTTGAGTGAGAGGGTTGCATAAATTCTTATGAATTATTTTGATAATATTTTTGAAAAAAAACTTATAAATTATTTTATGGTCTTTGTTTTTCCCTTTTACATTTTGCAGCTTCTGTATTTCAATTGGTATAATTTTTGAACATGAAAATACATGTTGGATTCAGAGAATTTTAAAGAATATTAAATATTAAAGCATGAATAGCTGATGGATAAGGAAAAAAGTTTCGGCTTATGCTAGAGAAAGACGTTGATGTCCTAAGTTAACACTGAGCTAACATGCTTTAAATTTCAAAGGTGAAACACATGAGGTTGTATGTGGAAATGCTGCTGTGGATGCAAGTAGTATAAACAGGTTTTAACCTATCATGTTTCATACAGGCAAGTTCTATAAACACCTGGCTAACAGCTACACACTGATCCTGCTCTCCTAATAACAATTAGATTTTGCTTTGAAAGGGAAATGAAGCACATGAAGCCATGCATTATATGTCATGAGTATATGTATCGATTTGCATGCACATCAGTTTTTGAATGGTCATTTCTCATTAAATGTTCTGAAAAGATTTAGTTGATTCACATACTTAGCCTATGCATTTGTATGAATCAGGATTTTATCTGCAGACTGAGAGTCTCCATTGCTAAAGGAAAATACTGACAGCTAAATGTCTAAACCTGTTTCTGGTTAAATGTTATCCTTGGTTGTGTTCAGGAGCACAGACTTTGCAGCCAATATTTTTTTCTACAATTTTCCTAGTTTGTGCATCATGCTTTCCTTATCCTTCCCCAGACACAGCAAAAATAGGCTCAGTTTTATAAACACAGTAGTCAGCAATTCCTAGAAATGTGAATATTTGTTTTAGAAAGGAAAATATTGGGAGTGAATTATTAAAATTTCAGAAGTTTCTTATTTTCTATTAATAACTGGAAAATTGAGGTTTTTCCATTGTCCATGGTGTTATAACTGAGCACAGCTAGATTGTTATTTCTTTGGCGTATTGCTTTGGACCTTTGGGGTATGATATAAGGCACAGAGCATTCAGAGCACTGCAGCAGCTTTCTGCTTACTGAATAACCAGGGGAAATAGCTGTAGGATGGAGTCAAGGGGAATGATGGTCAGTAATTCTGACTGCACAGTTTTTCAATGGTAAATGTCAGATTGCTGTAACCCCAGGATGCCTTAGCTGTGATGAGTTTTTGGTCACCTACCCCAGCCTGTACACCAGACTTACCAACAGCTCAGTGCTTAGAGGTGGGCAAGAAATGTAATTCTATGAAATGACCCCTGAGCCTTTTTGTCATGGGCCTCTCACTTCCCTGAAAGGAAATTTTTCTTTAGGAATCAGGGAGAAAAATAGGGACTTTATATAATATATATATAATATATAATTTATATAATGAAGGACTCCACAGTAGGTGGAAGATGATGATTGGAATTCCCTTTTCAGTTAATATATTATTGCTTTCACAAAATGAAGTTATTCCAACAAGGGAGATGGATAGTGCTTATCCCAGAACAACACTGTGCTAGCAATTCAGACATTCAAAGGATGGCAGAAGATTAAGATTTAATATCCAGCCTGTATCTGACTTCTAGATGCCTCAAATACAATTGTACCCGTGGTGAGCTGCCTTTTTCTTTTGTTTTGTATGAAAAAATATTCAAAGTATATCAGTGGTGCTCAGAGATACAGAGCCTGTGTTGCTTTGTGCCTGGTTTTTGGTGTCAGCCCTGTGAGGCACAGGTGTCTGTACAAAACAGCTGCTCTTCTAGATGCCCAGATGGCCAGACCTTGTTTCCTTGATTTCCCCAGACATAACAATAAGAAGAGAACTGCCAATAGTACAATTAAACAAAGAAATACTTGCCCTGCCACCCTTGTATCTCATATTATCTCCTGCATTACTGGGTAGTTTGCTCTGTGGTACCCTTGGAGGTGTGTGATCCCCTGGCCACTGCAGGGGTGGCCAGCACCACCCCTGCTGCAGGATCACCTTGTGGCAAATGTGGACAGAGAGCTTGGCCATCTCTGTCTCTTGAGGCTGTTGCCTGTCTGAGACCTGAAATAGGGCAGATTTGGACTGCCCATCATCCTCTTCAGTGGAGATAAGCTGTCTGCTTCCCACAGCAGGTTTTCTTAGCCTTAGGTCAGGCACCTGACCTCCCTATGTACTGTTTGGAAGATGCTGAAGCCCCAAACCTCCCTTTACAGAGATCAGGACCTAAAGACGGCCTCTTTCCACTTAGCATCCTCTGTCAGCCTGAATGTTGCCTTTGGTAAATCGGGGTATGTAACTCTGAACAGCTTTCCAGGTGCTTGTTTTATCTTGGGAAAACGGGCCTATTCTAATTTTTAGGAACCAGCTATGAGGAAAGATGGTGACGGGTGCTGATAGAACCCTGTAAAGACAAACAAAGCACAGGTGGTGGGACCTTCTGCTTCTGTCTCCCTCCATGCACTGCTCAACTCTCGCAGAGTCTGCTTGCACTGGCTTCAGCCCTGCATCCACATGAGTGAGCAGTGGGGTACTCCTCATCTCTCTGACATGCTGAGTGTGTTTTTTGAGGACCCCACTGTTCCATGTAGGACTGTTTTGTTTGTCAGGCTCCAATAGTGCAGGCCCGTATAGTACCTGCACTATTGGTGCAAAGCTGGGCTGTGCTTGGCTTGCCTTTTGCTGAGAGGAGGGTGTTTTTAAGTACCACCTTCATTCATGGGAAGGTTTGGGGTTTTCTTTCTTCTGTACATTTGCCATGTTAGCTGTAAATGACAGCATTGAGTAGTGAAAGCCTCTAAATGACAGAGCAGCCAAATCAAGCTCTCATGCTAGAGCTACTGTCAGTTTGTCTCCATTTGCAGAATGGGGACAGTTTGGAATTCTTAGTACTAATATCACAGGAGCATCAGTTGCTGTCCTCAATAAAAGAACTGTTGAAAAGACCCTTGAAAAGATTTCTCTGCACTACTTTTAACAAATCTGGTTAGTGGAGGCAGAGTTCACCCCTGTGTGTTTTCCCAAATTGCAGCACACCAAGTTGTGATCTGTTGGCAGAGTCTGTCTGTGAACTCTGTGCCTGTCCAGCAACCGCTGAGAGCAGTGAACATGAACACTACTGAAGCAGTCCTGGTTTATTGCTGCTGGGGGACTGTAGCTTTGTACCCTGTGGGTAGTGTGGGTAAAGTAATTCCACAAGGAAAGAATCACAACTGGATCCCAGCTTTTGTATTCGGGGGATAGGGGGATGTTTGCATTTCATTAGCGTTAAGTTTGCTATTTCCAAGGATTGGGAAGAAACATCTCTTCCCTCTTCTCTAGAATATAGAGTGATGTTTACTTTCTCATTTTGAAATTTTCGCATCTTGTGTAACAGCTGTGCTAGGGCAGGACTCGCTCTCTGCTGAACTGCTGCTTTTTTCCTTTGGCCTTTGTTAAAATTTCTGATAAATAACAGACTGTCTACAGCTGTTCAAATGATGTTGCTTTTTCTAAGTGTCACTTCGGTGCTCATTCCCACCAATGTAGGCTTTGCTTTAGAAGGTAAATAAGGGAGAAATAAGGCTTGCTGTTGAATAAAATTGAGCATGTGGGCAGTGGGAAAAGAATCTGAAATGTGAATTGCCCAAGCCTACAGAAGCCATCCACCTCCAGCTGTGATGGAGACACTGTAACATCTTGGCAACATTGCTGTGTGCAATTTTCTTTAAATAACTAGTGGGTTTTTTGTTTGCTGCAGTTGGTGCAATTTCTTCACATTTTCTCATTTGAAGGTAATCTGCTTCTAAGAAGTGATTAGTGTGATTTGTGCATGGAAGGCTTCACTGGGCTTTGAATTTTTGCAGTGGCATTAGCTATGCCAGTGCTACTGGGCTCACCACTGTAATAAATAAAGAGAAGATACTATGTGTGGCTTAATTGTACACTAATCTATTGTTGTAAAGATAACTTGTATCATTTATATTAATCCATGATTTAATTTATCTGGAAGCTTGCTCTAAGAACTTTATAAAACCACAGTTCTTGAATAAAAGGATCTTATGAACAAGGATTTTGATTTTTACATGCCGTATTTCTCCTTTACACAACAGTTGTTCTGTTCATATTTTCTTCTTAATCCTTATGTACAGATCTCTCTAAGAAGTGAAGGGCAGTATTTGACCTGGATTTGAAAATCATAACAATTGTGAAGAAAAAATATGAGTGCAAAGTTTTATCTGTGTTTGAGATTAGAAATTGAATTTCTATAGTAATATTTAGATGAGGTAAATATTCAGATGAGTTTGATTTATTTCTGGTTGCAAATTTCTTATAAAGACAAAAATATATAATTTATAATTCCGAAGAGAGAGGAAAGGGAATGAACTAGAGTAACTCAACTCTGTCCTTTCCACAGCTGAGGACACAAAGCAATAATTGTTGCTTAGCTAAATTATCACACAAAAGAACAGCAAGTCATTCATTTCCACATGAAAAAGCATAAAAATAGGGTTTCTGTAAGACTGATTGGAAGGTTTAATATGAGAATGTCAGTATGAAGGTTTTCTTTTAAAGGTGTTAGGTCTGCTTGGGCTGGAATTGGTCTTGCTTTTGCTCAAGCATAGCTAGAGTAAACCTGCAGCAGTTGAATAAATGGAGAGCCAGTGCCATTGTTTAAACAATTTTTTGACAAATATGACCAGAACCTCAGTCGAGAACCTCAGCTCCTCTAGTTTTTGAAAACCTTTCTCGGGGTGTTTATCCTTGTAACAATTATATAAGCCAAATATATAAGCCAAATGTGTTGGTTCCAGTATAGTACCAGCACTTACTGAGAGACAGTAGATCCAATGGTCCTGTAATTTGCTCAGTGACTCTTTAAATACAGGATCCTGGCTTACAGCAGAGCTGCAAGAGAAACAGATATAATTCAGTTGTTAGACATCAAATTCTGGTACTTCTGGAAAGAAGCTGGGTTTGTCAGTTATGGGGAGTTCTCCAAAAGGAATTTGAGAATTTTGTGATCATGTGTTTCAGGTTTGCTTAACATTTTGAGGCAAGTGTAAATCACTTCTAAGTAAGCTGTGACGAATGAAATGTTCCTAATTACAAGCTGCTAGCCAATCTTTACACTATTTTTGCCTTAGTACTGCTTAAATTTCTACAGCATATTTTATAGACAAGAAAGTGTGACTAAGTACCTGCAACATCAGTAGACTCATGTAGGAATAACAGCGAGAAGAAGCAAAACTAACTCCTCTGGTTGAATATGTTAAATATTTCTTGGATTAGAGGTGAGAAATGGGGAATCTCAGCCCAAATCTGGGTGATCAGCCACTTCAGACATTTTCCACCAGCTTGGCAGAGAGGCTAGGGACTTAATAGAGGTAGAGTGTGAACTACACTGGTTTCCTGAGATGGCTCCATTTCTTGAGGTTTATGGGCAAAAATTGTGACTAATGAGAAATGCGTGTCCTGCTGGAGCACAGCTGCTGGGCTTACTGGATGAGTGAAGACCTGCAGGCCATTTTTCAGTTGCAAGTATTTTAATGGTGTCAAACACTGGATTTTAAATCAGCTTTTCACAAAGCAGCAAAAAACGCACATGCAAATTGCTGATCTTGGTTGATCTTGGGACCCATTTTCCCGTGACAGCTGGGGCCATCTTAGAAGAAAGCAAAAATAACAATGCGATAAAAGCGTTTCTCTAGACCTTTGTAGTTGGTGAGGGAGGATGTTCAGTTTGCCCCAGATAGTGGCCATAATGTACAAACAGCAGGGCTCGTGTGTGCTATTTTCTGATGTGTGGTTCAGGAGGCTGACCACCAGCTGCTGCTCATGGGGTGGGACAGCCACACTCGGAGCGTTGGGCAGATACACATCTAGGCTCCGCCACTGGGAGCCAAATATGTGTGGCTGCAGCCACACATATCTCTGCTTCTGCTCTTGCTCATCTCTGACAGTTGTACTGAGGCCCTACATCTGCAACGAACAAGATTTTTGGTTCAATATTTAAATGTCTTTGAAATGGGGCTATCATGTGAAAGAGGACCTAGAGTTCTTCACTGTTCATGCAAAAGGGTACTTGGAGAATTGGAAGATTTTCTATGTTTACAGGGTCACTTACTTTATTATAGATACATTATATTTGTATCCTACAGTCACTTTATTAGCTGACACATCAACGCTGTTCAGTCTGAATAACTTGTAGTTTGTTTTGAAAGCAGAAATGAAGCCAGGAATACCAGCAGTGGTAGGAATCAGACAGGGCTTTGCTGTGTCAAAGCTGGTGTTGTTTGGCATTTCACCTTGAACTGGCTGGTGACAATTTTAAATGTGGAGATATTAGTCAGCATCACAATTATGGTATTCTGCATTTTCACTGCCATATTTTTTTCATGAAAGGTGGCTTTTCTGTACCTACAACTGGAAAGCATTCATTCCTTATGTGTACCATTTGGCTACAAATATTGTATCTGGAGACTGTGTCTTTAACAAATAATTACCTTTTCATAATAGGTACAATAGATAGAGAAGGTCTGCTTGGGCAGGCAGTCCTTTGCTTCTACACAGAGGTAATCTACCTTTTTGCAACTGAATCATAATATTTGTGTGTTCAAGTGAAATGCCCAATGCAGGATTTGTAAATCCAGAATTAGAATTCAAGGGTTCCTGATTATCGTTCTTTTTTCACTTGAATTGTTTTTCACACCATTTCCTAAAAATCTTTCTAAAAAAAAAAAAAGGAAACAAAACCCAACCACCTCCCCAACCTTTTACTGCACTGATATTTGTGGAAGAAAAGCTGCAAAAACACTTTATGCAGAGCATATGAAAGGGAAATGGTTTTAATTTTTAACCATAATATTTTACTTTCCTGAAATTTGTATTCTCTCTTGGCGGTTCTGTAGAAGGAAAGAGAATCTGTAACCCCTATGCTAGCATTATTTGGAATATCTTCTACATTTTCTATAATTACAAATGTCTTTGATACACTGAGGAAAGAATTTATTGGAACAACATGTTCAGTTAAATTATGAATATTTTGGCTTGTGCCGTATCCCAATTCTGTTTTATTTGCCTATTTTTTTCATGCACATAACATTCCTATTAACTTCCTATGTCATTATATTCTCTGCTTCCCACAGTAGAATAGGCTTTCCTTACTTCTTTTGATTACAGCAGTGAGCAAAACGTGCTAAAAATGTACGTGTGTGCGTGTGCCTGTGTGGCGTCCGGTGTTTACACTTGTAGTGGACATTTCACTCCCAGCCTTTTCCATCCTGGATGCTTTATGTGGTCAGCTGTGGCTCTGCAAACCTGGCCAGCGCCCTGTGGGAAGGCATGAATAGCCCTTGTTGTGCAGCACACCTGTGTTCTGTGCACAGCTGTTTGGTTCACAACAGGGTTGCTGTTAGCAGTTATGAAACGTTTTCACACCACCCACCCACTATCCACTGGCTTATAACATTTGCTGGCACTTCTGTCCGGCTTGAACTTGTTTTTTGTTTTGGTTTTTTTTTTTTTTTTTTAATTTAAAGGACACCAGGATACTTTATGCATAGGAATAACAAGCCAAATTGGCAAGGCACCTTATTAAAAATATTCCCTCTCTCCTATGTCAAAGATTGCTCTTTTTTTTGCCTGTGGTAAATCTCCAAATATAAGAAAAAAATGTTGCTATTTATTTTGCTATTTTTATATAGTTTGCTATTTTAATTTTTTTTCCTAGTTATCAGACAGTTTTGTGCTGGCCCAAATTTAAAGAAGCTGGAACATTGCTTTTTTTTTTAAATATTACTTGAGATTCAGAGTCACCTATTTTGTTGTATATTTTTTCTCTATGTTACAATAGGAGATTAAGACAGTGAGCAATAAAATTCTGCCAATGTAGTGCTTTTTAAACCCCCAGAACTGATTGGACAATTTAACTCTTCTGAGAGGAAGAAGGCTAAAAGGCTCACTTTCCTGGTACTCAAATCTTCAAAATGGAAAACCGAACTACAAGAAGAAAACTAAATACAAAATGAGGTGGCTAAGTGAAGCAGGTGCTCCGTATGGAGGGGAAGAAAGACAAATTAATGTACAAACTGCTTCACTTCTATAGGAGAATGCTATTTAAATACGTAGACTGGGAAGACAGCTGAACTCTTCTGTGCAGTTTTATCAGCTGTGTTTTGTATCTCTCCATGACACAGTATGTGGCTCTTTTCTGAAAGCAGGACAATGTGTTTTGACAGCCCTTGGCAGTGAGAGCAACAGTGAGAAAAGCAAACCAAAGTAATTCAAATTAACACGAGTTGGCTGTTGCGAAGCTGGTCTATCCAAATTATTTCCCATTAATAGAGAACCTCAGATATTTTAAGATGCAACATAGCCAACTGGGTTAGAAGCACTGTGCTAATGCTACCCACCATGCTGCCGCCTTTGGAGAACTCAGTTTTCCTTTGGTAAGGAAATCTATTGGGGCATTTAGCCCTAGTCCTGTTTGACAAGGTAAATAGGTCTTATATTGAGCTTTATGTAGGTCTGCTGGGAAAGCAGCATCAAGCAGAGAGGCAAATCTCAGTTAAAATTGATTTGGGTAACCTTGACCATTTTTGTCAGGGATGGTTTGCATGGGAATTTGTTGTTTTCATAGATTGCACGTGTTTTTGTTTATTTTGCCATAACTGCTGATGGTTTTTATTTTTTAAACACTTTTATGCTGATCAGAAGGCAAAATATTGAGAATTTCCTATACCTTATTTGTTTTCTAAACACTTTCTAATTCAAAAGAGGTAAAAGACTTAGAATCAAAGATTTTCTGCTCAAGCTAGAGCAATTTCCATGAGGTTCAGTCCGGCTGTCTTTATTCAAATTGATTGGTTTGAGGAATTCAAAGTGGTCTAGAAAAGAAAACCTTTTAAAGGGCATCAAAGCTGAAAAATCTGGCTTTTGTCATTCATGTCCATTTTTGGCCTTGCAGGACAATAATTTCCTTTCGTATTCCTTTGCTGATGGTAAGAACATGTTATTTTTTGAGATGTAAAAATATGTGACCCACCTCTCTGTTTTGTGTGCCACAAAGTTACTTTCCTGCACATTCTGACTTCCTAAGAGTACTCCTTTTACTTAAGATCCTTTCATTTTGCTTCTCTTCTGAAGAGGCACTCGCCTTCCCCCACCTTGTCACCAAATAAACCTTAATTTAGAAAATTCAAAGTATCTGTTGTTTTCTTCTTATTCCCACACCTGCCCACATTCTACTTCTCATATCCAGTGCCTTCTCACTCTCTTTTCCAGCTGGAAGACCTCCTCCTCCCATTGTAGTAAAATGCCCTTATGAGTTATGAGGAGGAAATTAACCTTCCACCAGTACTTCAGACCCTCATGATCCATAATAGATTTTATCTGTTCTGTGCCCTGTGAAGAAGAAATTGTTGCAGATGCAAGAAATTAAGTGATTTGTCCAAGGTCATCAAGAAAGTTAATGGATAAATTAAGAGCAAATCTCGTGGATCCTAATTTGGGCTGTGGAAGCTGTAATAGCAATGGTGAGGAGGGTGGAAAGTCCAGGCAGATGATTTGCACTTCTTACTTACGGCCAAATATGACACAAATAGAGGCAAACCCCATTCCCAATGAGGAGAGGCGGGAGAGTGGGACATAATTCAAGCTATTTAGATTCTGCTATTTAGCATTTGCCGATCACTAATGTGATATTTGCAAAGTATAATATTTTCTAACAGCTGTAAGAACAAGAGAGCCTAAAATTTCTCCCTATACATAATATCCATGAAATTGCATTGAATATTGTAATGATGTGTTATGCTGCCATTAGCTCCCCGTGAATACCTAATTTGGAAGGTTAATGAAATTGACAAATGTGTGTACTGTATGTGCATTGTCAGTACTAGTTAATGGCAACTCTCACATTTTTATTTGGAAAATTATATAAAACTGAAAGCGACAATTACTGTAACTTCATCTTTTTTGGAATCTAGCAGAGTGTGCAGTTTATTTAAATAGGGTTGTATGTGTTTTAAATTTGTATACCATCATATGAAGTCCTTTGCTCATCATGTGATTATATACTTAATTTTTGCATGAATGAATGCGTGTATTGTGGTCTTTTACAGCACATTGGGCCAATTTTTTTCCTTTTTTTATTTTGTATGTATTCCACACTAAAATACCATAAGTCCTTGTCTTCCTGTTGGCTCAACAGTGCTTGATTACAAAACTCATGCCAGTTAATTCAAAGAGACATCACACATTCAAAATGAATTTCCCCAGGCGAGGGAAGTATGCTAGAGCACAAAGAAAGAGTATGCTCTTGTATTTTCTGAACATGGTCACTTGCAGCTGCTGCTCCTTCCATATATGAATTTGATGAGATCCTTGAAGTTTGGCCCCTAATTATTTCTGTGGCTTTAGAGAGTGCTTCTTCAGGTCAAGGTCACATTTTTAGGTGTATAGAGTCCAATTTGATTTCTTATTTTGGTTTAAAGCTGTTCAATTACACAGTTTCACATGGTGAATGATCCCTTATGGTCCTGGAGATTTCAGTTTCATCTCCTGGGAAGTGAGAAGACACATTCTGGTAATCCTCTGTGATGCACCACAGAGTGGATAATGTTGCCACATCCGAGCCTTGCAGGCTAGAAAAGAGTGTATGGATGGAGTGATAGCTGCACAACCCACTTCCCCTGTTACTTAATTTTTGGGCATCTCTTCAACTCCTTGTGGAGCTTCTTCTGGAGAAGCAGGTGTCGCAGAGGAGGGTGGCTGCCCTGAGGAGACCATATGTGTCACTTCCAAGAACAAAGCAGTCTTTTAAACTCAGCACTATATTGAGCCTGTGAGTCATGAATCTTCAGATCAATAACCAAAATGTTTTTAAATGTGGGGGCAGCCCTAAACAGAGTGACTCAGCGCTGCAGTTGCACATTCAGGGTGCCTGGTGCAGGTTCTCTGGTTTCAGATAACTGGTCATGGAGCAGGGCTAGGTGATGTGTAAGGGCTGAGGTGCTGATGTGGCCCAGCTGAGCAGGGTTTGCTTTTCAGTGCTCACTACACCTGCTCGAGGTTAGCTTCAGGCAGAAGCTGTGCTCTCAGGCTGTCTGAGGGTCAGCAGCCCCTCTGACTTTCTGGCATTTTTTATAAGGTGACTTGGAGTTGCTGAGGCTTAAGACATTCTTAGGCTTAGATTCTACTGTGGCTTCCCCCCCCCCCCTTTTATTTTTCATGTTGTATTAATAAATGTATGTCAGATCTGCTGGAAGAATACATCTATTCAGATCCTCCGTTGCAGATGCTGCAGATTCCTGTAGCCTAAAACGCCGAAGAACTATTAAATGCTTGTCCTTCTCACACTTAACAAGGACTCTTTCTGCTTTTGCTCCAGGCAGGCCTGGTAGCCATGTCACATCAGGCCCTTGGTAATATTCAGGGAGAGGCTGGAGTGCATTAATCATCCCACAGACCTCTACCCCAAAAGCACAGATCATGCTTTAATGTTAGCATCAGCTGTGATTGTCTATCTATATGCTGATTTGAAGTAAGAAATTTGGAGCCTGGAAAAGCTTCACACTGAGATTTGTCTTGATAAGTGGGAGTGTTTTGCTCCTCTGTGGATTAATGATTTACTGATAGCTCAGTAAAGGATAAGAGATATTTGCACCTGGCCCATTGAAGGGAGATTTGCATTTGAAAATGTTAGGCCAGTAAATAATCCAGGGAAATGACATTGAAGCCAACACCTGAATGAAGGAAGGGAGATGAATTTGAATGAACCTTTGTACAAAACTCCAAGATGGATTACAAAGTTATAAGTTAGCCTTCTTCCTTGGCTGCAAGTTCCCTTCTGTGAATATATTTACTTGTGATGGAGGGTGTACACCAGCTCTGAGACAATGTCCCTGTGGGTCAGATGTAGTTTAGATCTTGTTTGGCAGTTAGATACAAGGTGAGACAAGAAGGAAAGAGATGATGATGGGCCTCTTGGACTTGATTTTAGAGAAAGTTTTCTTTCCTTTTTGCTAGCCATATGTTAAAAATCTCTACAACTCTGTTGCTTATTTTGGATTTTATAAATAAGTATTTTTCCTTGTATTTGACTTGGCTTATGCAGAGGATGATTTCTAATGTTGGCTAGCATAAAAGCCCTATTCTGAAAACTGGTATATAGGCAAAGTGTAGTAACATCAAAGTCCTCATATCTCCCATATCAACAGAAATTGATATCTGGGACAGAAAGGCAGCTGTTAAAGTAGGAAAATTATACTAATGTAAAATATTTTGTTGATCAGCACAAGGCAGGTGGTCTTGTGCACACACAGGTGACAAAAAGTACGTTGAACTTCAAGTTTTATGTTCCTTTCCAGGGTTTTGGGGGGAGCCCAGAAAAAGCAGTTGACATGCTCTAGCTTTCCTTGAAGAGCTCTGGCTCTTGTATATAGAAAGATATTTGTCAGTTCCTGCAAGCCAGAGCATATTTGATAGGCATATGCATTCTTCTGTTCTTCTCTGACCAATGTGCTTCTGTACTTTGTGTGTGCTAGAGGGAGATAGGTAAAATTTCTGCTGATGGATCAGATTCCCTTCAAGGTCAAGAACTAAAGTTAAGTACTCTTAACTCATGAAATTGAAGGAACTCAGAGAAAGGAAGTAATAATGTTTCAAATTAAATGATTTTTCCTCAAGAAATATAATAGGGCCACCAATTTTTTTCCCAACTTTTTGACATTTCAAGCAGAAGTGAAAAAAAATGAATGGTGAGTAACACTGAGAGATGATGATGCAAGGACACCATAGGGGATGGGCCCAGAAGTGGCAGGGGTCTCCCTAGGCTGGGAATGAAGGAGTTTTACCATCCAGGACTTGTTCCATCACCTCCAGCAATGATTCCTTCTAAGAAGCCTATTCCTTCCCACCCAGAGGTAACAGGTGTGGGGCCCTGACTCCTCAAAGAACACTGACTTTGTCAACAGCTAAGATACTGCCAAGAGAAAGAAAATCTCTCTAGAAGAATGGTCACTTTCATTAAACAGAAAAAAATTCTGCTGGAAATTTGGCTACAAGCAGAGAGTGTCTACACATGGAAGTAGGAAAAAATGAAAGTGAGTAGCATAGGAGAAAATTCTCTTAATATCTGTGGAACATAACAGAGGTCACATCTATCAAACAACTCTAATTAATTATTGATTCATTATGATGTATTTCAACATTCAGTGAAAAAAAACCTCTCACTGACCTCAAAAGATGCCAAGCTGAACTCAGTGAAGGATTAAATAATCCCCATGTCATTTAGCCAGTAACATTTTGAGAACTAAGGTTTAATTTGCTTTCTAACAAAAACCACCAGGTATAACACACAGAGTCATTTATTTTCTAGTAAGACCCACCAGATCTAACACAAAGAGAACCATGTTATAACTCTCCTTTCTTCAGCTTGAGACACACCATTAGTGAATGTGTAAATGTGTGATACTTGAGGTGTAAGAAATGATACTGCACTAGAAAGGGCAAAAATTAGAGTTCACAGCTCTGGGAAGGGCAATTATTCTGTTGCTTCTTGAATGTATTTTTTTTCATCATATTTTCCTAAAATGACTGTGCTATTAATTAAAAGAAAGAGACAGGATGCCATTTCTGTAACTGTGGTTAGCACAAGCCATAGCTCTGCCCATGCAGCTGTGTCCCAAGCTAGAAGGAAACAATACTTTGGCACTCAAGAGCAAAGAGTCTTGATTAAAAAACTCATGGTTTAACCTCTGGTTTGCTAACCTTAGGTTTTAAATGTAAGGGGGAAATATCTTACCATTATAGTTTTATTGAATCAAGTGGATGCAGTCAACAGAGCAATGTTTTTTATGTGATTTTGTGTTGTGGTACCTTCTAATTGGGAAGTAAAAACTGAAATATTGCTTCTATCTGAGGTTGGGGCCAGAAATCCTACTAAATCAAATCTATCCAGATTTCTCTGCTAATCTTATGCTTTTGCATCTGATGAACTACAACTCAGGATAGTTAGCTTTGTTCAGACACTGACAGTATGGAACTTTTCGTGGCTTTCATGGTTCTTCTGATCTTTTATCTATTCTTTGATTAAATGTATGTTACTCATAACACCCAGCTTTAAAATGTCCCTGTATTTCTTCCATTAGTAGGTTTGTCATAGTTGAGCTGGAATTTCTGCCAGGTGGAAGTACCCTATCCATTGTCTACTCTAAAATGGTTTATACTGTGTGGAATTAACTTTCCATTATCACAATCCAGGGTTAGCAGTGTCTTTCACAATCTCCTGTTCTTCCTTGTTACCCTGATATAAAATCATCTTTCTGGATCATACACGAGGAATTCAGGTGTCACAGAAGTCAGAACAGAGTTGCCAAAGAGACAGAGGAGACTGACAGCACTCCCTGTTGGGGCTCAAGTCCTTGCCTTAGTGCTGTGTGCCACAACAAGCTCCTCTCTGAGCTGGTGTCCAGTGTGTAAAAGCTGGAAATAGATAACTGTGCTTATCCCAGTCTCTTTCTTTCTTATGTGGGCTCTGTGGGTTTAGCTCACTATGCTAGCTGAACCTTGCTGAACTAATCTGTTATTGTTTTCAGGACAATGATTGCTGTCTGAGCAGGCTGGCCTCGTAGGGACAGGTTTCAAGTGGCTGCTGTGTGGGATACTGGCAGGGCCTGAAGGAGATGCTCAGCACCCAGCATTACAGGATTCTGCTTTCTTCTTGACTTTGGTGAGTCTGCCTGGGTGAATGAGGCATACCTGTGGGAGTTGTAAAGTATGTTGCTAAATTTATTTTTGGTGTTTCTTTAAAAAAATCTTCTGTGTCTGTTGCCAAACATAAGACGTTTGTTTTCAGACTCTAACTTCTCAGGTAAAGCTGTCATGTTTATTCTGACTCACTACATCAACACATAAACATGAGGTCTTTGTTTACATTTATTGCTCTTTGTGTATCTTTATATAGCCTGGAAAAATTTTTCAAGGCTTTATTAATTTCCAATGTATGAAAGAATGAGGGAAAAAAAGTGTCACTATATAACCTAATCTGAGAAGTTGTGTTTGAGCTATGTGTTGGCTGTGACACAGTTAAACCTGAGGCAGGTTTGGGTTTGCATTTTCTGGTGTAACTAACAGCCTAGCTTTGACCATCACTTGACATTAAAAATAATTTTCCACTTTTCAACACGAAAGCTGTGAGTAATCCCTGAAATGAGTGTTGCCTGTGTAGTGCATTTGAGGAATGGTTTGGGGCAGGTTAGCTTGCATTCACAGGTTCTATAATCTATCATCCACTTTGCAGTGCTTTAATGTACTAACATTTTCACAGGCTGCCGACAGTGGCTCTCTGCTCAGATTAACCACAAGCTCATTCTGCTTCACCACGATTTGACCTCTCTGATGAGCAGCACGTTAATGTGTTTGCAGACTGTGTATGTATATTTGGCTATAGATGTGTCAAGACATGCACAGCACAGAAATTGTTTTTATTTTTAAATGTGTTTGGTTTTGACTGTGATCTGGCTGGTCATTTATTACTGGTAAATGATTTTTGTGGTGTCAGATAGTCACTTGTGGAGTGTTAAATATTGGCCTGCTGTTTTCAAAAAACCAAAGATTATTTATGGAGGGTGTTACAGAATCAGGTCAGAAAAGACTTTGCCAGGTCATCTAGTCCTGCTGTGTTGCCTTAAGGTGGGTAGTCTGAACCACTTAGTCCTCCCAATGTCTGCTCCAGCTCCCTCCTGGTATCTTGTCCTGCTCCCTGCTGTCTGACTGTGGGTGCTCAGCATGCTGTGACTCACATCTTATTGGAATGGACCTCTGTTTATTTCACAAAGGTCAGCTGCAGGCTTGTGGAAACCAGATGAACTCTCCTGCTCCATCTCATTGACATAGAGAGAGGCAGAGCAGGCAGCTGAAGGTCAGCACTGAGCTAGAACAGCTGAAGCTCTCTGCCATGGCATCTGCATTCACATCCTTGGCCTGGGGTTGTAATGGCTGAGTTTGGGCACCTGCTTGTCATCTGCACCAGGTCCTTCACACTGACCTCAGCAGAGGCTGTTCTGAACTGAGGAGCAAGCTGATCCTGCCATCCATTAAATTAGTACCTGCAAGCAGCCCCTATGACTGGATAAATGACCAGATGTTTGAGGGAGACTGTAGCATGCCACAGGAATGTGTGTTCTCACCCAAGGCACCAGCCACTCAGGGTCTTTGCCATGCACTGCAAGGCTGGCACCTCCAGAGGAGGATGAGATCTCTCCCCAGATCAGTGCTGGTGAGGGATGTGGTCACTTCCAAATGCTCTTGCAGTTCTCTCCTTCCTTATTAACCTCTCCACACTGAAACATGCTGGGCTGTTGTTGGCAGCACTTTCTCCCAGTGATGGGCAGGAGGAAAACCTGGATGTCCATCTTGCCAGCCTGTCGCAGAGTGCCAGGTGGGCTGCATTCTGTTGCTGTGCTCTGTGGTGCCCAGGTCTGTGGGGAGGTTGGGCTGAGGCTAAGGCCAGGCCTAAAGATACACCCCTTACATAATACCTTCTTATCCAGCCTGGTTTTTAATTTTCATTGCTGTAGTTTCAAAGGAGTTTGTCCAAGTGCTCAAAGAGCACTCCCAGGAGCTCCTTCAGGGGTTTCAGATGGTTTATTTTTGAAGAGCACTTTCTCACTAGCTTAGACATGAGACATGCAAAGGTAATGTGCTCCTCTTCCTTTCTGTCTGTTTTTTCCCCAGCATGTAGAAACTTGTTATCAGTTTCACTGTGCAGATGAAAAACTATATCTTGAGCAACCTCTATAAATGTCACAGAGATAGTTTTTTTCAAGTGTTTACTGAGAACATATTGTGTTTAAGTGTCTCTATCATAAATACCTTTTTGTTAATCTTTCACCCTCACTAAATCTATTACAAGCTTTAATCAACCTTTCTAAGCAGTAATAAAATGTTATCAGCAGTTAGCAAAGATTATAAGTGACAGACTCTAATGTTTTTTAATGACTGTCATTATTTAAAAGGTTTTTTGTTTTTTGAACAAGTTTTACAGAAAAATAATTAGATCCATCGCATACATTTGAAGAGAGGGGAGTGTAACTCCTTGGATAGTTTACTCTCAAGAAGTGTAATTTGTAAATAATTACTTAAAAAGAAATAAACCAAGAAGCTAGAGCTGAATTGAAATTCAAGATCTATTTAGGCAAATGCAGGCAGAAGAGAGCGTGCTTTATGCTTAAAAGGCAAGATATTCCCCAGATGAATACACACAGTTCAAATTTTTCACCTACAGGTCAATGAGACCTGAAGTCTGAATTTCCAAGTCTACAGCACCTTCTTTATCATCTTGCTACATTGTTGCACACATAGGCTTTGTGAAACTATTACCTTGTATTATGCAAATTATTTTTCCTTTTTAGAAACAGTCAATACTGTTTTACTTACATGACATGTTTCTACAACTGGAGAAGTGAAAGGTTTGAAATAAATGAAGGTGAGAATTTCTTGGTCTCTCTAAAGTTTAAACATTTTGGGTGGGTTTCTGTAAATTTGTTTTATTTTGTTTTGTTTGATTAGGTTTGGTTTGTAAGGGAATATCATCCAAACACTATATTCTGGATGAATTTCAGTATTGATGTACTCAAACATGATATATTTCCATGAATTCTCAATGCTGTGACTATATTTTAGTTCTTACTGTCCTGATCCAGGTTGTTGCTGAATCTGGAGAAGATGCAGCCCTAGGTTTAGCACAAGATAAATTTGGTATGTGCTCCACACGTGGTGTTCAGGCAGCTGTCCTACACCTCCTGTCTCATCTACCTATGCCCTGTGATGCAGCAGCTTCCTGCCTCCAGGTTCTGCTGTGTCCCTGAAGCCACAGAAGTTTTTACTGCACCGCTGGTACAGCCCTTGGGCCTTAAGAGGACCAGAGCCAGGATCTATTCTTGGGCAGCAGTCCAATGACATCTTCTTCTCCCCTTTTTGTTTTCCCTCCTGTTGTATGACCCCCAGACATGTGCCAGTAGAGAAAGGCCACCTATGAAGCAGCACAGCAAATACTCATAGTGAATATATCTACAGTACTCTCAGATACTTGCTTGTGCCACAAAACTGAAATCCTCACCAGCACCAGGCAGGGAATGCTTTGTAGTTTAATGTTGTTTCATGCCCAGTGAATGCTCACTGCTGACCTGCTTTCAGAGGGTGTAAAAAACATCTGTGCAGGTGTTGAGGTCTTATGGAAGTGTTCCCAGAAGCAAGCACGCATGCACACACAACCACACTCCTTCAATCCTTAGGCTAAGTGATCAGTTTAAGCACAAGTGTGGGCCAAATCAGATTAGTGTAACTGAGCTGGACCTTAGCTTTGCAGTTGCAGACCTCATCCTCAGTCTGCTTTTAAGCCTCAAAACTGAAGCTCATTGCCCAAGTACACCCTTTTCCCTCATATCCATTTTCCTATTGCTCAGCATGTGGATCAGCTATGCACTCAAAATGCACTTGCAAATGATTATTAATTTCTGTGTATTTTTTGAAAAGCTTGGTTTATTTCTTGTGGTGGGTTTCTGTTGGCCAGTGTAGATGTTGACTCTTTATTCCTGTCATCACCTCTTAGACATTTCTAGAATGTTATGCTGACTGCCATTTTTTTTGTCTCTAGTGATCTCTGTTTCTGCATATCCCAGAAACTTTCTTGTTTAACTCTGTTAAAAAAAGAATGAAATGTTTAAAAAAATTACACTGATTTTTAGCTCCTTAGTAAACACTACATGGTGAACTTTTTCTAAGCAAACTAGGCATTTTTAGCAATTAATTTCTTTTTTCAAACTCTCCATTACTCTGGAGAAGGATGTGCATCCTAAAAATTTTATAAAGTAAGCAGAAAACCCAACTCGAAAGGACTGACAGTGTTTAAAGTTAGCATTTGCAGTATATCTGCAAGAAGCAGCAGCAATGTTTAAATGGGAAATGCCAGACTATAAATTCTTTTTCAGCTAGATTATATGCAGTACAAGTGTTGACTTTCAATTTATACCTTTGATATGATTCATTGAATGTTCTGATTCTTACTTTATTTGTCCTGTCTTCAGCAAAATGGATTGAATATTGGGTTATCCAACCATGATGCGTTGTCTCTGTGCCTCAGATGTTATATTGGTGAAATCTTAGCGTCTGGCACTATCTAAGAGGAGTATAAAAATTTGATTTGGTCTGCAGCCAGTTTTCCTCCCACTCTGGAACAATGATGGAACATCTGGAGAACGCTGTATTCATTAACCCAAATCCTGAACACTTCACATAATACCTGATCCTGTAAGAATCTGCTTAGTTTTCCAGCCTGTGCAATTTGTGCTGGATGCAGCTAGAGCATATTTAGTCAAAGGACTTTGTCTCTTACGTTTTTGAGCTTTTATGTGACATTATGTTTTGTCATAATTGATGATAACAAGATTCCCATTTGTTTTCTGATTTTAAATGCCTGTTATATGCATGGTGGCTCACTCTATTCTCTCTCCTCCAGAAATTTCTCTTTATTTGTCATTTGTATTTTCAGCTGGAGACCTTGGGGTTTTATTTTACCCACGGTCTCAGCTGAAGCCATATGCCAAGAGGCCTCTTAACTTTCGTGAGGATGGATCTTGGAATATCAGACTGGCACAGTGTGCCACCTTTATTGTTTTTCCTGCTTTCATAATCTCCCCTTCTCACAGTGACAGATGCACACCAGTATTGTGACTGTCAGAATAGCCATTTTCCTCCTGGGGTTTGATGCTGTGCTCTGGCCAGCTGCTGTGGGGTATACAAAAGGGATGCAGTTGGTACATCCCAAGGTTTGAATATCCCCTGTGATTTTACATTCTGTGCTTGCCTAAGAAAGGGATTGTGTTGATGTCTTCTCATGACCTCAGATCCTCTGCATGGATTCAACTTTTGATGAGACTAAATAAAGGTAAACTCCTTAACTGCTTTTTTAAAATGACTGTCCTAATGCAAAACATGGGAGCTTATCTGTCTGTTATAGGAAAGGAGGAAGGAAGCAGTGGTTAGAGAACACTGGAACTTTTTTCTCTCTTTATAGTATAGGTATGATCTGTGCTTGACCTTGTGCAAGTCACACAGGCTGAAATCCAGAAAACACTTATGCACCTAAATCCCACTGTGGGTTTTAGCCACTTGGATAGGAGAAAGGCCCAAATTTAAAAAAAACCTAAGGTTTTCAGAGCACCTAATCTGCAAAATGCACTTGGAGGCTCGTAGTTTTCTTCAGCAGGCTGTCATGAGAACAGATGTACCACGTTTGTAACATGTAAGCCACTCATCTCTATTAAGGCCAAATGCTGAATCAAAAGGACATAAAAGTCTATGTTATCCCACTGCCCACCTTTTCTTCTGGTGTTTTTAAAAAGTATCATTTGCTAGTAGGATTTGGCAGAAATGGAAGAGGATTTGAGACCAAACCTGAAAATTCTATCTCTGCATTTCATTGATACAGCCTCCAAAGATTTATATAAAACAACTCAGATTGGCCATTCTTCAAGGCCTTGACATCATTATTGCTGATAGAGTTAAGGCCATTAGCTGGGTGCCATAAAATACTTAGTATCTCACATCTTCAAAGCAATGTACAAATATTAACTAATTAATCTTCAAAATAGCCTTACCTCCACACCCCACAGTCAACCCTGATTAAAAAGTGAATATTCCTCCTGCACATATAATCAAGGCTCAGAGCTTTATGCTCTAAGAGTGTAATTGACTCGTTCCTTGTTTGTGATTTTGAAAAACAATTCAGAGTAGTTCAAAGGATGCAGAGCCAGAGGGAAGGTCAGTAGCAGTGTTCAGGTATGGAGTGGGAAGTGCTTCCTCTCCAGACATCATCAATATTTCTGGACTTTAGCTTTCTTTTCAGTTTGATATGAGAGAGAAAATATTTATGGTACAAAATGCTGTGCCTAGCAAGCCTGAACTATAGTGACAAGAATGGTACTTTACCATACATTTTAGGTACCTAAAATTTCAGCTTGCCATTGCTCAGTGTTTTTATTGGTGTGCAGAAGTGCAGCACAAGTCAGTTCACTTGCTTCACTTCTTTCCTGAGCGTGGACCCATCACTGGACCCGTCCAGTTACAAAGTGTAATATTGAAATTGATGGATAGTGCAAAATTAGGGGAAATTTCTGTACTTTAGAAAGGTATTATTGATTCATCTCAGATGAGGTTGTGTCTCTTAAATCTGACTCTAAGAACAGATATATTGGAGATGCTTCATCACAATTGATTTGTCTTGTGCCAGTGTGACAGTGACATTTAAAATAAAACCACTTTGTGACCACTTATTGAAAATTGTTCTCATCAGACCTGGATGCTGCTGCATGAGTGAGACTCTTCAAAGAGTTTTTACTACTTTTAAATGTTTTGGTAGAATAGGGGTATACAAAATCCCATTGTGATAGCCATGTATTTACATCTGAAGCATCTCAATAAATAAATACTAATAAATATCAAAAATAGCCTCAAGCTGTGCCAGTGGAGGTTCAGGTTGGATGTCAAGAGGACTTTTTTCACTGAAAGGATGGTTTAACATTGAGGGTTGTCCAGGGAGTTGGTGGAATCATCGTCCCTGGAAATGATAAAGAAATGACTGCACTTGGTACTGTGGTTTAGTTGGATTGGTGGTGTTAGGACAAAGGTTGGGCTTGCTTGATGGGCTTGGAGGTCTTTTCCAACCTTAATGATTCCATGATTCTGTGTGGGAATAAGAATGTCCAGACTGCAGCCAGCCTCAGGCTTACAGATTCTGCATGTGGCAGAAGGCGGGTCAGTGGCCCTGTGGGTCAGTGCAGGGAAGGGGGGGATTCAGGATCTATAATCCACTTACAAATCTGTGGGATCAGTCAGCTCTAGGATCACGATGCTGCAAAAATTTGCTACCCTTGTGCTTATCCTTGATTTTAGAGCCTGGGTACTCTGTGTGCTGAATATTAGACCTTTTTTTTTACTGCAGATTCATGTTGATATCTTGTCTGGCTGAGATCTGAGACTTAAAAGATGCCTTTTTTTTTTGTTTGCTTGAGAGCACAGTCCTCCTGAATTGAGGAGAAGGTTACTCTGTTCACTCTGTTGCAGCATCTGGTTAGTTCTTTTCTACTTCATGCTTTAAGGATAAACATTTCAGGTGCTGAAGTCTGTTGCTGCTGGGGATCAGAGATTATTGTTGTACATGAATTTTAAAAAAAGTCTCAAGTCAGGCAGTTGAAAATTGTGTAGCTGAGTTGGTGGGCGTGGATAACTGCATCAAGAGATGAAATGTAACTTTTGTATGCAGCAAGTTTAGGCAACAGCATAGTTGCATTGTGACCATGGTGTTTGGTCTTTGGGGGCTTGGCTTGGGACTGTGAATTACCATTGCAGTGCCTTTATCAGCAAAATGCTGTGTACTTGCCAGCCCAATAGTGTTCTGATTGTCTAGACAAATAAAGCACCATGTATATCTTCTTGAAAAAACAGAGTTTTAAAGATCACAAAGCAGTTCTAGTAATGAATAATATTTATAGAAAACCCAGCAAATTGGAACACTTGATAAGGTAATAAAATACGCTGCATGAAATTCAAGTGTGGTTGGTTAAAAGAGTTAAAAATAATGGATTCTTGCTATGCTCAAATTGAGTTTAGTTTCCAAGATATGCCTGGTCCTGCTTTTGAATATTAAAAATTCAACATTTGTCCCATAACCACTTCAGCTCAGTTCAGCACACCTGGGTGCATGCCACAGTGGGATTAACTCTGATTTAATCACTAAGGAAAATGGTCTTTTCAGGTCAGGACTGAGGTCATGATTAGACTGTAGATAGAAAATTATTCCTCCTCTCTCTGAATCATGCTTATTTACAGTATCAGGTGGTGTTCACTCATGTCTCCTGATTTCATCATTGAAATGCTAATACTCATTCATCAGTGTCACTGATACTCCATGTGTGTGTGGGAGCATGTTTTATATTCTCCAATAGGCATTGCAATATAATTTTCAAAGGTAGACCTTTGTTAATACATTAGGTAGCTCTATATATTTAATAAGGTCAATGGCTTCAGTGGACATTAAGTTTCCATCCATTGTAATAATATTGAGTCTTTGTATTTAGCTTGTCTTTAGTGAAGCCAGAAGGTGCATATGTAATGGTCTAAGCAACTGTAAAGCATAAATAAAACATAAATTCTTATGTTTGTGTTGAAATGTTAAATGTTCACATGTCATAAACATCCATGTACCAAGGATGCTCCAACAGTATGAGTGAACTGCTTGTCTACTCTGCTTCTGGTTTACATCTTCCCATAGCCTTTTCAGCAAGTAATTGATTAAAATATATATATTTGACAAGGACAGCATTCTTATTAGAAATTAGCTAAATATTTTAAGATAAAATATTGGAAACAAGTTGAAAAGCAGCAGAAGGTAATAGCTGTAAAATCTTTTAATCCTTGCTGTCACCTTGCTATCACTTTCCTGGATCTGTTTTGGTATAGAAATATCCAGAGGCTCTGTCTCTCACAGCTCCTCTACTCCTGCAGACAATTACATCAAAAATAGATGTCATTTCACTCAGCTCTTTGGATGTCTCCTAGTATCAGCTTGGTGATTCTCACCTTAGGATTTAACATCCTCTGCAATGCTAGAGACAAGCTGGATGTGATATGGAGACAGGTTATAGTGTGTTTCTTCCACTGGCCTACTCATCTGCATACAGAATATAACTGATTTTCACTGGCATTTCAGGATTTTGAGACATGGTGCACTCATCAAATTATATTTGATTCCAATCTGACATGTGAGGTTAATCACTACCACCTACCTTTGTAGAGGGATGTCTCAAAAAGTGTGTAGTTCCAGGCAAAGTGGAAGCTGGATGTATTGTGGAACCTGGATGAAGATAATATCAAAATTTATTAAAACTGTGGCTGGAAATAGTAAGAATGCAAGAAAACCAGGGCTTCAGCAACAATGTCCATGAAAATGGAAGATAAATTGGTGGAGAACTTAGTAGACCATAGATGAGTGCACTGTGACTGCTCAAAGTCTAAGCTCATTTTCGAGACATACTTAGCAATCCTCAGAGAGACATAAGCACTGCTGGGGCATGATTGGTGTCACCCTGAGGCTGACATCTGATTTCAGATTAGTGTAGCCTCTGTTCCTCTCTAATGACTGGAGTCTAGCCTGCTGCATCAGGCACAAACACTTTATAAACAATCAGAAATAGGTGAGGTGATTTGTGCTCTGATCATGCTGGAGACACAGCACATGATTTTCACCTATTCCACTGCGAAGGGAGGGTCTGAAAGAACTGTTTTGTGCTGGTAAATAAAAAAGGAGAGAAACCCTCGACAAAAGGCCAGGTGGGTTTTCACAGTATCTGGAACACAGCAACATGAACTTCCCAACAAACAGTGCAGTTTATTTTCTTTTTATTGACATCAAAGAAATTTTGCTGCTGCATCTGGTGAGGGAGGGTACAGAGCTGGGACCAGAATTTCCATTTTGGAGCCCTTATTAACCTCCTTTTGGAACAGGTGAAGAGCAGCATGCAGGTGTTGCTGGAGAAATAAATCCAACATTAAATATTGCACATGTATCTTTGCATTAGTCCTGCTCACATATACTTGAGGGACAGTGTGTGTGTTGAACTCTGTGCTTTTTCTTAGGCAAAAACCAGTAACTTGGGCACTCATGTCTACCTCAGGCCCCATGAACACCTAATAGAAAACATAATCCAGTTTTGTCATCCAAATCAGAACGAGCATTTTTTTAAAACTGGCAGAAAAAAATGTTCTTGGTTTGTGAGTGTACAGTTGTTTGAGAGGTATTTGATAACAGGAGACTTATTTTTCTTCCTTCCCCAGCCTTTAGTTTCTGTAATGGATTTTCTGCTCACATGTATCTTGGGCTCATCTGAGCCAGGGTCAGCAGTAAGCACTTAGAGCAGCACGGCTGCAGTGCCTCTGAAAGCCTTCCTGCGGCTCTTTCCTGACATCACAACAATGCAATGCACTGACTCAGGAACTGCTGGTGTTTCAAAGGTGCTCAGTGCTTTAATTTTCATTGCCTGTGATCATTTGCTAAAAAAAAAATCCAAACCATTCTCTTTTGCAATTGGAAAACCTTTTTCAAGTGCAGCCATGTGTTCCTGGGGTGCTTGGATGAGTAGCTAGCCCTCTCTTTGTTTGTAGACACGTGTTTAGCTGGAATGAATCTCCTTCCACATTTAACACCATCACAGCTTAAGTAGTATTCCAGAGTAAGGCTCTGTAATCAGACAGCACAGTTTGCTTTGTGCCTAAGAATGGGGAAGAGTACCTGTGCTCTACTGGAATATCTCCTCAATATTGTCAAGGGTAATCTCTTTAAAAATATCATTACTGTACAAGGCAAAAATCAGTCATCAAATTTAATTGTCAAAGAATTTTTATATCTGACTAGCATGCAGATCCAGACTGTGTTAAATACAATCTTCTGTACACAATAGACAGGTAGGGTGTGTAATGGTTTGCTACAATGTATTTTTCACATTGAGTTAGGTAAAATTAAAAACTATAGTAGGTTAAGCAGACTCTTGCTCTGAGAAATGTAAACTATTTTATTCGTATGTGAAGCTGTAGCCAGCTGATGTATTGTAAAATTGTACTTTCCTTTTTCTGTCTTTAGTACAACCACTGCATGGCAAGTGCTTGCATGCTGCAGAAATGAGGACCATTTAAATATTTAGCTGTCTTACACCTTGATGTTTCTCTGCCTGGGACTCTTATACCTGAAGGCATATGTTCCCAGAGATCTTTTTTGCCCTGCAGTTTGTACCTTCCTGTGCACATAGTTACTGACTAGAGAAACATATAGTGGTTCAGCTGCTTGACTTTAAACTTCTGATCCATCCAACAGAACCTGCAGACACAGCAAAATCAAATGTGGGTCTTAGGGTTACTGAATGTTAGTTTATTTTCACGTTTGTTTAGGCCAGATATGCACTGGAGAGGATAACCACAGGTGTAAAGCTCACAGGAGGGTAAAGATACCATGCTCCCAGGTGTTGTGTACAACTAGCACTTTTGCAAACATATTGAGAATGGTTTGTTATGTCTGGGGACCATTTGGATACTGCAGAGGAGTCTCTCTGGCATGCATGCTGCTTGGAGATGGCCCAGGATCCCAGCCCAAGGTGTGCTGTAAACAGGTACATGTGGGACATGTGAACAGCCCAAAGCTGTGGCTCTGTGCACTGAAAGCTACCTGCAATCTTTGCCTTTTTAAAGCCTGGAACTTTTCATAGTTGTTTGGAAGGAAGAAGGAGAGCTAATGTTACATTTGTAAGAAACAGTAAGATCTGCCATGCAGCCTGGCAAAAATTTTAACCTGACGTGCTTTTTTCATGGAGAGTCACCAAAGATGGAGAGGGAGGGCTCAAACGTCAAGAACTGCTATTTACCACAGGGGAAAAAAAAATCCATAAGTGAAACATACATCTCAATGTGAAGCTTTTCATAAAAGGATTGATATATGGTGTGATATAAAAGAAGAAATAAAGGGTTAAACTTCTCCTAAAAAATGTGGAGATTTTTTTAATGCTGTGGCACTTGCAACTTGATTTTCCTCTGTAAAAGTCAAGGTTTGATTATAGTTCCTGCATTATTATTTATAGTTTAACAGTTATACATGCCACGTCCTTGGCTGTGGCATTGCAGTTTGCACCATCTATGTCTGCTTCCTAAATTTATTGATCTCATTAGAAGATAAAAATGACAAAGATAGCTCATAATACTTCTGAGAAATGTAAAACCATTAGCAGGTCATTGTCAAAGTTATAACATGTCCTTTTAAGCTGCTTAGCAAACTGGTGGCAGCCTATGATACAGGGATTAACCTGTGCCAGGAGTGACTGAGAGGATCGCAGTGGATGGTTAATATTCAGCTTGCCTACAAAGCTTTGAAACTGCCTCACAAAATGATACAACAAAGAGATAAACAGAAATATATTAAAAACAAAGGGAACAGAAGTTTTCTTTTCCTGTCCTTTATCCTGGTCTCTGACATTTAAGAAGCAGAATGGGTGTTAGAGCTTCTGAATGAAATTAAGAGTTACTTTTTAAAATTGGTTATATTCCCACTGGGCAAAGGAGCCTCTTAGGCTTTTCTCTGAGTGCAGGCTGACCTTGGCCAAGACCCCAAGCCAGCTTTTTCCTCAGGTGGGACCTTGAACTCTCCTAGAGCCGTGTTTAAGTGCACAGACACACAATACACCACTGTATTTTGAAGCCAGCATTTGTTGCCCCAGACATTCCATGCTGCCCAGGATGCCCACCAGAGCAATGGACATAACAAGACTTGCTACTTTTCTGCAGAGGATCTATACACCTGCATTGTTTTTATTGTTGTTTACATTTCTTCCCTTAGAGAAATGGCTGCAAGTGCTGACTGATTGCTCTGTTACTTACAGAACTGTCTGGATTTACAGAGAAATAATTTAAACTGGCACAACACATACTGCTGTGTAACATTTAGGCTGGAAGGCTGAGTTTTCTGCATTGGTTCTCTGGGATGGAGCAGGATAGGTGGTTAAGGAGAGGAAGATGTCAGCAGAAAGACTGATACCTAATGGGTCTTTTCAGCATCTCACCTGACCCTTCAGTCGCAGTGGAGGGCACGGCATTAGCATGACTCAGTTACTGCCAAATGCCTGTGGGGGTGATGGAGCATGCACAGGTGGGCTCTGACAAGAGGAGTAGGAAGAAGACAGAAAGAATAAAAACCCAAACCCCCATTCATTGTTGTTGAGCATCATGTGACCTGATTTATACCAATGCATTGTTCTCTTTTAGGAGCAATTTATATGCACATTCCAGTAACAAGTAAACAAGCATTAGGGCAATGATGAATTAGCCTAGAGCAACAGTTTACAGATTACACAGCGGAGAATAAGGATAATAACAGTATTAATCATCTCAGTTATTCATTCTATTTTTAACCTATTAATGGCTATTTGTTGATTTTATCTATCAGGCAGTCAGAACTATCAGGAAGGGGACTCTTGATTACCTGTACACAGATCTGTCTCAACAAAACTTGTTTCTGTTTTCTTTTTCTATGTTCATAGCAGTAATTTCAATTTGGTGCAACAGTACACTTTTGGCTGGACCACACATCTATAAATTAGGTGTGATAGTGTTCTATTGTCTAAATCACCAAGGTGGTTTTGGGTTAACTGGTGAGTTTCAAATACTCAGAATACTCCATAATCATGTTGTATAAATATTAATGTATATATGTGTTCTCACCCATTAATTGTCACAGGACAATTGGAGTCTGGTCTGCTAATTTTTGACTATAATAGAAATCCACTTGATTTAGTAAAATAATCTGTAAAGTTTAAAGAGATATTTTCTCAGTCACAGATCTTGTAAATGCTGTCATGGGATGCAGTCAATAAAGAATGAAAAAAAGCTAGTATCTTTAATAAAATTGTTGAGGAAAGCTGAATCAATTTCCTAGACCTTTCTGAGCTTAAAAAAATTGTTTAGTTCTAGTTCAGACTGGAAAAAAAAATCCCATAAATATAAATTCTCCTGCTGAAGACTAAGTTCTAGTGGCTCTGGCTCTGAAAGTTTTTGCTTTTTCTTCCTTCCAGCCACTGGGTCAAGAGAATTCTTCAATTTCCATCATAAGAGCAGCCTCCCAGCTTGACTTCTCTGGAGCCATGCAAAAAACTGATGGCCCCTGATTTTAATACTATCCCATCATTGGTGCTCCAGAGTTATGGGTGTTTCCCATGGGTTTCATCCCAGAATCCTGTAATCCTTTTGCTGAATATCCTTACTTATGAAGGATTAAGGCAAACTTGAAAGGTTGCAGAAAAGAAGAGCAAGAACAATTGAAAGTCTGAAATCCTGCCTGACATTGAGAGATAAAAGAGGATCAGTGTACTTAGATTATCTGAAAGAAGGTTAAGAGATGGCTTGATCATGGTCTCAAAGTCCCAAGCAGAGAAACAGTTTTCCAATATATGGGCAATCTCTAATTTAGCAGACAAAAGCCACAGCAAGGTCCTGTGATTGAATGCTTAATCTGGACAACTTCACACAAGATGTAGCACTTTTGAGATTATAGCAGCTTTTTTTTTTTTTCCTCAGGTATTGTTTGATTCTTAGTAATTTTAAGATTTCAAAACACATTTTTTCTAAAAGCTGTCTGACTTTGACCAGAAATTGTAGGGTCTGTGCAGAAGTCATTGGGTGAAATACGATGGGTATGTGTTGGGCCCAAGGGCAATCTATAGTCATGATTTCAGAGTTTATTAATTCTTTATTAATGAATGTTCCCTACTACTACATAAAATAGCTTCATGTAACATACTATCATTTGCAGTTTTCTAACCTTAGTGTCATTATTCAGAAGCTATCACAGCTGTTTTTGTACCTCTGTGTGCTTAGCCCAAAGAAGAGGAAAGCTAGTTAATACAAAAAGATATTTTTAGCATTTCTGAAAGCTTCTTATGCCAATCCCTGAAAAGAAACAAGAAAATTCTCCAAAAATGCAAATGCTCTGTCTAGAAGCAAGAGTATCATTTTAACTATCTCATCATTATGTGTCACTCCCTATGTATAGTAAGTGCTGTGTGACAGCTGTTTCTGAGAGACAATCGGGGACTTTTCCAATAACTAGGTAATTATATTTCATAATATATATATATTTGTGAGGCATAGGGCTTTATGTGTTTGAAGCACTTAGGAGTCATTAGCTAATGCTCACAGCACCTCTATTGAATAGGTAAGACTATTGTAAGGGCAGATGGTCCTCAAGGCCACATAAAACACTGCAGCCCAAGAAAGAAATAGAGATTAGTACCTTCCCATTTCCAAATTGCACGTTCAAGTCTCCAAACATTGTATTAGATATATAACTACAGGAACAGTGCTTTTAACAGTATGTTCTAACCCTCCATCTCTTGATTTTATTGACCTCCTAAACTAATACATGGAGTAATGCTATGACACTCTACCTAATTTGTCAAGATCAGCAACATTAGCCTCTACAGTTCTTACAAGGTCTTGACCTTACTTACTGAGCTAGTCCTACTGAAATTAAATTGCTGCATGAAAAGTACATTTCATTTAAAATTACTGTGAAGGGGAAGTGGTACTACTTCTTTCAAAGTTTACCTTTATTTAACAGATCAATGGCATTATGGTTTGGCAGTAAAGTCCACGCAGCAGCAGGGACTAAGTGCTTGCTCTGCCAAGTCCAGTCCTTGCTGTTAAAAGAATGCTTTATGAAAGGGTCCACTTAAGAAACTAATAACAGGACAGCATAAATAAAATTTATGAAAGAACTCCCAGACTATTTAGAGTCCATTCTGTCTATTTTTATGTGCAGAAGGAAAGAATATCTGTATGCCACAGATGAATAGCCTTTCACAAGGGATTTCTTGGGCCCAGTACCTGCCCATAGCTTTTCTCTCCTTGACCTTGCATGTCTAACAAAAGCATCTTGGAAGCACATGTAGCTGCTGTGATAGCAATGCAGACTCCAACCAGTTCAGTCTTATTCACAAATAAATCTCATGCATGACGGATTTGGAGGAGGAGCTGATTCCTATCTCATCCAGAAGCTTTCCAGTAACATGTTGTGTGTTCTTATTATGCTTTTCATGGATTTGGGAAAGTGATTGGCAAGGCAAATGTAAAAGACATGGTTAGGTTAGAAATTTGTGGAAGGAAACTATATGTTCAAAGCCTGACCTCTTGTCAGGATTCATTTTGTCCTGAGTTTTGGGCTCCATCAGGCATGGTGGACTTCCTTGCTCCTAGGGATTGTCACTGTACCTTGATGATTAGTCAAAATAACTTCTGAGTAATGGACAAACGGGAAAACAGAAGGATTTCACCTCATAGCCTATCACAAATATATATTGCTATATTTCAGAGTTGGATGGCCAGATGCAAAATCTCACACCAGGACTTTTAATTTTGACCACTTCCGATCAAGACTAATAAAAAAAAAAAACAACCTAGGAAAATGCAAATTCTACTGAACTGCTAATATGTATGTTTTGAATTGCAAAAGGAAAAACCTTACCTCCAAAAAGACCAAGTTTCCTTTTTTTTTTTTTCTGGCAAAAAACCATGCAAATTTCAGAGGGACAAAATATCTGACTCAAAAGAGAGTCTTGTGAAGTCAGCAATATAAAAAAGAAAAGTTTCTTGAAAAAACCAAACAACCAACAAACACAAATTCTGTGTTTAACTATAAAATTAAGTGCAAGGTACAGAGAAGGCAGAAATCACAGATCTGTTACTTTCATTTTTTTAAACTTGCCTCATTCCAGAGAAGTTCTGGTCACCTTGCCACCTAGGCTTATCTCAAAGACTTAGACATGAAGAGAAGTAGAACCCCAATTTTTGCAGAGTATGATGGTTGCATGTGGAAGGATCAAGGACCTATGCAGGCAATGATATACAGAGCAAAAGCAGATCATTAGCCTTGTAATTGAAAAGAAAAATGGAATAATGATATTGTAAAATGCAAGACAACTTTGTAAGATGCACACATTCTCTGCATTTACAAATGCTTATTTAAATGCCATCTATATTATGGTATCATTTTATGGCTTGCCAATGCAGCTTACTGATCATATAAATGCCTTCAAAGGAATCTGATCATTTGCAAAAATCAATAATTACCAATATTCTGCAATTGAAAAGGGCTGGATAATAACCATTCCCTAGTACTTCCTGTAGAAGGGAAACAGAACATTTAGAATTTCTAAAAATGTACATCTAAATTATTTGTTAAACTGCTTGGTAGCATTAGAAGCCCATATATTAGATTTCTTCTAATTTATTATTATTCAGCTCAAGAAAAATTAATAATAATAAAATATTTAAACAGCACAAGAATTGAAAATAGCAGGAGATGATTGAGTTTTTCTACAAGTATCTGGCAGCTATTTTTGAAGGGCAAGTTAGGGTCTGAATATTGAAAATCCATCATTGAACTTTGTGGCTGTGGTGCACACTGAGAAACAATATCTTAGTACCTAGCCAGAGTGCCCTGCTCAGAGACATGAGAATAAGGCAAATCATATACAACTGCTATTAGTCACCACAGTGGCACCATTTACAAGTTTAAGCACTTTGGGTATGGGGAATTTTTTTTCAGAATATTGTATTTCCAGAAGAAGTAGATGTTTTTGTAAAAAAATGACAGTATTCCAATACAAAAACCTTTCCAGAGCTATTAATAAGGAGTTTAATGAAGGGTTCTCAGCTAAAAGACATTATTTTTAACTTTATGACGTAGCTGCTTGATCAAAGATCCTTAGTTCTGTAGTGTGGAGTGTTTTTGGAAGAACTTTTATTTCATGGACCTTATAACACAGGTACCACTAGAAGCTCCAATAATGAAACTTGCAGCACTGTATCATAACAGACTGATTTTTCATATTTATTTAATCCTATTCTTCTGCATCTCTGCTTCTTCATAAGGACTAATTAAAAGCATAAGAGTAACCAGTCAGCTTTTCCAACAGAAAATCATCAGTGAAGTCCCTCAAAGATATAAGCAAGAGACAGTCAGTAGAAGAGCTGGCAAAAGAAATATTGAAATAACAAAGTTTTCAAATAATATAATGGTATTAGAAAAAAAATACATGCTGGAAAGAATTGCAGAGGAGTATGGTGATACTGACTGACTGACAAAATGTCAGGTACAATTCAGTAGTTAGAACTGTAAAGAGATGCTAACATTATATAGTCAGTAGTGGTTTTTGAACTGGCTCTTACCACTCAGAAGGAATATCTGAGGTCTCCAAAACCATCAGCACAGATCCCAACAGTGATGAAGTCAGGAGAGGTTGTCAAGTGTGTGGGACAGCTTCTTCAGAGGGAGATAAAATAGGCTGTGGGTGTTTGATATGAAAGGAGCAAGTGAAGGGAATGCCTGAGATCACAGTGCAGGGAGGTGAACACAGAATTATTGTTTAACCCTTTTGGTAACACTGGACCTAGAAAGCACCATAGGTAAACCACTGGATAGCAGGTTTGAAACAAATATCAGGTGTGTAGTTGAGCTGTGCAGGTCATTATTTCATGAATGCAAAAGAAGTTTAGACATTCATAGAAAGCTGTTAAACATGTTCGTGGAATAAAAATCCACTGAACTATTAAAATACCTTCTTATCAGAGAGTGCCTAACAACACATCATGAAGGGATGAGTGAGTCAATCAAGAAACTCTGAGTATATATTTGCCCTGTTCTTTTGCCCTTCCTTAGCTCCGTTGCTGGAAATGAGATAAAAGGCTGGAAAAGCTCTTGGTCTCAAGCAGAAAAACTGTTCTCATGTTGAAGGGTACTTTCTGTTGTTCTGCTTTGTAATCTGTATGATATGCAAAGCCCACTTGTGAATGTGTGTGGTAGCTGATGGCAGTTGCTGTGACCACAGTGGGGAGATGCTCAGAGCAGGGCCACTTCTTCCCAGTCACAGCTTCCTCATTGTGCCCCTTGCTGCTAATGAACCTGAGAAGAGAGAGGGGAGTTCAGACTGTCTGTTTCTTACTTGATTCCAGAAAATTTATACCAAGAAATAGTAAAATTATTTTTGTGAAATGGGGAGGTCAATATTTTGTGGTTTGGCTATATTTTTTTCGCCCTGTCCTGATTTAATTTAACCAGGCAGTCCAATTTCAGTAATCCTCATGACTTGTTAGCTCCTTATTTTCTGTTGATGTTTATTCATATTCTCCTGCTTGTAAAATTCACCAGTTCCCTCTCCTTAATGTGTTGATACCAATGTTCAGGGATGATATAAAAAAATCTGGAGGGAAACACGGTCATTTACTCCTTCTTGTCTTGTTTGTTTGCTTCAGAATTACTTGCATTGACACAAATAGACTTTCCTTGTGCACAGCAAGAGATAAGGTTGGGGTTTTCTGCTTTATTTGTTCTGTACCACACATATTTCCCCCACCCACTCCCTCACTTGCTTTTGTACATGCTCACACACAGATGTACTTGCATACTACAAGGTTTCAGAGAATTTCACTCAGTTTAGGAGAATGTGACCAATGTCTGGGATGAAAAGTTTATATTTTCAGCATCACAAGTCATTTCCACTAATCTTACCATCACAGGTGGGTGTTTCTGGGAAGGGTGCTAAAGCACCTAACACTCAGCACTTAAGACACTGAAATACAATTAGTGAAAGCAGTGCTGTGAAAACATGGGGTGTGCCATGTTGTGACAAACTATTTACTGCCTGCAAGGTTTAGCTCCATGTTCAAAAGTAGAGAAGTGATTTAGCTAATAGTGATGCAATTGTCTGTGTTTATCTGCCTATTTCTTCCTGGAAAATGTTGGTATGGCTCATAGCTCTGCCTCATTGCTGTATCTTTGACTACTATTTCTCATATGGGAAGCTGCACACAGATAATTTGGGTGATTTTATGAATAAAGGGATTTTTCTGAGCTTGCTGCATTTTGCTCATGCATTCTCCCAAAGCCGTGTGTCTCTGCTGATAGATGAGTGCATCTGCAAGTTTCAAGATGTGTGGTTTCTGTGGGTGGAGTGGGATGAGTGTGGTGGGTTGAAAGAGGAGAAGAAGAAACGGTCTCCAGCATCAATAAAGTTTCTGGTGCCTCATGAATATCTGTTCTCTTGCAGGTTCTGCTTTTTAAACACTGACCTCAGGAGAAGCTCTGCAGCATGAGAAGGTTATTATGGGATTGGACACCTTGAGTCCCTTGGGGTAAATTGCTACAGTGTCTCAGTTAAGTCCTTGTGTTCTGGTGAAAACAGTGGAGCTTGTTCTCAGTGGTGTAGTATCTGAGCCATCGAGTTTAATGAATCGTTACAAATAGTTTAATCTGCACTTGCAGGTGCTATTAAAATGGACTGTTTGGTGGGTTTTGTATTTTTTTCTCCAAGAGAATTTTCTTACCTTGGAAGAACAGTCTTTCTCAGGCACAATGGTTTAAATATGGAATAGTGGGATAGGTTTTGCTCATTAGAAAGCCTGATGCTGAATTCAATATTCCCTTCTGCTAAACTTACCTCCTCCAGGATTTCAGACTCTAAGTTGCAGAGGATAAAACATAAGGCCCTGGTTAATTGCAAATAAATAGTGCCAGAAAAACATACAGATGGTACCTGAAGTTCATTTCTGAAGACTATCCAGTAAACTATATATAATTTACATGAAAAGTATGTAGAATAAGGAGGAGAATAATTTTTTTTGTGTTTTCTTACATTTGTAAAACAACAAAACAGCAAAAAAAGAAATAATAAATGAATACCCTCTGTCAGTGAAACTTCTTGTCTGGGAAAAGAGCAACCTGTATTTCTGTTTATTTACCTTAATCAAATTAATTAATTTAACAAGTTTGAAAAATTCAGCATTCTGCAGGATACAGGTATAAATATCTGGCAAGTAGAGTGTATATATTAAACTACATCTACTAGGCTAGTAAATATTTTGCTGCATTAGTTTGCTCATTCCCAAGCAATCAGTTGTGAACTCCAGTGTTGTAACGGGTCCACAGGGAACATTTGTGCTTTGGTTGGCACTTAGATTAAATTCATCAAATTATTTTTTTCCTGTTCAAGGCTGACATTTCAGAATTTTTTTTAAAAAGGTTGTGTGCCAACTGCCAAAGTCAATTAATTAAATGGTAAATCTGAAATTTGTAGGGGAAAACTATCATTCCCTTTTGCTGTGTGACCTTGGAAATGTGAACATTTAATCCACAAAACACATGGTTTACCAGAGGGTCCTGATCTGCTTGCACTGAAAGTAAAAAGCAAAGCTTACTGCTATGTTTTGGGAGATTAGGGATTACCTCAAGGATGGCCTTTTACCCTGCATTTTTCTTCTGATTTTGATACTTGGTAGTAATGACAATATCCTTTGAAGTCCTGTTATGCTTGAGAGCTTAAAGTATTCAGCACTTAGTAGGAGGAAGCAGTGCAAATTTGTGGACTCATTTTCCATATATTTGAGAGACTGCAGATGAGGGTAGGATGTACAGTCCCAGAATTTGCTGGCCAAAGAGCTCCATCTTAGATCTGTAAAGGAAATCTTAGAGGCAAAATTCAACAGACTTGAGCAGATGGTGATCATATTCCTACATAGCAGAAGTTTTACAAATCTCTTCCCAAAACCCACACCTTCCAAGGAGTGTATCTACCCTCACATTGTCAGCAAAGGCAGTCTGATTTCAAAGACTGGATTGGATCTTGCTCTTCTGGCTCCTACACGGTATATCTCTTTTTTGTACATCTCAGTGGACTTCTCATCTCTTATTTGAAGCATTGTCATCTCAAGGTGCTTGAAAATGAGTGCAATGCACTGACTGTTCCTCAGGTGTTAATTCTCTGTCATTAGTTTATATTGACTTGTGTTTGTTTATTTGTTCCCTGCCTGAAAACTGGTGCAGATGAGAACCTTGTATTTGGGGCCCTGTATATGCATGGACTAGAAACACAGCCCAAAACCAATGTAAAAGACAGTAAAAACAGTGAATAGGACAGATAAGTTTAAGCAGACCAGATACATGACCTAGTACTCCTCTTCCTTTACCATTTGAAATTCTTTCATTCTGTGTTTTGCTATGATTCAGGATTTTTTTTTTCAACCTTCTCACTCCCCATTTTTTAATAAAATTACATGTTATTTCTTTAGGAAGATAAAAGATGCCTAAATAGATTTGCTTCCTGCACATTTAGAAATTTGTTAAGATTTGGTCCTTTATTTGACAGCTTGGCATGAGGGGGCTACAGTTTAAGGAAAGACACTGATTAGCCCTCAGTAATAGGGAAAATGGTGGAAACTGCTAGTGCCAAGGGTGTTTCTTAAATACTGGCCTTGTGGGTGTATAGGCACTATGCATATTAAGATACAGGAATATCATCTAAGATATAGCTAATTCTTAGGATTCATAATCTTGTGCCTTCTCCTACCCCTTTGCTTTATATAGTGAATATATACCAGTTATTTCTGTCAAAGCATGAAGTGAAGTTCTTGGAATTGTCCTGCCTGTCCAGATACAGGCCATTTTGCAGAAAGGAAATCTGATGTTTTCCTATGGAAAATGTTCCTCCTTGTGAAAGAGGCTTACAGAGATGGTGGCCCAGAGGGACCAAGTCACCTATGTATGAGCAGAAGTGGGAGTTCTTCAACTCTGCTTATCTGAAATACGATTACCGTATTTAATCTTGGGGATATTTGATGTAAAACATAAGCAAGAATGCCTTCAGGAAGAAGATAAATTAAGGATGCCAAGCTGTGGATAATGCTTGGAGTCAAAGCTATTTTTGATTCCTGGGTTCTTTATACTGTAAAATTGAAGCATTTCTATCTATGTCTAGAAGGAGAATCACTGCAATGACTAGGGAAACTTTAGTCTTAATACTTGAAGAACTTCAGATGGTGCAAAGGCTAAGCATTAGATGAGGGAAAATTTAGAATATTGAATTAAATACTATCTGAGGTATCTAAGTGTTGGATTTGGTCTAAAACTCAGCTAGTGTGTGTCTAAATTTCCTTGCTGGAGGATGGATTTGTTGATCTTTATCTCAGAACAATGTTATGCAGTGAAATGTGTCAAGTGATCACTTATTACAGTAATAACTGTACCGTGTGTGGACTTACAGAGATAGAACTGTGTTTTAAATGTCTTGTTACATTTGGCAGAGGACCAATCTGGGAATGCTTCTAGATGATCACTAGATTACCAAATTTTCCTTAACCAATGGTGGTTATCTATATAGTTTCTGTGCAAAATGCTTGTATCTCCCTGTGATATGTGGATCCAGTTTTACAGGAGATAATGAAACATGAAAGAACAAAACACGGTAGTTTTTTCCCCCCTAATGTCGTATCTCAGCATTGTCTCCATCAGTAGCCTTGTCCGCAGGAAGTGTAAAGTTTCCTGCTATGATTGTTTGACTGCTGCCAATTATCAGATCTGCTTTTGGCAGCTTTCCCTCCCAACCTGCTGATTAGCTAATGTGTGGTTACTAATACAATATAGGAAACTGGTGTAAATGAAGGAGCAAAAGATTTATTAATTTCATGTGCTAATTACTGTTTGTAATATAATTATCAATACTGCAAAAAGAAATCCTGGCTTAAGAAATAGCCCCGTTTCTATGTCTTGTGAAATGAGGCACAAGAATTTTGTGCAGTAAACAGGTATATTTTCCCCTTGATGCATGCACATAATTTTCATTAGATTCATAGGTTTCAAAGGCAGAAGAGAGATCATTAGAGCTTGGAGTCTAACTACCTGTAAAACACAGGCTAGAGGATTTCATCCAGGTACCCTTTGCCCGAGTTAATAGAAAACAGGAGCCAGATCCTGGATTGGATGCACAGCAGTTTTACTCCACTAAGCTGGAATAATGGTGATTTATACCAGCTGAGAAATTGGCAGTAGACTTAAATGACAATGGATTCTTTTTTGCATAAACCTAAATGAAAATGGTCACTTATATTTTAATAGCTGTGTTGAAACAGCCTTGCTGGGAGTCAGTTTTTGAAAAGTATTTTAAGCTTTAGAAGAAAATGAGGGCTTTTCCAAACCTTTATGGGATGATTGTGTTCCCTGTTGCAATTTAAACTTGTCCCTTCACTGAAGAAAAGACATAAATTTAGCAGGAAAAAAATTTTCTCTTTAAATTGAAACATGTGCCAAGAGTCTTATTTGTAATTAAATAATTCACTAGGATTTTAGTGGGGGAAAGGAACAACAAAATAATATAATAAAAAACTGAATATTCTCAGAGCCAAGAGAAACTTGAACTCAAATGTTTAAAGATTAAAAGTCTCAAGAGCTAAAAAGTAGTCTCTGATTTCTTTTATTAGGGTGTATATTTGGCAAAACAAGATGTCTCATTACTCTTCTGTAGCCATTTGTATGTGTGTGTGGATGAGGCTATTATATTTATAGCAGATACAGTCTTATCATTTAGGTACAGACAGAATCCTACCTGCTCAGAGCTACAGGGTTTAAGAATGCACTCAGACAATATTGACATAGACAATGCCATAACGTCCTGTAATCTGCACAGAAACTGAGACTTTGTGCACACCAAAGATGAATAAAAGAACTTCCTTCCTGCTCCCCTAAAATGAGAGTGTTTAAAGGAAAATACAAGTGTGGGGAGAATATCCTCAGATTCCCAATAAATTTCTGTCAGTTCTGTCTCAGGAGGAGGTGGTGGAGGCTTTTGTGTTTGGTGATACAGAAATCTGTGGCTATCACATCAACGTGTAGAATATGTAGAAAGAGAACTTATTTGAGCACCTACTTATGTGGATGGTAAGCAGAGAGAATCTTGTCTCATAATATTCCTATTCTCATTTATAATAAATCAGCTGCTGGTTTGGCTGATGAACAGTTTGAGGTGCTTTATATTTGATGAAAAAAACCTAAACAGAATACACATTTTAAACATTTCCCATATTTTTTTCCCTTAGTGTTTTTCTCCTTCAGAGATGGACATATGTTTCAACATGTCACAGTACATTTTCATGGCCCCGTCACATAGAGAATAAACCTGATAATTTACTTCACAGGTAAACATCAGAAGACATGGTCTGAGCCAAATCATTCCCAGCTTTCTCTCTCTCTTTCCTTTAACCAGAATTAGAACACCCAATCTTTCCTTGAAAAGCAGGGTTTCTTTTTGTCCCTTATCCAGAAGGATTTAAGCATTCCCCATCCTTGAGGATCCTCAGGTAACTCCATAGTACCACTAAGTATTTGAAAACATCAGACTTGCCTACAAAGTTTGTAGCAACATCACACCCTTCAGCCTGTTGCAGACATCTGTCTCATGAGGAACATGAAGCTGCTGAACTGACCTTCCATAATGTCTAGGCCCAAAGTTAATTCAGCACTCCGTAAGAAAACTGAGAAAAAACCTCCCACAAACTGATTGTCTGTTTTATGCAGCCAGGCAAGGGCAAACATCTATCAATGCTATCTTGAATACTCTCCCTTTATGAACATCAGACTGTTAGCTCATGTTAGATACTTCTGTAAAAGGGATGCTCAGGGGTGAAACACTTGGAGCAGTGGCTTGTGAAGGAGAACAGCCCTTTGCAGCACTGTACAAAGAGGTGATGTACTGCAGCATGTAGAAGCCACTGCTCCTTCTCATCCTGCCTCATCATTTCTGCCCAAGGGTGTGTGTAGAGTGTGCCAGCATATTTGCACTGTGATCCAAGGAGAGACAATGAGTTCCGTGCAGAAGCCAGGCCAGAAAGGCTCTGATTGAGGTCTGGACTGCATATTGTGTAATTGCATGTTACTTGTTATGACCCTGTGTTTATTGCTTGGTTCAGTCCTACAGCTCTCAGACCACTATACTGACTTCCAGGAAACTTAAAAAATATTGTTTCCCCAAAACTAAAGTTAGGCTGTTGTCATAGAAAAAATTGCTGTCGTTTATGGTCTTGTCAAATTAAGTTCAACTTCAGTAAACATGACATGAAATCTGTACCGGACAGCCTCACCAGTGAATAAAAAGGCTTATTCTGCCCAGCCATATATAAATATCAGTAATATAAAATTCTGACAATTGTGAGAGAATTGCATTCACAGAAACTTTGCACTTTCAGCCTGATGAAAGGTGATAAAACATCAGTCTGTATATAGTTCCATTTTGTCATTTGCTTGTGGAGTACTTCCTTCTCACACTAAAATTAAAATTTAAAAGACTTTCACTTTTGAGGAAAAGAGCATCATTGAAGAGAAATTCTCCCTGGCAAATTAATAGATAAGGTCTGCCATGCTAACTCAAAAAAGCAAGCAAGAGGTAAAAATTGAATCTCTTTATCACACTTGAGTCATTTCTCTAAACTGGGGAAGTAATATGGGATGGAATATATAGGACATTCTCTTACAGAAAGTGCTTTCAAACTTTAAAAGATCCATAACTAATATTGGGAATGGTTATAAATGACAGCCTTCTCTTTTTGATTATGTCGCATTTATTACATTTTACCAGGACTTCATGGAGACTCTCAAGGAATTAATGTTATATTTATGATAAAGATATGGAGCTGCTTCTAAATAGCATTTTCATCATATTAACTGTTGCCTAGATAACAGGCATATCTCCTCGAGCACCTCTATTCTGGTTTAGCAGTACAGCTTGCAAATTAATACAGTCATTATAAGACAGCAAAGCTATATCACTTACCATTTCATTATTGTTCAAGTCAAAATCCATATTTTTTCAGTTTTCCCTAGGGTTACAAACTGGATAGGGAAATGTTATCATCTTGCAGAATAATCTCTCAAGACACACTCTCTTTGGTGTTAAGAGGAGCCGTTAATCATATTACAATAATTTTCATATTAATAGGTCCCGTGTAAAGACAGAGTTAATGCTCTCCTTCTACAGTCAATCCTCCAACATAGTTTTTTTTATATACATATATGTGTGTATATATATATATCTATATATTTAAATCTGCTTGGAACTAGATTAGCACAAAAGATATCACGTCCTACTCAGTGTATGAATCAGGGTCAAATCAACAGCAAACCCTTAAATTTTTAATCAAAATGGCAATCTGTCATCCCTAAGAGAGTTAAATAACGTTTAAGTGAATAACATGAATATGTTTTAGTGGAAAATGCATGGGAGAACTTACTGCAGCACACAGAAAACATTCCATGGAATATCTAGAAGATACTTCAGTCCTTATGTGAGATGCTGTGGTGCTAGCATGCATATCCACTCCAAATTTAAAATCATCTTTAAACCTGAATTCTGTTTTCTGAGGAACCAGTACGCCCTTTATTTTTGTGATCTCAGATACTGTAATTTTCTGAAAGCTTCTCATATAATGTTGCACATTTAATAATGTAATGTTACTTAAACTCATGGCATTTTCTGATATTTTTCCTTTTTTCCAATCTGCTGACCTCAGTAATGTTGTCTGCTCAGAAGAAGTTAAGTGTGAATTTAAGAAGCTGTCCAAGGGGTCAGGTGTTTGCCTAATTTTGAGCAGCCTGAATGTGAAACAAAGGTGGGTCAGGTCTGCAGGGACTTGGGGGTGACCCAGCTCTACTCCTGCTCTGCCCCTGTGCTGCCCCGGCTCGCTGGGAAGCCTCTCTGTGTGGGAGCCTGAGCACTGAGCTGGAGTAGTGGATAATGAGCCCCATGGAGAGCAGAATGGAGACTGGAGCACGAGGCTGACTTAATGTGGCAGTCTGGCTCCTGAAGCTGGTCAGCTTAGCCCAGGATGGAGCCCGCTGCCTCCTCCTCGGTGGTGTGGGAAGATGCTCCCTTGGTAAACCTTCACTTGCTGTCAGCATCCGCTCTCCTTTTGCTAAGCCCTTTTACTGTAATGATGCCATCTCTCTCAATGTCCTTTATTATTCTCCTCTCTGTCATTCCCAGGGGGTCTGATTAAAATCAGTGGAAAGCTCTCTTGGATTTTACTGGCTTTCGTACTCTCGCTCTGCTCCTTAATTTGCCTTTTTTCCACTGTTTTTAACTGCTTTCTGTTTAGGCTCACTTCTGCTGTGTTCTAAACACCCCTCATCTTTCCCCACTTTTGTGTTTTTGTACTTTTATTCCTATTCCTGACCTGCTCGACAACTGTTAAATTACATAGGCAGTGAGTAAAATGCAGATTAAAGAAGTGCTCTCAGCTTTGAGCTAAAATGTGTTGACAGGTCTCACAAGAGGCCTAGAGGAGACATGGGAGAGCGGCATCATTTTGGGAGAAGAAAAGCTAGAAAAATGACTCTCATCAGATCTGAGGCCTCACCATGATTCTGTGGCAGCACTCCTGGCTGCCTTAATGAGGTCATGAATCCACTAGCAGTGTGTGGAAACAGTTTTAATTGGTGATAATTTTAACACTTGTTTAACAAAATTTAAGGCAGCTGGAATGGGGTTTTATCTGCGCTATACTGGTGTAAATCAAAAGTAATGTTATTCAAACTTATGTTCTTCTAGAATAGCAGCACTTTAACAGAAATCAGATTCTAAAGCACTCCTGAATTTCAGATATTATACTGTATTTCCATTTATAACCTGACATAATTCCCACACAGCATATGGTATTAATCTGGTGTAAACACCATGTTATGATGATACTCAAACACATACAGCTGACATGAAAATGTCTTCAAGTACAATATTTCCAAAAGCAATTATGTCTATATGGTTGGTAGTTAGTTAGCTTGTGTGAAGTTTTATTTCTTATTCATACATATATGAAGGTTCACAGGATGAAGCAGGTATAAAAAAGGAGATATTTTCACTGTTTTCAAAAAAGTGGGAAAAAAAATCAGTAGTCTACTTATGTTGGCCTCTTGGGTTTTTGTAAGGAAATGTCACCTTCATGAGTACAGAGGATTTTTACAATGTTGGAATTTCCTTTTGTTTGCATTAGAGGGTAGATATATAGAAAAATGCAAGGAATACAATGACACAAATTGAAACTGATGATATTTTTGTTAGACAAAATGGACTCCAAAATAAGTATTTAGGGAAATTTTGCAATTTTCAGAGAATGTAATATTCTTGATGTGTGAGTGCCTCAGACATAATCTCTTTTGGTAACGAAACATTTTTCAATGCCCCCCTCTGATGAGAGGGGAGGGAGACCATCACTTCTTGTCCAGGCAGATGCATCTGTGAAATCCTTAAAAAAATTGCCTAAGATAGGAGTTGAGTCAATCATATTGTTGAAAGGAGATAAAGAAAAGCATGTCTTCTGGAAAGTAAATGCTCATGGATGGTAATATTTTTGTTTGAACGCTTGCCAGTAGGGCCAGATTTACAGGTAGTGTAATTTTTCTAGTGCCATCTCACCCTTTTGAGATTAAATTATTTATTAGGATGAAGTGTAGCTTTTTCACAGATTGTTTCTAGCTCCAGCTGGTACCTAGAATTCCAAAATTTTTAGCCTTTCCTAACCCCTTTTTTACTTCCTGAGGATCCTTTATTAAATATATTCCTAAGACAAAGAAAATAAGGCAACCTCAGTATCACATTCTCGTAACAGAAAGGAACTGCAAGAAACTGCTTAACAACCAGCTCTGCGCTCGTTAGCTTTAGTATAAATCTGCAATGACTTTATTTTTATTACTTCATACTGGCACTACAGTGAATAACAGTAGGTTAGACTGTTGATGGCATTGTAAAATGAGCATTTCCATCTCATGCCTATTATCCAAAACAATATCTTAGGTTTAAAAGAGAGAGCTAAAAAATTTGCAACGGGACAACAATAAATCTGGAATAACTCCACTGAAAATTTACACCCGTGTGACCAGGAATTGAATTTAGCCCAGTTTGCTGAATTCCTTTTAATGGTTTCTGCACGTTCAAGCATCCACCAGAGATTAGATGGAGGCAGCAGACGCGCCGCTATCTGCGATGCAGGCAGGACAGCCGGGGTGAAAGGGTAACGCATTATCACACTGCGCCACCTGGCCCATCCAACACAATTTGAGCAACCATAATTGTATTGATTACTTCTTGTGCTCATGACTAATGACCTCTAGCTGCAACCTTGCATTTTCTAAATCTTTTATATTCTGATTTAATAATAAGATTTGATTAAAAATTGCCATTAGCCAATGCCAATGATTAGTCAGCAAGACTCAATGCCGCCAAGTTCCAATGAGTTTCATTATTCTGGAATTAAACAGCACAGAGAACTTCTCTGGGTTAATAATACAATGATTCTGTCTCAATCAGGAATGAAAGAAAACAGCTCTAATATACAAATGCAGCAAAATGTGTGACTATTACTAATAGCCACATTTTACAGAGAAGTATTTGAAGAATTAAAGGGACTTTGTCACAGATGGTGGGGACAGTTTGCTTCTGCTTTTTATATTTGATTGGAAAGCCAGTGTCAGATGGTGTGTGAGGGGGCATTTTCCTAAGGAAAGACATTTCCTTTGGTGTAACAAGAATGTGGGGCTTATTCAATTTCTCCATGAGAATCCCTGCCACAACAAAACAAGGCAAAGCATATGTTGGCAAAAATGGACTGTGATGGCTTTAGAAAATGATAAGAGGTTTGTCTAGATTATTTACCTGCTGAGAATATATTTTACTATGTTTTTGTTTCATTTAAAAAAAAAAGGCATTATTTAAAAAGATATATTGTCACATTTTTTCACAGAAAATAAAAAAAATCTGCCGTCTTCTTTCAAGAAGGTAAAATATTTAAACACATACTAATTTTTAGACATGTAGCTAAATCCTGCTGAAGAGAGTTAGGCTAAGGAGAGACTTAAGTATATATCTAAAAGCTCTGCTGGATCTGAATTGGCTTTGGTGTCTCTGTATTTGGGGTGTGCCAGAGGAGATGCTCTGTGGGGCGAACATCTGCTATGGGATGTGATGTTCCCTCAGATCCCATTGAAGCTGATTGAGGACTGGGCGACGCTGAAGTCAATGAGAGATGAGAGCACTCAGCACCTTTCAGGTTCAGGTCTCTAAATAATAAAAGACTCTTGAGACACAGTAAAAGCATTTCCTGCCTGTCGCACAGGAGCAGGAAAGCTGTCCTGTCTCACTTTCATCCTCCAGAAAACATGTCATGTCCCAAACGTGAATCCCATAAGATTTTTAAAGTATTTGAATAAAGAAATACCTTTTGAAAATACTGCTCACATAAAATGTTGTATTGGGTTTGCATGCCAAGGTTTTGGTAGAGGGGGAGGCTACAGAGGTGGCTTCTGTGAGAAGCTGCCAGAAACTTCCCCATGTCTGGCAGAGCCAGTGATGGCTGTCTCCAAGACAGACCCACTGCTGGCCAAGGTTGAGCCATCAGTGATGGTGGTAGAGTCTCATGGATGACATTGACAAGAAGCGGGAGAAAACCCCACCAAACTGGGATGCAACAGCTGCTGGAGGGAGGAGTGAGAATATGTGAGAGGAACAACACAACATACCCCAAGGTCAGTGCAGAAGGAGGTGCCAGAGCTGAGTGAGCCCCTCCAGGGCTGTGCCTCTGCAGCCCATGGAGGTTCAGGTTGGAGCACAGATCCAACCTGCAGCCGATGGAGAAGAAGGGAATGCCTGAAGGAGGGTGTGACCCCATGGGAAACCTGCACTGGAGCAGACTCCTGCCAGGATCTGTGTCCCTGTGAAGAGAGGAGTCCATGTTGGAGCAGGTTTGCTGGCAAGAGTTGGGACCCTGTGGGGTACAGTCTGGAGCAGCCTGTTCCTGCAGGAGTGCACCCTGTGAAAGGGACCCATGCTGGCTGGAGCAGTTTGTAAAGAACTGTAGTCCATGGGAAAGACTCACATTGGTGAAGTTTGTGGGGACTCTCTCCTGTGGGCTGGACCTCATGCTGGAGCAGTGGAAGAGTGTGAGGAGTCTGCCTGCTGAGGAGGAAGGGGCAGAAAGGACACCATGGGATGAAAAGATCACAGCCCCATCCCCCCTCTCCCTACTTCTGCTGGGATGGAGGAGGCAGAGAATTCAGGAGAAAAGCTGATCCTTGGAAAAAGAGAGGGTTGGGGAAAAGGTGTTATAAGATATGGGTTGGGGGAAAGGTGTTATAAGATATGGGTTTATTTCTCCATGGTTTGATTTGTAATAAATTAAACCAATTTCCCCAAGTGCAGTCTGTTTTGCCAGTGATGGTCACTGGTGATTGATCTCTCCCTGCACTTATCTTGACCCATGGGCCTTTCATTACACTTTCTCTCCTTTGCCCAGCTGAGGAGAGGAGTGATAAACCAGCTTTGGTGGGCACCTGGTGCCCAGCCAAGGTCAACCCACCACAAATCTTTTGTCATCTTCAGGAACATAATTTTAAAATATTCTTTAATAAAGTTTGTTATTGGCAACTGTTGTTTTCCCGGCTTATTATAAGTGCCTTTAAAATGTTTCCATTAATTAAGGCTGCTTTTATGGACTACATCCATTTAGTAAAATTGCAGAAAGAAGTGCTGCCGACACATCTGCCATTGACTTCTGTTTGCCTGAGCATTTTATACCCTTGTGAATAGCACAGTGGGGAGAGAAAGCCTGTGAAGAAGAATGATAGAAAGTGGTGAATTCTGTCCAGCAAAACATGGAGGTCAGGAGAGACAGCTGATTACATACTCATGTTTTCCAGAATTTCATGAAGAGAGTGGAAAGTTATTTAAACTCTGGTTACAACAGAATAGCGCTCTTAAAATGTACTCTCTTAAAATATACATGAAATACTCAGAAAATAAAAATGCATAAAATGTCAGTTTGAATGTATGAGATTGTGTTTTGTGGGATCAGGCAGGAAGGAGGTTGATCTGATCATCTCTGTATTAACTTACCGAGGTTTTTATACACCCTCAGCTGACAGCATTACTAGCCAGATTATAATTATAATTACCTTGGCTTCATCTCAGTGTTTATCTGCCATGACACCCACCCAGCCACCTGCCTGCTATTAATTCATTCAACACTAACTTCATCTTTTTTTCCTTTTATCTTGTTTTTTCCTGTTATCCTTACTTTAAAAAATGTGTCCGATATTAGAAACAAACTAACACAATATTTGTTTGTCCATGACATCACTTATTCCTTTGTTTAAAAAAAGAGAAAAAAACAATCCAGAATTCTTCAGATTATAAAAATAACCTGTTTGTATTTTATAGTGAAAACTGGAAAGATCTGGCTTTTGACTCAAAAACTCAGAACAGCTGATAATCTTCTTTAAATTGAATCTTTTTTTTCATCCATAATACTGCCAGATATTCAAATAAGAGGAAATTCATGACAAAGGGCAATAAGCACGATACACAGTTGGCTTGTAGGATTCCACTGTGGGTGCAGTTCTGTATGAGTGTTGGATATTTGTTGCTGTTGCTCCTGAGGTGTAGAAGTTTTTTATTTGTTGGGACAGAAAATTGAATGTCCAACTCTCCTGTAAAATGATGCTTTAAAAAAAAAGAGAAAAACAGTAAAGCTTGAAAGAACAGCCATGTCCGCAGTGCTTAAAGCCTTGGAAAGATTTAACACTACATTCTGCTATGCTGTTTATGGGACAGAGAGCATTTCTCCTCAGTACACCAGGAACTGTGAACTGGTGGTGTTGTGTGGATGTTCTTTTGGATGTTTGGTGAGGGGTAGATTGAAGACACACTGTAATATGTCAGAGGAAGCTAATTATAATAATGGCTTGGGGGTCAGGTAAATGCTTCACTATTTATCTGACCCAACCACTGTTTATTATACTCCTTCTGTCAACACATTTTTACAGAGTGAAAATTAGCAACTAATTAATTTAATTTCAGGAGGTAATGCCACTGTAAAGAAAAAAAGCAAAGTTTATATTGAATAGCGATGTTTCTAGAAGAGACCATTGAAAACATTGAAGTGAAGGGTCTTTAAAAGCAGCTTTGAACTGAATAATGTAAAGGTCTGATTCTGTGATCATTCATCAAGCATCAGTTCATCAAACTGTGCTTAAGTATCTGGTCAAGTCTTGTTCAAATCAAAAGCACCTGTTTAAATGCTTTCTGCACTGAGGTCTTAGACCTTGCTCAAGCAACATTTCTGACTTTGCTGAGCCTGCTTCTCTGGGGAAATGTGTCAGGGTGAAGGCCTAATTGCTTATATTCCTCTCTCATCTGTTGATGCCCCTTTTTTCCAGTGGCATTTCTGCTCTCTGTCAGTTAAAAGTTTGGCAATGTCAGAATCTAAGACACTACTCAGACCTCTCTGCAGGTTTTTGCGGCACAGTTCAAGCAAGCAAGTGAAGGAAGGGAATTTTCTGAGAGTGTATAATATTGCTTATTATATTTTTAGCTTTCCACATTAGGCAAGCTGCTCTTTAACATTGGTTCCTGATGTCTTTCAACCAACACATTCTTCCCTTAGCATAACCCACAAAGACACAGTAACACCTTGAGTATATGGAGACAAGAATTCTTTGCATTTTACAGTCATTTTAATGTGAAAACTTCAAGTGCTTTTGGACCCACTGGAGCTGGAGATTTTCCCATCTTTCCTTCTTTCTATCTTTTTTTTCTCATATTGCCTTTCCCATCTTTCCTCTCCTCTATCCTTGTATTCTTAGATGAGGTCAGTATTGGAGAAGCTTAGGCACACTTTGCCCAGGTTCTGGATGATTTCTTTGCTTTCACTCCAAGCTGTGTGGGACAATGAAATCTCCTCTTCCCCTGAAGGCCATAGGAGAGCCCCAGTGTGTCTCAGCTGGATCCCCATTCTTAGTGAGTGAAGGTCCAGGGCTCCAAAGAACACTGCAGGCTGCAGCTGCTGAGCAGTTTTCCACAATTGAAGTAGCCAGCCCCAGGAGATGCAAAAAAATCTGTGGCAGAGCTTAGAAAACAACCCAGATGTCTTAGCTGTTCTTCCTAGACATTAAAAAGCCTTCACTCTCTCAATGTGCAATCAATGATTGCTGTGATTTTTATATTACCTTTTAAAATTCTGGGCCACCACATGCAGGAATAGATCCTTTTAGACTTACTTTTTCTAATGATAAATTCAGGAAATATTTTAATAGTTGTAATTATCAGAACACAGCTATCAGTCTAAAATTTTATTCAGCCCTGTGCTGATTTGGCACTGTGGCTGGCCTGGCTCTGTCTTCAAAGTCATCTTTTGTGTCAGATAGCAACTGCTACAAGGGAAGTATGTGCAGCTACAGCTTTCACCAAGGCATTGACAGCTCTGAGGCTGGGGACCAAGAGGGCAATGCATAGGTCTTATGATCTTCCTCATCTCGTTGAAAAAGGTCACAGAAGTCATCAGATTGACTGCAGAACATTCCCTCTGAGCAATGCACCTTTTGTAATGCAGAGATGCTGCTATTTTTGAAGCCGTGGTCCATGTGGAACGCAAATCTTTCTTTAGCATGTATATCAATGCATCACAAATGCCCTCAGGGGACAGGGAGAGGCTTCCTGTTCAGTACAGTATTTCAACAAAATGTTCTAAATTAGAGTAACATAAAATAGGCAAGAAAATCCATTGCTTGATTTTGTTCCTTCTTTCCAAAAGTAAGTCAAGGAGGAGGCATAGAGATCTTTGACTGTGGTCAGCGAATGCACTTTTTTCTTATAAAGAGATAATAATAAGAAAAAGATTGATATAATGGAAACCTTTGGATTCTTTCTACATTACAAAGATCGTCAGATAAAAATGGGTTGGGGAAGATGGTGCTATAGGGACAGCCATTGACCATGTGTTTTAGAGGAGGGCCTTGGATGTGTCCCATGTCCTCTGCTTTTACTCCATGAGCCTTGAATAAAATCTGTATTGTAAAAAAATCACTCTGTGGAAAGTATGAAGGATTTGATGAAATATATAATACCCTTGTTCAAGAAGTTTCTGCAAAAGGGTCACCTACCTAACAGACAAATATTCTATTATATACTTTATAGGGATAGAAAATGGCCCTTCATTTCACAAATGGGTGGGAGTAACAAGTGGAAAAGATGCTTAAAATGTGCAGTCAGATGTGTCAAGAGTATTTTCTTCTGCATTGTCAGAAAACAGTGAAATATTGGTTTTTGAATCACAAATATTTTCCTGTTGACCTGTGCCCTTTGGAAACACTTGATGAATAGATCAACCCTCATCCTCCATGGCTGTTTGCTGTGTCTCACTGTAGGTTTGCTAGCAAATGTCCCTGTCACAATCAGGGTTTTTATCTTCAGATGCTGGCCCTGACCCCTGTCTGATGCACAAATCCCAGTCCTGCTAATCACCTGCACTGCACCTGAAGGAGAGGAGTGAGCTTCCTGGAGGCCTGATCCTGCAAGGACATCACATCACAATCAAGAGTGACGATCAAAAATGACTGTTTAGTTCAGTCTCTTCATCACTGAATGAACACCATGAAGACTCAATAAGGCTGAGCTTTGTTACTAGGCTTGTTTGATCATCAATATGTGAATACTCAGAGGTGTGAATAAACCCAATATGGGAGGAAAAAACCTCACCAAACAAATTATATTTAATGCCTAAAACATGCTTGCTGGTTTTTAGATACAACATTATGAACTTTCTTAACAGGATTTAAAATCCATTTAACATTTGATGCCTATTTACATAGAAATCAGAAGAAAAGCCCTCAAACTTTTTCTGATTTCTGTGACTCTTCTACAGGCTCTAAATTTTATTTATCAGTCAATGTTTCATTATTAATATAATTTTTGCTGCTACTTTTTTGTATTGTGAGCTTCTGGAAAGCATGGAATTTTTTTGTCATGGTGTTGGAAGACATATGAGATGCACAGTTGAGTATGAACCTTCAGGCCTGACTAGAATGAAAAGAAATAATAGTAAATGATTTTTAGCCATTGTTTTACGCTGTGGGAAAATGTGCAGGAAAAAAAATTCATGCTAAACTGACGTGTTAAGGCACTGGAAATTGACCCAGACAAAGTTCTCAAAATCAAGATAAGCCAAGGCTGTTGCTGATTACTTCTTAATTAACTAACTGAAGCATACACCGCCAATAAAATCTAACTTTTGCAAGGCAAATAACCCTGGACTTTTATGGATGTCAATAAAATGAATGTTGTCTGGAAGATATTCATTAACCAAGGGAAGATGTCTGTAGAGGCTATGGTCCAGAAAGTTGGTGGATTTAATGACACAGGCACCGAAGATTGTATAATAAAATGAGTGGAGCCGGTAAAAGAAAAGAAGTAGCATTTCTTCAGTGTGAATATGTTTCATTAAACCAGCAGTAAATTGCGTAGACTTTTATTGTTTCTGGTCTACATTAGCCAGGGTCTGTCTAATGTTAGTGGGTCTACCATTCATTTTCAGAACAGTAAAGCTGGTCTACTGTTCCTCACAAGCTGAGGAGTAGATGACTAGAATATAGCTGGATGTCTCCTGTGCATGTAGGAAGGTGAAAAAAAGCATTTGTGAAACAGCAAAATCTCAAGTGTTTTTTCTCCTGTTTGTGATTACATGGTTAAACAAGAAAAATAGAAATGCGTAACTTTTCAGATGTGGCTTTTTCGTACCCTGACAGTTCTCTCTGTGCAATTTGGAAACATCCTCATACTGTGACAGGTTTAGAGGGGGAAGGAGGGAAGGAGGGAGGGAGGGAAGGAGGGAAGGAAGTGGCGGAAGGAAGTGGCAAAAGGAAGGAAGTGGCGGAAGGAAGTGATGGAAGGAAGGAAGTGGCGGAAGGAAGTGATGGAAGGAAGGAAGTGGCGGAAGGAAGTGGCGGAAGGAAGTGGCGGAAGGAAGGAAGGAAGTGGCGGAAGGAAGGAAGTGGCAGAAGGAAGTGGCGGAAGGAAGTGGCGGAAGGAAGTGGCGGAAGGAAGTGGCGGAAGTGGCGGAAGTGGCGGAAGTGGCGGAAGTGGCGGAAGGAAGTGGCGGAAGGAAGTGGCGGAAGTGGCGGAAGGAAGTGGCGGAAGGAAGTGGCGGAAGGAAGTGGCGGAAGGAAGTGGCGGAAGGAAGGAAGTGGCGGAAGGAAGGAAGTGGCGGAAGGAAGGAAGTGGCGGAAGGAAGTGGCGGAAGGAAGGAAGTGGCGGAAGGAAGGAAGTGGCGGAAGGAAGGAAGTGGCGGAAGGAAGGAAGTGGCGGAAGGAAGTGGCGGAAGGAAGGAAGGAAGTGGCGGAAGGAAGTGGCGGAAGGAAGTGGCGGAAGGAAGTGGCGGAAGGAAGTGGCGGAAGGAAGTGGCGGAAGGAAGTGGCGGAAGGAAGGAAGGAAGTGGCGGAAGGAAGGAAGTGGCGGAAGGAAGTGGCGGAAGGAAGTGGCGGAAGGAAGGAAGGAAGTGGCGGAAGGAAGGAAGGAAGTGGCGGAAGGAAGGAAGGAAGTGGCGGAAGGAAGGAAGGAAGTGGCGGAAGGAAGTGGCGGAAGGAAGTGGCGGAAGGAAGTGGCGGAAGGAAGTGGCGGAAGGAAGTGGCGGAAGGAAGTGGCGGAAGGAAGTGGCGGAAGGAAGTGGCGGAAGGAAGTGGCGGAAGGAAGTGGCGGAAGGAAGGAAGGAAGGAAGGAAGGAAGGAAGGAAGGAAGGAAGGAAGGAAGGAAGGAAGGAAGGAAGGAAGGAAGGAAGGAAGGAAGGAAGGAAGGAAGGAAGGAAGGAAGGAAGGAAGGAAGGAAGGAAGGAAGGAAGGAAGGAAGGAAGGAAGGAAGGAAGGAAGGAAGGAAGGAAGGAAGGAAGGAAGGAAGGAAGGAAGGAAGGAAGGAAGGAAGGAAGGAAGGAAGGAAGGAAGGAAGGAAGGAAGGAAGGAAGGAAGGAAGGAAGGAAGGAAGGAAGGAAGGAAGTGGTGGAAGGAAGGAATTTCTGGACAATGGAGAAAAAGGATCAGGATAAGGAGAAAAATGACAGTGTGGTCAAGAGCAACCTCTTGTATACATACTCTGGTGTCAGTTCAGAGCCACCTGTGCCCCTGCTCTTTGTCAAACCGTGAGGGGGCTGGTGACCTCCCTAGTACTGGCTGCCTTTTAGAAACCCCCATGGTGTCCTGAAGCAATGTGATGACTAAAACTATTTCTTCAGGGTGTAACTGCTTTCTGATTTGATAGCTCTTCAAATGACACATGATGACCATGTGATTCAATATGTTCCAGTGGCTCTGTGGCTATTGTGCCAGAATAGTGGTTATATCTGGCTCTTTTTGCTTAGTCTTGCCCAAAGACCTCTTTGTTCTTTGCAGAGAGTGCAACATTTTAACTTCTTTTTTCAGTTTCATTGTAAGGTAAGCCAGTAGCAGAGCCAGGACGAGAACCAACATCTCATGAATTTAATCACCACCACCTTCAGTGTCTCTTATTGCTTCCCAGTCATTGGCTGAGGTGCTGCTCCATGTTTCCTTGTACGGAACAAGTAATTTTTTAGAGCAAAAACTGTCTGGATCCTGGAGTCCTCAGTTCTTAGTTACCTGGTGCCTCATGTGTCATGGAAAAAAGATAGTTTGGCATACCATTGTGTAACCAACCATTTTGTCTCCAAATAAAATAAAAAAGGCTGTAAAAAGCCCAAGAAGATCAAGTAAATTTAAAATATAGATTAATGATCACCAATAGATGTGATATGCTTAGTGTTTGGGCTTACATCTTTGAATCTTAGATAAAAAGATCCCACAATAAATATGCACATGAAAGGCATATAGGCACTAGGATACTAGAGAAAAAAAAAAGAAAATTTATTAATTTTCTAATTAACTAATTAATTTATTCTATTTTTTTTACATCTTCCCAATCTATTTTACCTTCTCTGGTAAATGGACAAGATCTGGCAGAATTTGGGGACTATGAGGAAACTGAATGTACATTCTGCATTGGATGAGAAAAGGCTTGTATGATTTTCAGCTGAAATGTGCAGAGGATTTTCAGCTGAAAGGTGCTATGGAACAGTTAAATGAATGTTAAAATGTTTCCCTGGTTCTTATCTGGGAAGTTTTGTGTCTTGGATGTCAAACAATCATTTAAAATCATGCGTTATCCTTTTGATGGCAAAGTGGGAACTAGTTCAGCTTAAGCTTTGCATCACAGGATCAGTAAAGTTATGCATCCACAAAATGAGAAAACAGTAACACTTACTTCAGCACTGAAAAACTGCTTGGCTATTTCTTTTTTACAACTCCACAGCTGTTCTACTACCTGTAATTGGAGTGCCAAGATGAATACTTGTTTTAATCGAGGTGGGTAAACATTGTTGGCAACTGTATAATATTCTGAAAGAGCAGAGAGAACATTTTAGTTACTATAGTAGGTCAGATTTAGGATCTGCTAATGAAATTGTACTGTGCACATGAGTAACTGCTCTTTTGGTGTGATTCAGTTGCTAATTATTTAGCTCTGATAACCCTAATATTTATAGTTTCAAAGCCTTTCTGGAACCTCTTATTTTTACACTGGCACATACAAAACTTCTTGACTGCAGGCATGAAATGCTCTTCAGACTGTCTACAGCAGTGACCAGTTTGGTGTCTGTGGCTGCTGTTTCCCCATGAGTGAATGGAGACTCAGTGTGTACTACTCAGACAGCAGTAAGCAATGATGCCTCACCAAACCCCTTAAAGATAAATACTCTAGATGCTCTGGCACTTGAAATTCTGGTACAGGCTACCTGAATATGCTCACATTTCCTTCCTTGATACAAATGGAAATGAGCATACATCATAACTGTGGTTCTGGAACTGTCATATTTGAAAGAATTTATTGAAAATACCCTAAAAATATGACTAACTATATTTTGACATGAAGAACTAAAACCGTAGAAACCTCTTGTTCAGTTTTCTCCTATCATTTGTCCAAGCCACTGATTCAAGGAGAAAAGATTATCCCTCGCTCTTCTCAGCCACTAAGGAATTAATATTATTTTTTAGTTAATAGCTGAAACACCAGTGCAAATGTGAGTTGTGTCCCTGCATCTATTAGGATATAAATACCTGTCCTTTCTGTCTCCTAGGCGTCACTCTATTTTAGAGGAGGCAATGGTAAATTTAACATCCAAGCTGTCATGAGTGGAAGACTAAACACAGATGAAGAAAAGTCTTCCAGTTCTGCTTTCCTAAAGTTAAATTTTCTGATATGTTTTTGTGATGAAGCTGAAAAGGAAAGAATTGCATGTCTACCATTGGAATAGAAGCCATGCTCAGAGCAAGACACGGATCACTGACATGTGCTAGCGACACAAACAACTCTATTTCTTCTTGGTTTACCCTCTTCTTTTTTAGCTGGAGGCAGAAAAGCAATCATAGAATACATGCAGAAAATTAGAAGAGCTTCCAAATTAATTCTTGGTCACATAAATGGAGTATCACTTAACCCAAATTTGTGTGAAAGATCCCACTAATGGTCACAGGTGAGGCTTCCAGTGGTATATCTTCAGCATTTTGAGGCTACTTTGCCTTCCTTCGAAGGTGAGATATTTTGGGTGATAATGTTATTTCCTATTTAAAGAAAAAAAATCCTGTTCTACACTTTCAAATCTTTGCTTAGTGAAACTCTTGAACACAGATTGATTCTCTTTCTTTTCTCAGGGACTGAGGTGTTTTTGTTCCCTGAACCTGAAACAATTGTTTAGTAATTGTGATGGTCTCAGGAATACAAACTGAAGTGAGTATTTAAAGACAGGTATGTATCTTTTGTTAGATCAGCGTTTTTTTTAGGCCATAACTGGAATTTCTGGCTGTTGCAGCTGTGCACAGTTCAGGATGTATCTGGAATCTTTGGATGCTGCCCTGATTTCAGGTCTTCATATTAACCACTTTATTTTAAAGCAAAGAGCTCTGCAAGCTCTTCAGGCTTTCCTGCCAATTGGCATTGCCTTTTTCTTTTCCTATACCTTTCCTAAAACACAGATCATGTCCCCAGACCCCAGTGCTGACACCACTGAATTTTGGTGGTATACGTGGCCACTTTTTTGTACTTTATTACAGAATATGTAACCATTATCTCTGTTGTTTGCCAAGCTGCTTTAAGAATTACTGTAAGCATTGTGAGACTTTAGCATTAATTTTTGATCCAGGACTGATGACTGTTATTTCTCTGCAATTTTATACATGAAGCTCAGATCACTATTACATTTCACATTCTCTTCAATGATTCACATTTAGTTTGTCTAAGGTACCTACCCATAACTAATAAATATCACTAACCTGTCAGTCCTTTGAAGTTTTGTCTCCATAACTGGTCAATTAGTTTCTTGACAAAAATCTAAATGCTTTACATTAAAAAAAAATCAACAAAATAAAAACTTTTAACCTTTTCAGATTATGTAGCCATCACCTATTAGCAAATATATTCTTCAAAACTTGAAGAACTATGCTTTAGTTATCAACACACATTTAAAAATAATTGGGACTGAAATGTCCTCCTTAGTTCATACCTTTAGGGACACATCTGCAGCTTGACCTCACCATGTCTTTTTCTATATTGAGTTATTTTTGATGTTTTAATAGGTGCAATATTAAAACTTCACACTGTGGCATAATATTTGGCTTTCGATTTCATACACACAGGCAACACAAGGGACTGTTTGTTATCTTCCATGTGTAAGAACAAGTGCAGCATAAGATAAAGCTGGAAGCAAAAGGTTTAGGTAGTAAAACATGTTTTCTCCCTTCTGTTCTTATCCTGATGAAGTTACAGAAAATATATACAAGTTGTTTGTTTGTTAGGTTTCCAAGCTGCCAATATGTACAGTAGAGAAAAAAATAAATAAATCAAATTTCTGACAGGTGCAGAAAGAGAGACTCTGAGGCAAACTTTGACTCCCCAGGGTATTTAAAAAATTTTTCTCTTGCCAGACTCAAAATAAAATTCAGTCTCTATGTCCAAGAAAATAAATAGTTCTTTTGACTTGCTAGATATCAGGGCTTGTCTCGGAGGTTTTATGAGATTCATGTAGATGAAATTCAGGAGATTTTTTTATTTTTACCATAGATTCTGTATTGAAACAGTACAATTGTGGGAGAAAGGTAACATCACATTTTTAATGTATGACATCTGATTTACATGAGCTGTTCTAGTGATGCCTGAGGAAGCAAACTTGAGCAAGAATGTTTCACTTCTTCTTTCATCCCCTGTTGTCTTGGTTGGTGCTGTTTCCTATCTTCCAGCCCCTTCCCAAATAACCTTTTCCAAATAACAGCCAGAAAAAATTCCAGTCCAAACAAAACTGCCTAAATATGTGATTTGTATGAATATCTGGGGGATATGACAGAGCAATGGAGATGAGGTGGATCTGATTGTCACCCGCACTACCGTGATGGATGACTTGGCCATCTATTGCCCAGCTGTACCCATAGGAGTAACCCTAGTTTTGGTGACAGTAAATTGTGTATATGTGTCCCTTTCTGGTAGTTTGTGCTGGGAAGGGATGTGCTGCCGACTTGCAGTGATAGTAGGATCTCCACTGCAGTTTGGTGGAGCCCACTCACCTCCAGTTGTCTGACCCTGTACATGCAGCATGGCTCAGGAACCTGCCAGATGGCTACCCCAATCCTTTTTGCCTCTACTAATATCCTAGTAAGGCCATAATTATACTCACTCTGTTTTAAAACTCAGTTTTGAGGAGGTATTCCTGGTTCTATCTCAAAGTCTCATAAATTAAATTGAAATCAGTCACATTTATGACTGGTTGTTAAAAAGCTGTAAGTGTTATGAATTTATGACACTGTGCTCATGTTCAGCTGTTCACTGCTTTTGCTTCTAGGTCTTTTAGTCCTATGTGGGATAAAATTTATATTTGTGGGTGAGATCATTATAAATCTTTTATGTACCACAAGTGCAATTTTAAATGTTTGCAGGCATGGAGAAATGTGCCCATGAGATATCAACTATATTTCATGGGTTATTGCTTCATAGAGCTGACAAAAAAAGAGCTTTGCAACTAGTATACACTTACACACCTTCTTAAGTTTACATGTTTGACCTTTAAAAGCTGGTAGGCAGCATGAAATGTGCAACTTAGGAAATAAAATGCTACATGGTTCATATTTTACTTGGATGCCAATTTGCCATGTTAATTGTCTTTCTTAAGCAAGAAAAAACCTTTCTCAGAAGACTTGCCCATGCCTAATCTATCAAGGCTTCTTGCTGATTCCAGTGACAATTGAGCAACTTTCTCAGGAGTAAGTGTAGCTTGTGTACACCTCTGCATAAATTAGTGATGAAACAGTGGCCAGCAATGATGAATGCAGGGCTCACACTTGATGCAAGCCTATTGCTGAGAGCTGTAGCCTTCAATCTGAACTTCCCATCACAGTTCTTATAAAATATGTATTCAAAGGAACAGAGTTTTCAAAAAAAAGATGCTTTTGGAATAGAAAGATGGATGGGATGGATGTGTGTCTTGTTAATAGATGACACACTGAATTAGGCTTTCACTGTGGCATTAATTTAAAAGAGCACTTGGGAGAAATATGCTTTAATAGAAAGCACAGTGTATTGGGAACTGGAAAGCCTGGGGTTTCCCAACTTTGTAGCAGGATTTCCAGAACTTCACTTCTCTGTGTCTTACCTAGGCATCTATTTACCAGGGGAAAAGAGGTTGGAGGGGCTTTCTCTCCTTCTTGCCCCATTGACAATTACCCATAGCATACTCTGGCAGGTGTGAGCACTTTTCTACTGCTTGGTCTGAATCCCAGCCTGCCACCATTGTCCATGCTGAGCAAAGCTGGGGAGAGCCATCCTGTAACAGGCATCTCCACAGTGCTGGGGATGCACCTCTGAGACATAATTCAGTGTGAGCATCTACAGAATGCATCTACATTGGCTTCATCCTATTACTCACCTCGCTTGCTCATTCTGGACAAAAAAAATGGCTTGAGACTGAGACTGTCCCTCCCTGTGCCTTGCTGCTTTAGATACCCATTGTAAATATAAAAAGTGAAGATAATTTTCCAAGGTTTTGTGTTATGACTATGATGAGTTTGGAATGGTAAAGTGTCAAGTAACTCTAGGGAATATTTTTTCATGCTTTACCTATGAATTTCCTTTATATTTTATTGCATATTAGGTAATTCCCTTCTTGTTTCCTTTTTTTAACAATCTATGTAATCTCTTTAGCTTTCATGATCATTTTACCTCAGGCTTTGTATGTTGTATTAGAGAGATTAAGAAACACACATACCATTGTCTCTGTCCCCTGATTTGGGGAAATGAATTTTGATGAAGAGATGTCAAGAGGGCAGTGAGATTGTAACCTCCATCAATATTAGCACAAATGTGCTTGTAAATGTTTCAATGCACATGTGCATCCTTTGAACATATTAACAGCACGACATAAGTACTGAATATTCAGGAAGTAGAAAGTAATTGCATCCATGGTTTCCATTTTAACAAATAGGCACAACCTTTTTTAATGCAACATTCATCCAACTTCATAGTATGCATCAAAATACATTTGGATTGTTTATGATTGATCTGGTCATCCTCTTATGGTTCCTGTGGGTTAGATAGAAATAGAAATGTAGGGCAGGAGTCTCCATTATGTGCAGCTGCTTTCCTCTGCACTGTCAGCATAAACTCACACGAAAGCTGGAGGATCTGGCTCAGCACAAATGTAATTCTGAGATGAGGAGCTGCTGTGGGGCACCTACAATTCTCTTCCTTAGTGTTGTGGAGATAACATCAAAGGGGTGGTTGTCCAAAGGGACAAGGCAAAGGAAGGCAATGTAGTGTTTCATTCACACTCGTTCATGTTGACTATTGGTAGTGATTTTGGTTTACAGTGTGTTATGGCCAAGCAGTAACTGGAGCAGCTTTTGAGCATTTCTGATAGAATGGAAAGCAAATGGCCCTTTTACACTGCAGCACCAAGTTAGGCAACACTCAGATGTAGCCAGCCTATAGGTGAGGTTAAGACGCTTTGAGGCCATAGTTCCATATTTTAAAAAGCAGGTAGGTTTCTGAAGGCTCATATTACTTTCCAGTAATACCCAGTATTGCTTTCCAGTAGGGTTCATGACTGCAGACACACATTTCTGAAAAATACAAATAAAGTTATACTTGATTTCTGGAAGTGACCTAGGAGTTTGATCCCACCTCTTTTTGGTGAAGCTTAGGCTCTTATTTTCTTGCTTTTCAAAGCAGGGTTTATCTGTAGAACTTGGACTGCTAATGAGCTTAGGAGGTTCTGAAACTGTTGACCTCCAAACTGAAAAACATTTGTATCTTTCTGTAGCTGTGATACATGCTGTCTGTAAATGTCCAGATCCCAGGATCTTCACTTTGTGTTTTGTAGCTAAATGTATTAGATAAAAATTAAATACTAGATCTATTTCTGAAGTTAAGGAAGAATGGAGAAAAGAAGTAGTGTTGCGATACTTCAGTGGAAGAAATCTGTAGGATATTATTGGATGTACCTTTCACTAATGTAAATGTGTCTAAGAGAAATGGATATTGAAGAGTTATTTGTGCTCCATGACTTTGAATATTTTGCATTAATTAGTTTTGTCTCTTCATAGTTCTTGTCCTCGGTAGAACCTGAATTCTTAACTAAAAAGTAATTAGGCTTTTAATGTGACTGTAAAGATTTAAACAAACACACAGGCAACCACTGCTTTCCTAAATCAGAGCAGCTCCTTTTTCCCCCCTATTTTATTTAGTCTTTTAATCCTTCTAACATTCTCTAAGACAAGCTAACTACTGCCTGTGTGTACCTGAGGGATTGTGCAGTGCAGACAGAGTTTTCTGCAGCTTTCTTTCACTTCTGAAAAAAATCACAATCCACTTAATCTGACAAGTGAAACCTTTGATTACATGTTACCTACACAATACTGCTTCTTTTCATGTTAAGGCAGGGAAGGAAATAAATGCAGAAATGTGTCTGCTAAATTTCCAAGTTAGCAATCTGTTGAAGGAAACAGTGATCCTGGCAGGTGCAAGTGCCGGACTCTTGGGCTTAGGGAGTCTCATGAGCCTTTCAGAGGTTTTTCACTTCACTGATCCAAAATAAACTTCAGTACTTAGGAAAAATCAAAGCAGGCAAAATGTTTAATGTACCGCAATCTGGTACAGAGCAAAGAACAGGAAGAGGGAAAGGCCATAATTTAGCAATTTGTGCAATGATCATCATGGACACAAATCCCCATACTGTTCCTTTCCTTTACCTGAGGGATAATTGCAGGTTTTGGTTCTTGACTAGCTTGTAAGAGGTTTGTACCATTGTGTATCTCTCATTGTTTAAAAAATACACTGCAAAATGGAGAGATATGCATACAGTTATATCACATGAGGTGCAGCCTATCTGAAAAATTACTCTGTGCACATCTCTTGTCTTCAGGTGCTAGTAGAATCCCTGCTTGGAACTTTAACTAACAGTGGACTAAAAAGGAAAGAAAAAACCCAACTCGACAGTGTTGCACTGTTTACCTTTAAAGTACAATTACTGATCAGCATCTTCTGCCCAAAAAATGTGCTTTCACCACAGTCCTCAGCCATCAGGTTTCAGCCATGGTACCACAGAGACATGAATACAAGCTTGTAGAGTCATTGTGTTTACCGATAATAATAGCAAAAACAACAGTAATAATGATAACCAAAATAGCCTGCTCCTCTGAAGGGGCTTCTGAGATACTAGTCCAGTCCTGTGCATATCCAAAATTAGCTGGGAGATAGATATATATTTCTCTTTGCCACATATATTTGTGCATCCATATACTGGTATAAAAATTGCCTTAGTTTGTCGCACAAAAATATCTCTCTCTCTGTCTCTACCTATCTCTATGACTGTTTTTCAGAAGTAAAAAAAAACTAATGGGGACAACATATAACACAGAAATAGATCATCTTCCTGTATCAAGTAGAATAAATTAGTGCTGAATGCCTAGGTTAATGTTCACTCTGAACTGGGCCCTGCACAGCTGGGATTCTCTGTGCTGTTTGATCTGCCCTTTCAAGCTCTGATGATCCCACTGAATTACATTTAATGGACACAGGGCTGAAGTACAAAAAAATGAGAGGCCTTGTTATAAAACAATAGAGACAACTTGGCTCACATGAACACCTGTTCTTTGTACTTCATGAAAGACTCCTGATATGGGGGAAAAAATTTTATGAAGCACTCCCCTGGCATTGTTTGCTTGAACTTCAGAAGTACAACAGGCATTTTGGGGTAATTGGATTTACAGTCGCTACAGCCATGGATGAATTTTATGGGAGGCATTTGTGCTCAGCTGGTCACATCAGAACAGGATGTGACACATCTGCACACTACACTAGTAAAAAGAAAACTACTCTGAACACTTATTAGCTAGACATGTCTGAGTTAAACCAATTTATTTCACCCATGCAGGCTACTAAAGGCTTATGCAACTGCAGTAACATTCCAAACTTTTCCTGTGCTGCAAGATGGTACTCAAAATTTACCCCAGCTGAAAAATGGGAATTTTGTATTGGTGTTTTTTTGACAGCATCCTGGGATATTCATAATAGGGGGAGGTGCAAACTGAAAAGTATAACCTTTACTTTCTTTGAGGATTGTAGTAGATTTTATTAGATGTTTGTTTCCAAATAAGCATGGCAATGTTTTTTTTAATGATTGAATGCAATGATTGAATGATTGAATGATTGAATGCAATATCCATCTTCTCCTTAGATTTCTATATCTATTAATCTGTTATTCACTAAATTTGTCTGTGTGCTCAAGACTGCTCTTGAGATCCATTTGCTGGATCTTGTCTTTAAATTCTGATAATAAAAATGGTCCTTGGCAAATCACTATGATCCCCAAATCAACATGGTGCTATATAAAACTGGAAAGACAAAAGGCATGTAGTTATTAGAAAACAGTAATCATCTGACTCATCCGTATGCAGTTATAATATGGAAATAACATGGATTGTCATCCCCATTTTGCACATAATCCAGACAACAAGATTTAGTCTGAAAATAATGATCTGAAGACTTTAGACCTAAACTAGACAAGTATTTTCTCTGTATACAGAAAGCCAGGAAATGTGCAGTGTAAGTATAGACAAATTTATGCTGATGTGCTGATTGCATAGAGACCAAGCCTCTAATCTGTACCTGAAAGGGGAACAGTAAGGTCTACATGTATCCCTATGTTCCATGTATTGATTCACTATGAGTGTGTGTGGAATTGTGTAAACCTGTCTGAAGGACGTTTTATGTCACAGCATGCTTGATATTGCACATAGAATCATAGAATGGTTGGATTGGAAGTGTCTTTAAACATCATCTAGTACCATGCTCCTGCCATGAGTTGGGAACCTTTCACTAGACCAGGCTGCTCAGAGCTCCATCCATCCTCATCTTGAAAACTTCCAAGGATGTGAAGTTCACAACCTTTCTGGGCAATCTGTTTCAATGCCTCATCACCTTCCCAGTAAATAAATTTTACACAATATCTAGTTTAAACTTACTCTCCTTCAGCTTAAGGCCACTCTCTCTTGAGTTAGTTGAGGAGAATTTTGCAGATGGGCTAATAAAAATGTACTTTTTTTCCTGTAACATAACAATGTTGGAGTACTTGAGTGGTGATCTCTGTGGCTAGGAAGTGTGTGACAGCATTATATAAAAAATTCTGCAGGACAACAGGTCTACTTTTGTGCATTTTAAGCCTACGATCAACCATCATGACAACCCAATTTGACTTTTGGCATGTTTTTCTCCTTTTTCCTGACCTTGCTCCTAAATTTACCTGAACTAGTTACTGCTTCAAATTTGGGACTTAGGGCTACATTGCAATATTAGATAAATGCCTGTGTCCAGAGAAGCCTGAGAGGTGGCTGTAATGAGATGTTTCCCATAGAGTCCAAACAAGGGGTTTTCTAGATGCTCTTCATAATTATTCACCTGATAGTTTCCACTGTGAGATAGTGGAAACTGACAATAAGAGATGTGCTCTTAAACTTTGATCTTAAACTTCAGATCCTTAACACTCATTCTGGAGAAGGACAAGGGTGCTTGACCTCTCCTTTAAGGAAGGACTACATGACTCTAAGTGGTGGAGTGTTTTTTCTGGGAAACTGTTTTTTCTTAGAAAACAGTCAGCAAAGGTGAAATGACAATACAGAATCATAGGTTAAAAGCAATTAGCTCAGCTACTGTAAGGTGATAATTTAATAAGATGATTCTGGGGAAAACTACTTTCTTTCCCTTTCCCTTTCTCTATCCTTTTTGTTTTAAATCTCAAGAAAAAAAAGCAAAGACTGACAGTAATAGATAAACATGTTGCTTTCTATGGTGACTGGTTTTGAGGCAGGTTGAAATTGTCAAGCTGAAAAAATTCCAAAGAGGGGGGCTAAGGTTAAAAAAGAGATAGCATTGTTGTCAGTCATATATTTTTCTTTAATTCCAAATGTCTGCATATCATGGACTTAGTTTGGCCTATTAAATATCTAACTTTCAAATTTGGATTGAGGTCCAAATCACTGCTGAATTTATGCTTCACTGAAAGGAAGAGATTAGATACAGATCAGTGATCAGCAGTGTTTGCTGTGGAAAAAATGCAGGTGTGTTTACTTAAGGCATTAATTTATTAATCTTTACCTACTGCTTCCAAATAATCTGCTCTTAAGGGTGATCAGATATGACAATTATGAGAACAATAAGTTGCTCTGGACTGAAGTTTTCTGAGTGATTATCTGTAAGATATTGGTTGCTTAGTAAGGCCAACATGCCTGCTTCAAAGCTGGCCTCAGGCCACTGAAAGCAATAGAGTGTTTTCTATTGAAAATATTCTGATAAATGTGCAGAATGGTGTGAGAGAAATGTTGCATGTTATCAATAAGACACTGAGCCAAAAGCTTTGCAAAACATTAAAACTGATTTTTCTCCCTAAGAAATTTCTTTGATTCCACTTGCTATTTCTGTTTTGATGGTCATGTTCAGTGGTACAGTATGAAAATGACTTTTGATGCTAAGAATGGTAGGTGACATGGTAGAGCTCTATTTTTTGCCTTAAGTGTCTTGTCTCCTTATTTACTACAATGAATACTCCAGGATGGAGTTTCCTCTAAATTAGAACAGCAATTGTACGCGGCGGCTGTTGTAGGGCTGGCTTGGGAACCTGCTTGGGGTGCCGAGCACCAGGGCTTTGGGAGGGCACCTCTGTGGAAAACACTGGACACCACAGAGGACTGGGAGGCAGGAATGAAATGGTGCACATGTGCCTTCTTTTATCCCTGCAGAGGTTCCCTAAGAGCTACACATTGTGGTAGATTTCTGGTCTAATCTGCTCTTGTTCTGTAAACAGCATTTTCTATGAGAAGGGCTGTTTTAATAATACACTAGTTTATCAGATATATATAAAAGAACAAAAACTGGGTAGTTTAGTAAAGAACAGTGGTAATAATTGTGTCATAAACAACAGTAATTTTACTACAAATACATATAACTTTATGTAAAAAAAAAAAAGGGTAGTTATGCGAATTCATTGTTAGCATTATCTAATTATAAAAGATGAAAAGCAGTAATCTGGGTAGGGACCAAAGTGCTTTATGATATTTTTAATAAAAGAGGAGGCATAGTCAGCTTGTTGGGCATCACAGTAATCTTAGTGTCATCCCTTTGCAGATTTAGTGCATCCCAATAGTCCAGATTCACATTCCTGTGCAGTCTTAGTGACCTTCCCCAGTCACTGAGGTGAAGACTTTCAAACACAGATAAATGCTTATGTCCATGTTTTAGCATTTAATACAAGTGGCTTGATTTTCAGAGTGTTTGTGTCTCCCCATCTCCTAATTCCAGTGCAAATCATGATTACTTGCAACTGAGGTGAATTGGCAGCTGGGACTGTAATTACCCTTCATCCTTCCCACTCAGTGCAACTGCAACTGATGTCAGTGGTGTTTTCTGGATTTACTGAGCAAAATTTCACTCTTGACTGAGCTCTTCAGACTAATATTTTCAAAGGCATCTACTGGGAGTTAATGCGCAGATCTCACTGACAATCATATTGATAGTTCATTCCCTTCGATTCTTTTGGATAAAAGAGTCTGTGTTTGTGGACTTTCATCATTAAAATAGATAGTGAAATTTCTTTTCACCCTGCTAGAAATCTTTATCAGGTCTTACTCAGAACTCAGAGCTGAAATATTTTGACTGATGCTGTATTAAAGATGATACTATAACTATCTTAGAATCACAGGATGATTTGGGTTGGAAGGGACCTTATAGATCTTCTAGTTCCAACCCCCTGCTATGGGGGTGTAATGTGATTTACTCCTAATCAAGAAAAGAAACACATTTTTTTAGGCTAAGTGCAAAATCGTGTATTATGCTAATGAAGTTCCACCCAGCAGTGGGAGAAGTTTTTTTCCATTACTTCTTAAATTACTATACTATCCCAAAGGAATGAACTTTCATATTTCTCCAGAACTGGGGGATGCCTTATTCTACAAAGAATTTGGCATTTCAAACTGATTTAGGAAAAAAAGAATTGGCAGAGGAAGAAATGCAAAAAGCTCTGTTTTCGTTATCACAGGTGTGGGGTGTGTGAGACATCTGATAAAGACTCCAGTAAAAGTTGCTGCTGCTCAATCAACACTATGAGGAAAAATATCAACTCTCTGGTGTCTCTGGGTAGTTTTCTTCTCATTCTTCCCCTGAACAGAAGACAACTGTTTCCTTATCCCAAAGGGACCTCTAACTTGAGGGTTGAATTTGATGGCCAATAGGGATCAGCTAAATGAGACTATCCTACATTTACAGATGTGTGACATCTACATCCAAGCTGCTATCACAGGGCAGTTCATGCAGGGTATACCTTGTCAGAAAAGTGCTGGTTTGTATGCACCATGGTTGTGTGAGGTGATTCAAGGTAACCAGCTTTCTGGGAGAAAATGCCATCCTTGTAAAAGGTCTGTAAAAGAAGAAAATTTGGTTTTGGTTTATTTATTTTTTTTTACACTGCTTCAAATATGATATGCAGCTTTTACACTGTGAATAACATCCTTTAATATCTATATTTGGCTTAGAAACTGCAATAAATCTGACTCTGGAACATAGGCCTAGAGACCGTTTGTTTCTTTTTGTTGGAAGGACTAACCATGATAGTTCTGTTTCTTTCATAGGATGTTTTTCATCTTTCTTTGCAAAACTTTTCATTGCCTGTGAAGGGTTTTGTCTGTGTTTGCATCTATCACTGAAGCTTGGAAGTACTTTCACAATATGCCAGCAGTCATTTTCCTTTCAGTCCTGTCCATTTCTAGAAGAAAGAAAGAAAGTTGGCACGCTGTGGAGCTTGAATACAGTATGTTTCCTCTGTCATACTGTTCCAGCAGTCAGGCAAAGATCACATTTTTTTTCCCCCTCAGATGGCCATAAACCATTTTACATTAGAAGCTTTCAGGTAACTATCTGTCACTAAACCAACATACAAGCAGTATGATTTATCACAGTGAACAGAGCTGGCTTGAAAATATTCATGAGTTGGTGAACATTTAGAGCTTGATCTAAAAATGTTGCATGCAAGAGAAAAAGGAGAGCATTTAATAGAAACTTCAGGCTTTAATCTCTCTCGGCTTTACAGACATGCTAGCATATGGATTCACATGTGTCTGCCATGTGGTAGAGTTTGTGCTTCTCAGAATCCAAAGCAAATAACATTTAAAGCTTTCTTTTTTAGGGGAAGAAAGGGACAAAACATTCACATACTAATAGCTCATACAGCTGAAGAAGAAAAGACTCTGACTTCTTGATCTGGAGGTATGGAGGGTGATATCCAAAGCTCCAACTGGGGATGTTTAAATGGACCCCCATGTACCAGTGCTGAATAAAGTGATATGAGGCTAGCTAATGCTTCCCTGTGAAACCTTTGGGGTAGGAGATCTGGACAGGGAAGGTGAGAGCTGAAAGTCAGTGGGCTGCTCCTCTAAGGAGAAGATGAGTGCCTGTAAAGGGCCCGTTGCTTCAAAGGGGAGCAGGGGAAGGGAAGGCATGCTGCACCAGCTGGAGCATGGCCACAGCCCCATGCAGAGTTATCCTAAGCATCCCCTCTGAGACCGTGCAGGGCTGAGCTCCGTCAACTGGCAGAGAGTAACTGGCAAATCCCAGTCTGATACATATATAAATATAGCAGTTAGCTCACAGCAGGTGGACTCTTTGGCTTTCAGAAAGGATGGGCCTGATAGGTCTAGTTGCAGGACTGGTTATTCTTTACTAAGAATTTATTTAGATCTATTTTTTGTAATGCTTTATTATTTAAATGCTGCTTGTGTATTTCAGAAGCAGAAAACAAAAACTCCATACACTTCAGTGCTGTCTTGTAGGACACCAGATATAGAAAATACACCTCATTTGATTACAGTTCACTATTCAAAAAATCCCAGACAGTATATTTGTTCCAAAACAAATTACCCTTAGGGATTTTTTTAGATTATAATGTTCAGGGTGTTCCTATATAAACAGCAGAAGGGTTATTAAAAATAAATCAGATTCTTAATAATGGAATCACTCCCTTGAGTAAAAGAGCTGAATGGCATTTGCCCGTTGAAGGATGAAACTTTCTGTCAAGGTGGAGATTCACAAACTTAACAAACCCTGTGAGACTCCTTCATCCTCCTCCCTCGCAGGAGAGAAAGCCTAGTTAGCTGCTAACAGGAGGTGTATTTAAACCCACAATAATGGCAATGCAATGGTTTGATAGGTGACAGCTCCATCAGAGCACTCCAATTGCATGACAGCTGCCTGGGGTCAGCCACACACTACGTATAGATAGATGCATTCTCCCGGCAGGACCCTGCAGACAGCCACATTCTTCAGGCCTTGTGCTATAGTCAGCTCACTTTCAGTGGCTCATATTGTAATCAGCTACATTCTGATATTAATATGGTGTAGCCTTCCTCCTCAGGGCTGCGTGTTGCCCTGCCAAAGTCACTTGCTCTAGTCAATCAGACAGACACAGCCTGATAGGTGTGTGAAGAAAACAAAAGTATTACTGGGGGAGAAGCACATATGCTGTGGACTGCTGTAGCATTATAACCTCATGATATTACCAGACCTGTCCTTTAAAATATAATAAGGAGTCAGATGGCATACCCATATGCTGGCATCCATACGTTTTCACTGAAGTCGCTTTACTATCAAGGACCATGCTGCCAGTTCCCGGGGGCCTCTTCTCCATCTGATCGCTGGAGTCCCACACTTGATTTGTTGCTTGTCCCTAAGATATACCTCCCTTATTCACCTGCACACTGGTGGCTGTGTAGATGTCACCTAATGAGCAGCTGAGGTCTCTTAAAATTTCTCAGTACTTTATATTATCATCCCTCCCCTCTCCCTGAACCCTGTTCCCCAGGTCTTATTTTAAGTACAGGGACTGTCACTGAAAGAAGGAAGAAAATGAACAATTGCCTTTTCTAGGTAAAACCAAGTGAAAGGCCAGGATGGGGAAGAGCTAAAGACTTCTCTGATCTCCACATTTTAATGAATCTATTAGTATGAGGAAATGTGCAGAATGCAGAACGCTGACAAGCAGGCATCATTCATTAGGTTGTCTTACTTGATATAGCAAGATATTACTTACAAAAAGCCAAGAGTTTTGGAATTAAGCTGTTCCTTTTTTTTTCCCTTTATCAGTTTATAAATTAGTGGTGGATTGTCTTTCAGACTGGGAGAACTTGTGACAAGTTCATATCTTCCTGCATAACACTTCACATCCTCCAGAAGAACCCACAAAAGCCAAATGTCTACCAGTGATAGCAATTATAACCTTGGGATACATCAGATATTTTCTGAGATGTTGCTGTATTTACACTGGTCTGGGTTGGTGGCATATGAGAAATTTGCTGGAAGTAATATTGCTTCATTTTTCTGTTCCTAATTCACCTCCCACTAATATAGTCAGCTGTTACTGCTTTGTCAACTATTACTTTCTTCTGTGTTGCATTTAGGTCATCACTTGCTTCCTTTGAAATGTCAATAGTGCTAACTTGCATGACCTTGGCTGTGAAGACAAGTGGCTTCAGTAGACAATGCTGTGCACCCTAGTGAACTTATTTTATTTATCTTTTTTTAAAGACAAGAAGCTAGCCTACATTTTGTTACTGGTTTAGCACCACATATCTTTTTCATACTATATAATTGCTAATATATTGAAATTTCAATTTATAACAAAATTAGTTATTACAATATGTACAATTATACATAAGAATTACTGCAACTAAGGAATGATAGTTCTTTGAGTCAGCAGCACACTTTTAGGACCACTATTTGCTTTCACCTCTGTGTCCTCACCTTTGGGACACTCTGCCAGATAAGCTGTCTTGTCTATATGGTAACAAGACAAGATCATAATTATGTGTGATCATTAAAGGCCCCAAAGGTATTTCTTACAGGAGTAGATGTGGAGTGCTTGCATGCTGCCCAAATTTCTGTACAGGTAGTTGTAGTCTGCTTCCCTAAAATTTCTGTTGCTTTAATAAAAGGTTTTACTATTGTATGAAATTTCTGAAGCGACTGGTTGAGAACTGTTAAACAGTAGATGCCTGCAAATAAAGCAGAGCCTTGTGTAACACATCACTTTTCAGAGAACCTGGAGATTCCATGGGGCTGAAAGGTGTTATCTAATTGTAAGGTCATTGTCACAAATAAAGTAGTCCAAGTCTCCCCTTATTTACACACAGTGTAACCTTCTTTTTTTACTGTAGCTGCACATTGTGTGAATCAGAGTAGAATCCATTTCATGAATTCTAATTCTGTTCTGGCTGGACAAACAGACAATATGCCCAGACAGAATTGTCATTGCATATGAAAGAAGTGCTTTACATATTTTCAAAGTATCATTAAGATGCTTATTTGGGCTGCAGTCTAGGAGCATCTCAGAACACAACCTCAGTGACATTGCAGCTGTTGTGCTTGGACATTAAAAAGGCAGTCTTTCCTCTCATTGTAATAATTTAAAAATTACCAGTCATGTGCAGACTCTTAGAGCCTGACCCTCAGCCCATGTGAGCCAGGATGGAAGTCAGGGCATGTCTCTCCATTGAAGTGTGCATAGTTTGAATCATTCTGTGGGTTTTGAGTGCCTGTCCATGCACACCAGGTAGTGGACTGTTAATTGAAATAACCTGAAATGGTTGGTATCTGAGACCTGCATTCTTGATAGCAAGCACAGTATACATGGGAAAAGAGGCTTTTAAAGCCTTTCTATTAGTGTAATGTTGGAATCCCTTCTCTCCAGTGAAATGAGGCAACTCTTTGGCACTGTTAGCAGCAGGACAACCACCCCCACAGCCTTCTACTCTCCAACAGCCCTTTGAATCTGCTGGAATAACATAGTGGTTAATCTGGGATTCATTACAATGTGTGAGTGTGTCTGTGTTGGGGGGGAGGGGGGGTGGGCAGGAATAACATCTCTATTCCTGCAAGCAGCAATGCTGTGAGCGTTACGTTATCCTCCAAGTAGCATTCCCTTTCACCACATGCTGTATCTGTTGTTAAGTTTTGTCACCTTCCAGAACTTTGTCAGCCCTATTTTTGTCACAAAGCGGGGATCCCATTCTGATATTGCTCCAAATCTGTGTTGCACAACTGTTGAACATGGCTGAGAACTGTGCTGTTCCTGGCAGTAAAACGCTTGTTGCTGTACAGCCCCAGGAAAGGTGCTTCATGTTCTATTTTCATGTGTGGGCTTCTGCTTAAGAGATGTAGTACAGTGCACAGATATTGCTAAGTTGTCAAAGAGTTGCTTGGGGTTTATTTTAGCTGTCTTCAATTGATTTTGTTGTGTGGGCTATATAATGAATTGTATTCTTTTATAATTTACAAATATATTAATTATAAAGAGAAATATATTAGTTTTTTATGTGGAAAAGTGTATTAATGGAAGACAATTCACATGATCAAGAGGTGAGTCCAGGCATTACCTCACCTCAGATGGGAGGACTGTAACAACAGCCTAGTAATAACAGACAGTAAATAAATCCTCAAGTTTCTGCAGGAAGACAGGCTCCTGTCTCATCTACTGCATCACCACTATGTCTCTCACAATGCCCCGTAGGCAAGCTCAGGAAGTGTGGACAGTGAGGTGGATTGAGAATTGACTGAACAGCAGACCCCAGAGGATAGTGAGGATAGTCTAGTTGGGGTCTAGTTGCAGGCCTGTCACTAGTGGTGTCCCCCAAGGTTCAGTATTGTTTAACTTATTAATGACTTGGAGGCAGAAGCCTCCTCAGCAAGTTCCCCAATGACACAAAGCTGGGAGGAGCAGCCAGTACCCCAGAGGGCTGTGCAGCCCTTCAGAAGGAACTCAGTGGGTTTGAGAGGGGCAGAGAGGAACAGTTTCAAATGTAACAAAGGCAAATGCAGGGCCCTGCACCTGGGCAGGAATAACCCTGGTACCAGCACAGGCTGGGGCTGGCCTGCTGGGAAGCATCTCTGTGGAGAAGCACCTGGGGGACAGCAATGAGCTGGCAGTGTGTCCTTTTGGCTTAGAAAGATGCATTAGCAGGAGCATTTCCAGCACGTTGAGGGAGGGCTCCTCAGTACAAGAGAGACATGGAACTTCTGGACTGAGTCCAGCAGAGGCTACAAACACAATTAAAGGACTGGAGCATATCTCATGAGGAAAGGGTGAAGGAGCTGAGCCTATTCAGGCTCCAGAAGTGACTGAGAGTGTATCTCATTAATGCATTTAAGTGTCTGAAGGCAAGTCCTCAATAAGGTGGAGCCAGAGTCCTCCTGGTGGTGCCAAGAAATGGAACAAGAGGCAAAGGGAAGAAATGGATACACAGGAGATTCCACTTCATTTTGAGGAAGAACCTTAGTGTGCATGTGACCAAGCACTGCCCAGAGAGGCTTTGAAGTCTTCCTCACTGGAGACATTAAAGAGCTGTCTGGACACAATTCTGTGCAGTCTGCTCTGGGATGACTCTGTTAAAGCAGGGCTGTTGGACCAGCTGGCCATTGTGATCCCTTCCCACCCAACCCATTCTGTGATTCTGTGATAGATTTAGTGGAATGATATTTGGAAGTACTTTAGTCCAATCTCTGCTTTACAGTTTTCTTTGCCTCTTACTATACAGAAAGTACATTTACAAAGGCAGAGTGGATCTGAAGTAGTTTTAGCTGAGTGGTGAGGTTTTGTCTCCCACAGTTATGCTTGGCAATAGGTTAGTGGGCAGTGTGTTAGTTGTTCTGCAGGAATTAGTAGCCTTTAAAAGGGCCACAGCACACAAACATCTCTGTAAATGACTGAACATAGAGTTGAGAATCTGGATATAAATATATGCATAGAAACCCACTGGTATTATGGAAAAAGTGTCTGGCATTATTTTAGGACAAGTTCTTCAGAAACATAAGTGATGTTTTAGGTGGTGAACAACAGCACCTACAAAATCATTCCCTTCCTAACTGACCTTAATGCAGCTGGATTTTTTTCTAACATATGCATCTGTCTGAATGAATTATTCCAGAGTTTTCTCAAATATTTACTGTGTTTAAGTAAGGATGTGAAATTACTCATTGTGGGAACTGAAATCTAAGCTTTGCAAGGAAAAAAAGTGTAGAGAATATTGCTGTAAGAAAAACTAACGTTCCAATTTTTTATTTTGTCATATATATGAGGTTTATACATATAGATTATATAAGGTTTATTAGGCATCACACAACAATGCCTAAAGTTCACGGATATTTCATAAGTCACTGTGAACATGCTGCTGTGATAACTGGTTCAAAGAATTTCCACTCTTGCTCAATAAATACACAGATTTTTTTCTTATTTTCTTCATCAATTTTCAATTGAGGAAACACCTGTAGGATCTCTCTTAGATCACCCAAGAACAGTTCAATTATGAGTATAGAAGACTACAACAGGGCTGGTTGCTTTAATTTCCTGAGAGCTGATGGGTGAACCAGCTAGGGAAGGTGCCCTGATGGACCTTATGTTTCTGAACAGAGGACTAATGGGTGATGTGATGGTTACAGGCTATGTGGGGCACAGCAATCACAAAAGCATAGAATTTTTTATTCTTAGAAAAGTAAGGAGAGGGATAGCAGAACTGCCACCTTGGCAGACTGTGACCTATTTAGGAGCCTGGTTGACAGACTCCTTTGGAAAGCCGTCCTGAAGGGTAAAGGAGTCCAGGAAAACTTTCTTCAAGAAAATATATTCTTCAAGAAAATCCCACAGGTACAGCAGCAGACCATCCCCATGTGCCAAAAGATGAGTCAGTGGGAAAGAAGATTGGCTTGCCTGAACAGAGAGCTTTTGCAGGAACTCAGGTAAAAAAATGAGTTGATGACCATTGGAAGAAGGGGCAGGCAAGTCAGGATGAGTACAAGGATGTAATGAGTTTATGTAGGGAGTAAATTAGAAGGGCCAAAGCCCAACTAGAACCTAATCTGGTTAATGACATCAAAAACAATCAAAAATGCTTCTATAAATACATGAGCAACAGGTGGAGGGCTAAGGAAAATCTCTGTAGATTTTAGATGTAGGGGAAAACATAGTGGCAAAGAATAAAGAAAAGGCTGAGGTAATAATGCCTTCTTTGCCTCAGTTTTTAACATAAAACCATTTGTTTTCAGGATTACCCAGGCCCCTGAGCTGGAAGACATTGATGGAGAGCAGAGTGCAGCCGCATAATCCAGTGGAAAATTAAAATGGAAATAGTTAACAACTTGCTACACCACTTAGACACAGACAGAGCCCAATGGGATCCACCCAAGTGTACAGAAGGAGCTGGTGGAAGTGCTCACCTTCAATTACTTGTCAGCAGTCTGGTCAGCTGGGGAGGTTGCAGTTAGTTAGAGCTTAGCAAATGTGATGCCTATCTACAAGAAGTGATGGAAGGAGGATATGGGGAACTACAGGCCTGTTGGCCTGACCTAGGTACTGAGGAATGTCAGTGGATGGAGCAGATCATCCTGAGTGCCATCCTGTGGCACATGCAGGACAGTGAGGAGATCAGGCTGCCTTATGCAAGGCAGCTCCTCTTGACCAGCCTGACCTCCTATGACAAGGTGATCAGTGGATGAGGAAGAGGCTGTGGGTGTTGTTTACGTGGACTTTAGTCAAGCCTTTGACACCATTTCCCAGAGCATTTTCCTGGAGAAACTGGCTGCTCTGGGCTCAGATGGGTGAACTGTCCACTGGGTAAAATCTGACCGGACAGCTGGACTCAGTGAGAGGTGGTGAATGGAGTCAAAACCAGCTGGTGGCTAGCTGCAAGCAGGTATGATGGTGTTGGTGCCATATGTCTCTGTGATGAGGAATTTGAACTGCGCTAAGTGTTGTTAATGGGAAAAAAGGTGGCTGGACATATTGCCTCTTCCCCAGGGAAATCCTCCCATGGTTCTTTCCTCTTACATCAAAGGTGACCATTGCTGCTTTCAGGGTGATAGTTAACATTTAGATGCCTAGAGATAGTATTGGTCTTTCTGGAATCAACCAAAGGTTTTCTTATGTAACTAAAAAAAATTTCCATGTGCAAGTAATATCTGATCAATGACATATGTCTGCAGAGGCCTGTTGTTTTTTGTCTGGTGTTTCTGCTTACTGATTTAAAGTCAAATTCTGCAACTTTATATCAACACAAGCCCATTGTCTCCGGAGATTGAGAACAGAGTTTGGCTCTGTCAGAGAGGTCTACCACAAACCATGTAATTCCAGTGTATGTATGATGTGTGACTTGTAACCTTGTTTGCTGCAAACTAAGTGGTTTGTACATCTCTTATGAAGACATGGTAAAGAATCCCAGCACTGCATCTGAAATTCATTCTATTTTAAATTGTCCTCCTGCATATGCAAACAACTGAGTTTCCCTTGCCCACTTCTGTATAAAAAATGATTGTGATATAAATAACCTTCAATACTTTGTAGACTGAGTGTGGTGGCATGAGTGAAAAGTCAGAATGAGGCTGAGAGAAAACACCAGCCAAAAAGGATAAAGAATACCTAGACAAAAGCTGTACGGTTAAAATTAATAGTTAATCCCATTCTACGTTGTTCTCAACTACTCTTCCTTAAAGAAGGAAGTGACTTCTTTAAGGAAGAGTAGTTGAGAATGTGAATTCCAGACTTGGACTGTAGATTTTGAAGTTTTCCAGTTAGGAACTATTATTTCGAAATATCAGTGCATGATGCTTTTTCCAATCAAAGCAGTTTCAAAGAGTTCAAACCCCAAATTCTAAGTAGCATTTTCTCTGTATTTTAAACATCTGTGCTATTTATTAGAAATGGCAGCAGATTTTGGCAATACAATCTTTTTTCTTTTCTTTCTTTCTTTTTTTTTTTGGTAGAGCTTGAAAGAGTTGCACCACTCTTTTTTCAGTGCAGTTGTTAGGGTCTAGGGACTTCCTAAAATTGCCAGTAGAGTATAATTCTGGAAGTAATTTATCCTTGCTTTTTTTTGAAAAGGGCAAGGACAAAAAGGAGAAGAAGAAGGTATCAGATATGTTCCTGATTTGTGCATCATTAGACATAGTACAGAAATTGTTTGTCATTTCAGTTCTACTGCCATTTTCCTATTTTCTTAGGGCAAAATTGTAATTTTGTTTAAAAAATAGCTGATTTGCAATAACAATTACTGTGATATTGCCAACTGTGATTTTTGAGTAGATTTAAAAAAATTCTATCTATCTTAAGCCTTTCTTCTTCAGTTGAGGTAATGGTAAAGAGAGAAGGAAGATATTGTTTTCAAATTACCATTAACTGAAAGCAGGAAAGCCTCATTATAAGAAGTTTAGTTCTGCCTGCCATAGAAAGCGCTATATACACCATTCATGAATGTGTGGGACATACAGCCTGTTATACAAAGACAAGACTCAGAAGAAAATCAGAAATGGATATGAAAACTGCCTTTACTCTGTCCTTTGTAGTGCCTACTGTTTGAATTCTGTCCTTTTCTTGAAAAATAAGACACACCAAATAGTATCTGCAGAACATGTCAACATTTTAATGCAGTTTTGTGTGTTTTATGCATGCATTTTGCAGAAACTAGAAGAATCCTCTAATGGATATTTAATCCCAGTATTTCCAGTGGTCTGGCTCATTGTACGCTTTGGAACATTTTTGATTTCTCTGTATAAGCCACTTACCCATTCCATACCCCTTAATTGAACTGTTCGGGTGCATTATGGCCTGGCCTTCATTTGAAAAAATGAGGGTCTTTGAGCTGAAGAAGCATTAGCCCTTCTCAGGTGCTCGGCTTCTGGCACAGCCAGGCTGGGGAAGCCTCCTGTGGTATGTGCAGCTCAGGAGCAGAGGCCCTGGGAACAGCTGTCCCCTCATGAATCATTCATGGGGGGAGCTGTGATGATGAATGATCAGCTGCAAACAATGCATAACATTTAGAGAAAATAAAGGCATTTCACTGTAATTTCATTTTTTCCCCAGAGGTGGGGCAGAGCCCCAGGTGTCTTCATAGTGAGATAACTTTCGTTAAGGAGGAACCTTTAATAAATCCTGGAAACTGTTTTCCAGTGACCCCATGGGTCTTCTCATGACCCCTTCCCATAAGGAGGAGGAAGAATAGTAGTGATGATAAGGTAAGACATTAAGTGCAGATTAGAAAGCAGAAACATTTGTTCATTTGTTCCTGCCTTTAACTTTTGCTGTATTCCCAGATTTTGGAAAATTCATGAAAAATTAAATGGGTGACTATTTTCTGGCTGACTGGGGAATGCCAAGTCACATGTTGTTGCTCCTGCTCTTTGACTGGCCGCCTTCTATAGCTAATCAACACAGTGTCATTTTGAAATTCACATCTGGGAACTCTTTGAGCTAAATATGCACTTTTCATAAGCTCTGGCAACTGTAAAGCACCAAATGCTTGAATATTCAGGGAAAATAAACACACATGCTAAGAACGTGACAAAATGGAAATCTGTGTCAAGTTTGAAAGAACAATCTGGGATATCCTCTGCCCTCTGCTCCCTGCTTTCCACTCAGCTGTGCTCAGTAGCAGGAGTAGATGGCAGAAACGTGTGTCCCTTATGTAAGATGTGCTCACAATGCCCCTGAACTTTTGGCATCAATTCAGAATGTAGCTAACTGGATCGTGCCAGTTTAAATATATCTGGTCATTTTCCAGTACACTGCTCAGCTGTCTACCTTTCAGCGCCCTTGCTGGCATCTCAGTAAGCTCAATCTACATTTCTGCATTTCTGTGTTTGTTAATGCTACTGGGTTCTCTAGTGGGAAACGGAATATTGTTATTTTGAGAGCAAGGGACTGGGAACCACGAGATCTGGAGTAATTTTTGGTGGCTATTATGTTTTCTTGCAAACTTCTGGAGACATTCTTCTGTCTTAGTATTTAAAGAAGATTCACAGACTCGTAATGAAGCACACTTGCAGTTTTGAGCACGTGAGTAGTCGCAAAGCAGTTGGAGGAATGAGGCTTTGATTTCCTTGGAGTTCAGTTTATTACATGTATTTCACACTATCTCGGGATACTGAAGTACAACAATATTTGGAGATTATTAGGAGGATTCATACAGTCATGGGTCAAAATGACATGCTTAAATATTCTAAAAAATCTGCAGACTTTGAAATTATTTGTTATTACTTGAACCAGAGACAAGAAGGTCCTTCTGAATCAAAGAAATGTTCTCAGGACCTGTTGCTGACTACATCAGGCTAATTCCTCATCCTGCCTAATGGACCCCATGTGAGAGATGATTCTTTGCTTACATCCATTTCCCCCCTTTTTACTATGTTCACAGTGTGATTGTACGGAGTTGTGCACAAAGGCTGTGACAAGACAGTCTTCAGTGATGCAACTGAGATGTAAAGGTCACTGCCTGCAAAATTTTTTTGTTCTGTGGAGAATAATTAAAATACCAACCTGCTTGGGGCACCTCCAGCTTTTCCACTGTTCTTGAAAAGGTAATAAATAAGGTTCAATAATAATGATAATAAAGTACAAGAAAAACATGGCTGATGGAACTGTTTAAACCCAAATTCCTTGCTGTGGCTGAATTGAAGCGCCTGTTATGCCTTGACACACTCTGAAATTAGGCTGAATAACTTCATTTCTAGTAGTGGATTCTACGGATCCTCCTTGCATACTGCAAAAAGCCAAATCAGAAGATTAAAAAGATCAGTGCCAATTGTTTGGGGAAGTCATTGTTGGTCTGCATTTAGCAAGAAAGGGACACCATTTGGCAGCATGGGGTGCCGCCACCTTGGTTCCAGCTAACGATCGCTGTGAATTGAGCTGCAAGGAGAGCTGCCCATTGACCAGCATGGATTGCTGTCTTGGACAGGTGCTAATGTTCAGAGGGCAGACCTCAGCTGCTTGCACAGGGTTCCCATTATCCTTTGCTGGGTATTGATTCTCCCTTTGGGATGTTTCCTTCCTAACTGTGTTAATTTTCAGATCACATATTTGCACTGGTCTGTGCTGAGAAGGGCAAGCAGAGGTGCCTTGCCTATGTTTAATGATCTTCCTTATCCCCCTGCTCCCCCCTCCCTCACCAATCTCTCAAGTCTTTAGAGACCATGACTGTTGGGATCCAAGTTTCCTCTAATTATGGTGCACATTAAGGGACAGACTCTATGAAGAGTACCAGTACTACTCTTGTAATTGCTTCAGGTGCACTCAAAAATTAATCAGAAAGTACACAATGGGGTTTTTGTTTTGGTGTGTTTTATTTTGAATCCTTTCTAAGTCTGAAGACTTGGTGCCTGTGTGTAGAGCTCACACAAGTGTAACAAGAAAAGGATGGGAAAGTAGTTGTGAAGCTGCCAGGACAGGGACTGTTGTGTCTCTTCAGCACTATTTTGGTGCTGCATACAATTAATTAGCTGATGAACCTCAGTTACTATCAAACCAGAATGACAGTGTTATACATTCATTTTGCACTGGTATAAATATCTTTCAGAGTTGAATAGGTATATGGACTTGTCTTTCTGTAGGTGTCTGCATAGTACTTAGAGCTGTGTTGGGATCTTGCTGAATCTGTGTACTACATAAAGCTGCTTATAAGAATTGTGCCTCAGCTCTGTACTTCAATAAGTCAAAGAAGTACAATCCAGCATTTTTTCAGGGAAGGGAGTAATAACATATTACAGAAAAAAAATATTTGTCTGCTGAGGATTTTTTCTTGTTTTGGCAAATATAACCACGTCAGTGCAAATGTTGCCTTCACATATTAAGAAGCATTATTAATTTTATCTCTGTACTAAGGAAATGAAACAATTAATTTAGGCTCTCTGAACAAATTATACTTACACACAGATAAATGGACACCAGTTTCCAAGCCTTCCTTAAAGCATCTTTGTTTTCTATGGTCTGCATAGAAGGGAGAGGGTACATCTGAACCTAGTTAGCCCGAGGGTGAAAATAGTTAAGTTGTGGTGTTTCTGTAATCAATAACAAGCAAAAAATGTATGTAATTATCTTCAGCTCCCCAATTTAAATGGCCAGGTAGTCATTTATGGCTGAATATTAGGGTGGGTGCAACTTGGATTAAAACTTCTGTAACCATTTTGCCAAAATTTCTGGATTCCTTGTGGTATTAACAAATGAAGTGTTATTATAAAAGTAGCCCTGCTTTGAGCTTCATGGTACCAGAGTGGTTACCTCACCCTGGAAGCATGAAGTCCCAAAGATTGTATTCCAACATAAAGAATTTTCTTCTTTTACTAGAACGTGTTTCCTATACTCTATGTGGATGGCTTTAGAATGGTGTAGTCTACATACAGGAATTTGGGTAGCCTTTCTAGCTCTGGCAGGTTCACAGTCCACCTTACAAAGATGAAGCATGGGTGGGTGGATTAAAAAAGGATGTGAAAATACATAAAACAGTATATAATTGAAAAGAAAATGGTAGGGGATTTCAGCAGCATCTGAACAGCCGGGAGAGGATATGTTCCTCTTTTCATTTTTCTACTGCTGAAGTTGCTTTACCTTTAATGCACAAGAGCTTCTGCTCATCTTGGTTTCCCAGGACTGCAATTGCTTCTGTGGTTGCTGGAGTGAGTAGCTTGTGCTGCAGTGCATGCAGGATTGAAAGAGATGGTTTAATCCTCAGTTGCAGCACATCAGCTCATTTAAGCAGCCGTAGTGCTGCAAGTGTGGACAAGGGTACAAGTCATCTCATTAACTGATAACTGCTTTATGTTGGAGAGTGCAGACTTAAGCTACTCCCGAAATGAAAAAAGCCATCTGTTTAAGATCAGCTGGGACATCAAATTTAAAAAGTAAAAGAAAAAAAAAAGAGAAAATCCCAGCCCAACAGAGAGCCTGAGTCTGTTCTTGCTAATGCTTAAATAACTCAAGAGAAATGAACAGAAATTAACAGTGGAGGCAGTGTAAAAGCAGTAAAAACAAGATCAGAATCTCTGCCCATAAGAGACATCGTGTGTAAACTTTGTAGAAAGAAGATGAGTGGGAAGAGAAATGTTGGTAGGGAATGGATAAAGACAAGGAATATTTATTATCTGCTTACTGCAATGCTTTTTTCCCTTCACAGGATCAGAAATTTGAAAATTTTTCTATTATCTGTTGTACTTTGAACAGCTGCTTCCCATTGTGTTCAAAAGGAAACAACTCAGTTATATTAACTGGGTTTGCTTTATGGGACTGGCTCTTCTCTACAACAGAAGGGTACAGATCTGGTGTTGCTCATTTGGGACCCACAGAATTGCATTGATGTAAGGGAAGTGAAAGGGGAGAAACCTAGGCTCTGTGTCTGGAATGGAAACTCATGGGTTAAAAAAGAATTATTGGGGGGGAAGGGAATTAGAAAAGGAGAAAATAAATTAGAGAGTTGAGAATTCAAAGAGGCAGGTGAAGCTGAGAGAGAGCTTTATTGAAGGGGGTGAGATAGTGCTCTGCATAAGACAGGAGTTAACTGAAAGGGAAAAATAATTAAATTCAAATAGAAAGCTAATTAAAAAATAAGAGAGAGAAAAGAATACATTAAAAGTGGTAAAAGGAAATATGAAATAATAAAATGCAAGTCCTGAGAGGTAAGAGATGAAGAAAAATATCTTTATCTAAAAAAATTATACAAAAAAAAAGCAGCAGCTATTTTATAAAAGTCTTTACCTTTGGATTGACAACCATCCTAAAAGATCTCCAAGAAAAGCAATTCAATTCAAATTTGATTCTAGTTAATTAAGACACCAAAGTAGATTACTGAGTTGGGCAGCAATTCAATGCAGTTGTAGTAGAGCTGTCAATCAGTACAGCTGCAATCCAAATTAGATACCAAAACCACAAAAAATCCAAAAAGAAAAGAGCTTGATCTTATTTCTCATTGACTTCAGTGGGGCAGGAATAAACCATTGTAAAGAAAAAAACCCCCATTTCTGAGAAAGAGAGAAAATGACAGAGGTTAAAGTCAGAGATGATTTGGGCTACAAGCTGTGATGTGAAGATGGAAAATGAGAGCTTCCTTCATATGAGGCCCTTGTTGGTTTCAGGCCTGTTCTGGCATGCTGACTCTAGATCAAGTGGAAAGCTGAGGATGGGGCTGTCTGTATTTTCACAAATTTATGAAAGATCCTGAGTTGGAAGGGGCTCACAATGATCATTGAGTCCAACTCTTTGTTCCACTCAGGGAAACCTGAAACTTAAATCAGGTGTCTAAATGCATTGTTCAAATGGTCCTTGAATACTCAACAGACCTGGGGCAATGTCCTACTCCCTGGAGAGTTTCTCTCAGTGCTTGGTCTCCGTCTCAGGAAAGAACCTTTTCCTTATATTCAGTCCAAGCTTCATCTGATGCAGCTTAAAGCCATTCCCTTGTGTTCTATCACCAGACATTAGGCAGAAGAGATCAGTGTCTCGCTCTGTGCTCTGTGCTTGAAGGGTTGTAAACAGGAATGTGGTCACTGCTCAGTCTCCTCTTTTCTGAGCTGAACAAACCTGGGACACTCAGCCAATCCTCCTAAGTCATGTTCAACTGTCCTTTCTCCATCTCTGTTGCCCTCCTTCGGGCACTCTCTAAAGCTTTTATATCCCTCTGATATTGTGAAGCCCAAAACCACACACAGTGCTTGAGGTGAGGCCTCACCAGTGCTGAGCATAGTGGGACAATCACTTTAGAGCAGTTACCTACATGATGGTGCTCAATGCACTCCAAGTATATAGTTGGTCCTTTTGACTGAACCTTGTTGTCTCAAATTGAGTTTATCAGCAATCAAAAGCCTCAGATCTCCTCCTGCAGAACTGCACTCTGGCCTCTCATTCTCTAATCCATCTGTGCATCAGTTTCTCTCCTCTCTTCAAGGCAAGCAGCATGGATAGAATAGTAAGGAAAACAGATCTTCTCTCAGCTTGGCACACGCAGAAAAAAGGTTTGACGATATCTTAGAGCAGTGATGCTGAGCACAATACTTCCTTAAGCTACTTCAAAGATGGTGTAGTTTACTCAACCCCTCTATTCCAAGCATTACCTGAAGATGCAGGCTAATGCCTCAACATTAAAGGGACAAAGTCTTGGAAATTCTTGAATATGCAAGTTATTATCCATGGATTAAAATGGAAATAATCACCTATAAAACATGTCATATACTTATGTTCCCCCTGGTTGCAGGAGTAATGTGTCTGTAAAGCAGTTTCTGGCCAGGATGCTGCTCAGGGCTCAGGCTGCTGGAAGAATTTGCTGTGTGCAATCATATCTTCTGTGTGTGCATTAATTTAACCCCACGGAATTACGTTGCTCTTTTTCTTCTTCACAAAAGTCTTGTGAGAATAAACCTGGGACGTTTTAGGATAGAGTGATAAATGAAACCATTCCAACTCGTGGCATAGCCATGCAATAAAGGTCTGTAAGTGTCTTTTGGACAAATCTTGCTCTTGTGCAGATGGATTTAGCATGGGCTATGTCTCAAAACCTCCTGTTAGTCATTACCTGCAGCTGCTGAGCTTTGGTCTTTGGCCCCTGCTAGCCAGGGGAGGCAGGGGCACACTGTATGAGTCAGGTACAGAGGTGTGGGAGAGGCCATGCTGCTCTGGGCAGGGGGTGTCCAGGTGTAATTCAGGATGGTAAATAGCCCAATGAGTTTAACAGCACTGTTTAATGACATCGTTACCATACTACACAAACTCCCATTGAAATTAATGGTATTTCACATAATAAAGTACTGTGCAAATACTCAGTTATGTAGAACATTAATGTGCCTTTAAAAAGGTCATAAAACCAGAAAATCAATTTCGTCTCTGTAGTTATATTTGAAGTGGAGGCTCATAATAGAAACACCAGCACACCTAGAGATGGAAGTCCTCAGCTTCTGAGGCTTGTAGTCATTTGTCCCCTGTCACTTTAATCCAGTTAGAGGTTTTGAAATAAGAATTCTTCCCTGTTTTCTTTTTTTTGCCTGTCAAACAGAATTTCCTCTTGGCTTTCTCCAGTGCAACAGACAACATAAATCTATGTTTTTTGTTTTCTTCTATATATGCCTGACACGCAAGTGATGTTAATAATGAAGTATATTTTGTTGTTGACTGAATTGGAAAACACAAAATGAAACATTTGTTCTCATCCAAAACATTTTTTTTTGTTCCCTCCACGAAACAAAACACCAACTCTTTCGACTTCACAAATTTAAACATGTTTTCCTAGAAATCACCAGTGACAAGTATGTGAGCACACTGTTTTATATTTCAAGTATACAGGGTGGTATGGGTATATTTATTAATAATGTCTCAGAGGTCTGTGTTCAGGTTTTCTTTTACTCCTTACTTACTAGCATAAGATAAATATGATAAATCCTATATGCATTTTTTGCCCTTTCCTTATTCACCTGGTACAGCATTTGTTTGGAAGCTGGTACTCTTGCTTCTGTTTAGATATTTCTCTTGTTTTCTGTACAAGACAGCATTTCCACCTCTTGAGCTGATCCATCAGCTAAGTCAGATGCTCCCCATCACATGAATGTATACGTTTCTTTGTCCTATGAGTTTTTTGACCCTTCTCCTTCATTGCTTTTGTGCATGTCTCTAAAATCTTCTGAGATTTTTTTTATTCCTCATTTCTCTTGACAGGCAGTAAAAGCTGGTTCATCAGTCTCTTCAGCCAAAATTGATAAAATCATGGCTGTTAAGATTAGCATTTCCTCAAAGTTCCTCATCTTGTGAGAACCCACGAGTTGAATTAATAGAAACATTTCAGAGCCCAACAATTTGCCTTGTAACTTCATGAGTGAATTGAGTTTGTCAGCTTTACTGGGGCAGAGCCACCAACTCTTCACAGGAGGCATCACCCCAACATATTTCATGACCTCATGAAATTATGACCTTAACAAAAAACCTGAGAACTATAGTCTCTATAATGAGAGAAGCTGATGTCAAAGGAAGTGAGACTTGCAGAAATATCAAGTGACACATACCACCATCTATATGCAGATACAATTAGATCAATGATGGTTGAGTGTGGGAAAGCCGGCATTGTGTCATTCCTGTGACAGGGCACATGTCTGTGATGCAAGACAGCAGTCCCAGAGACCTGGACTGTGGCACAAATCTGCCCTGTAGCCTTGTGAGGCAATTAATTCCTGACACACATAACTGTAAGACAAGTAGTAAGATCTGAAGAATTGCACAAGGGGCACTGAGTGCTCAGAAATGCTCCCAGCAGAGCAGGTAGTGATCCTCTGTGCTTTGTTTGAGTCTAAATCTCTAGCACAGGGCCATTGTATTACTCTATTTTCAGTTCTCTAATCATCACCCCAGACAACCCAAATTTGCATAAAATCAAAGGCAGAGACAGGCAGGGTATTACAACAGAGAGGGGAAAGAGACTGTAGGGAGTTGAGGAGAAGGGGGTTAATGCAGGAAATGAAACAGTCAACGGAGATTGAAAAAGTGTTGAGGAAAGAAGCATCTAAGTTAAACTTTACCTTGCATGACATACAAATAAAGGAGATAATGAACACTTTTCCTATAGTATATGTGCCTTTTTTGTTTGTTTTTTGTTTATTTTATTTTTATTTTCTGAATAATCTGAAGCATATAGTTATGAAGATCTTTATATTTTTAACCTGAGCTCAGCTGAATAGGAGTCAGTACTCTGTAGCACTCCAACCAGGAGACTGGGAAGATTATTTGAAATCCCCAAGGAATTTGGGAAATGCCATACATCTTGGACCTCACAAAAGGTCTGGGGAAACATGTTTGCATTCCAGTTCTGACAACAAGCTTATGTAGCCTCCTTCAAAGTATATGCAGAAGTGTGTCCCAGGCCTGTACTCAGATCTCCAATAATAATTGTGCAACTAAAGAAAGAAAATGTTATTTCCCAGGGAAAAAATTTCAGATGTCCTTTGTCAGTAGTAAGAACTGGACTCAAGCTGCTTTTAAATGAAACTGAGTTCTGGGAAATAGGGACCAGAAATTTCCTGTATCTCCTGTGAAGAACAAGCTCTCTTGTTCTGCTGGACTATATTTGATGCTCATCTTTAGCATCTTTGACACATTAGACATTGGAATCTGAGTTGAGCCTTGTAGTTCAAAGGTGTTTTCCATTTTTTGTTACTGAACTTCAAGACAAAGACTACTTTGATCAGGACCTATGAGTTTTTGATGTTTTGATTACATTTTGCATTCTTACTTAATTTCACATATAAAACTCACCATAGGTTAACTTGGGGTTTCTCAGTTTTTTCAATGTTTTTCTTCTGGGATTCCATGACAACTGTTCTTTTATCAGTTAAATACTACTAATTCAGATGCTCGGGCTTAGATCAGTCACAAAATATTCCACTGCTTTGCTTCCTTTTTTTTTCCCACTTCAGAGCCCAAACAAAGTTTACATATTTTCTTTCACTAAGCATGCTTCTTACTCCTGCAGTAAGATTGCTCTTCCTGAATTCACTGAAAACTTTAAAAATTTTCAAGTGCATCAGGGCTTGGACTTGATCAAGGAAAGACAACCTGGGTGTTTTTCTCATTGGCACCTGGTGCTTTCCAAAACCAAATGCACTGTTGTTTAAAAATAATTTGTTTTCATGTTTCTGGGTGGGTTTCAGCTGCATGGAAACTCTTTGGCGTTTTTCTTTCAGAAGATTTTGATTTCTTATTACCTCTATTACCTTGCAGTAGTCAATAAGAGCTTTGGGCCTGGAGTGATTTAAACAACTCTTATTCAGGTACAGGATAGTAAATCCTTCTGATTAACAGAAGAAAAGCCCCAGAGATATCCTTTTTGCCTGGGTTTTCCAATGTCTGGAGTAAAAAGTACGAAGTTACCAGCACATTTGGTCTTGTGGGAATGAGAAAATTTTCCTTCCCATAAGGCTGGTAAAGGTTGGGAAGAAAACTCTGCACTCAGGAAAGTAAAGGAAATTGCAGTAATCTGCCTGAACTGTAGCCCTGTTAGCTGGGATTTCACAATCAGCATGCTCCCAGCTAGCCCGTGTATTTCATCTAGAGCTATGAGGAATGGCAGCAGTGATGGCTTTTAAGAGGAAAGAAGTGCTGGAAGAGGAAAGAACTTACTCTCAAGGCTAAAAAATGTGCAAGTTCTTAGAGTCCTTTAAACCAAGTTATAATCATGATAACACCATTCATCATAGCAATGCCCAGCCCTTCCTCACATTAAACCAGCCCCTTTAAACACAACTCTTCCTGCTGTATGAAGTTATTCAATGAAAGATTTTATTACTGCTGTCTGTACTATTTTTCCAGGGTGCTACCATAATAGAAATCAACACAGCAAAATCAGTAATAATCACACATGTTTCATATTGGTTCCCATGTGGAAAACATTTCAAAGGTGTCAGTGCCTGGAAAACCTGATGGTTTCATTGAATACCAGAATGAAACTCCAAGGCAAACCCTGAGGAGAGATTAACACTTGGAAGTATAAAATTCAGGTAGTAATGAGAAGCCAGGTGTTCACTGTCAAGGATTCCAAGTTTCCCTAATTATGGGCAAGTATCTGACTTTAACTGCCTCTCTCAGGTGAGCTAGTAATCCTTTGCTGACAAAGATTTATAAAGAGAAAAAAATAACAATAGGAAAAGAAAAAGAAATATGCCTCTGTTTCCTGCTATGGAGAAAATATTACACAAGCAGCCCTATTTCTAACTAAATTAAGATGAGAGAGGGAGTTGGAAGTCATGTTGCACCCACAGTGATCATTCTGCAAATTGCAATATGGATCTAGAATTTCATGTTAATTACATTTTATTTGAAAAGTGCTGCACTACCCGGTATTTTCCACAGCAGTGGAGGCTTGATTCTGCTCTCAATTATGTAGGTGTAAAGTGGAGTATCTCCAGTGAAGCTAATGAAGTTGAGTAGTTTAACACTGAAATGAGGAGGATTACAATAAGGCCCTAGAGTCTGCAATATTGCTACTGCAGTTAATGATCATTACTGCAGAATGCTGTAGTCTAGTAATTATTTCGTTTGTGCAGGTAGACAGATACACAGCACTGGCACTGATTGTGTCTGTGAGAGAAAGAGTCCAAAATTTTACAGCCCAATATTGTCTCTCCAAATTGCATTGCATATTCCTGTTTGTGTGTGTTGTGGTTCTGTACAGAGGAGAGTGTGTTTGATTTTAGGGAGGCTAATTTAAAAGGCTGCATGGAAGCTGAGTATCAAAGTGACAAAGCTGTGCCTTCTGTTGCATTAATCCTTTGGGCTGCTCTGACATCTACTGATATTATGTGGAGACCCCATTACTTTTGTTTCTTTTGGAGTGTCTTGATACACACTTTAAAGTACACCACCTTAGCTTCTAGTTCTAACCACTTTCCAAGTCTCATTTTACCAACCACAGTGTTAAATGCCACACAGGCTTTTCTGACCACCATGTGTGAGTGTGTTTGGGCAAAAAATGGACCCAAATTTTTTTGGAATGTTGAGTGGAGTGTGCCCCAGTGAGACTTTGTGCTGGCAGCCCAGGACTAGAGTGGATTCATCTCTCCCTTGGGTTCATCTCTCCCTTGGCAGTTGAGGACACAGAAGCTACATCCAACCTGTGTTAGCAGTGTATGCTCAGTCACTGGATTGTCCACACATAAACTGCCAAGCAAGGCCCCTGTAATGGATTTAACCAGTACATATCTGGAGATGGATGGTGACAGAACACATAACAAGAACTATCCCTAAAAAGCAGTTAGGGTATGGCCATCCTGTCCCAGTCTTGACTGTGTTTGAATAAGGGCTGGGCCATGCTTAAGGAAAGACCTCTAGTGAGAAAAAGGTCTCTAGTTTGCTCATATTTGCATCGCTGTAACAAAACACAGATGTAGCTGGAGCAGAGATGGGTCATTACCAGTACATTTTACTTTTTCCTTGGAGCCCTGTAGAGCTAAACTTAGGTACCAGCCTTGTAGCCCTGGAGTAACCCAGTGGCTACCACTGAGGACCTAAGATCTCTAGGGCTGAATTGTGTGCTTTAGGGCAAAAGGATACTCCACACGGACAGGTCTGATAGCATCCAGCTGGCCCAGTGTCTGAGCAACTCTGAGCCACCAGCTGAAATGTGCTACCGAGAGAGACTCCAGTGTTAGGAGAGCAAGTTTGCAAAAGAGCAGTAGGCAACCTGATGAAAGAATTGATGTGAGTTGAAGGTCTCAGGACACTGACTTTTACTTGTTCCTGGGACTGAACAGATAAGATACAAATTCATGTAGCCTTGGGGAAATTGGTGTGAATGTAAAAAGCTGGATTAAGGCACCTAGCATTTTAAATAGTACTTCAACACAGTCTAAATGTATATCCAGTGCCAACCTTTTTGTTTGTCTAGCTATCTGGAATGTATATTCCCCATATATGAATATATTTATTTTTAAGAGGGTTATTTTTGTGACTGATTTCTTAAAAACTCCCATGCTAACCTGTTTTCTTCAGCCAGATAACACAAGATTAGCATCAATACTTATAATGAATTTGGAGCATATGAGAACATATCAATGACAAAAGGAGAACAGATAATTTGAAAATATGTTATTAAAAGATTACTATCTACAGATAATCTGTTTTCAGCAATAGTGCAGTCCAGGTGTAGCAGATTTCAAAATAGCTCTAACATCCACTACATTTGGAGGGTAAGTTTTCAAAGGCATAAGAAATGAAAAGATCCCCAGATCAATTTTGCTGGGAGATGGGAAGCTGTCTTTATGTGTCTTTCAGGTTCCTGGAGATTTCCCACCTTCGTAGTTTACACTGGGGATGGCAGGTCCAGAAATTGTTCTGTAGCTGTGCTTTGACAGGCGCATTTCTGCCATTCTGTGTTTGGAGGTGTTGAAATGCTGCTGACTTGTTTGTCACAATATTACTCCTAATGCCTTTTAAAAATTACTGTGTGTTGTCTTCTCTCTCAAGTGATGGTGAATTAGAGGGGAAGCATGGAACTGAGGTAGCTTTGCCTTTGCAAACAGCTTTGGTAGGAGGAAGGCAGGGTCTGTGATGGTTTTACATCATAAGGCTTGCTCCTTTTCCTTTGTCTTCATCTGAATGGAAATCTACAGCTTCACCTCTCCTCAAAGAGAAAGACAACACAAAATGTCATCAGGCAAGGGGTTATGAATCTCTTCTCATTAGGCACCCGAGAAGTGAATTTTGAGAGCTTCTCCTGAAAGGATAGCCAGCTTTATCTGTGAGATAAAATGCAGCTTCTCTTCAGGAAGGACATCACAGTTCAGCTCAGAAGCACAAGCTGGAAAAGGCATACTGCACATGTTCATCATGTAATCTATCTCCTAGGATGCACAACTTGAGAAGAGTTTGTATGTCACTGCAATATGTCCCCTTGTTTATCTTCCAGACAGACTTCATGTATCATGTTGATAAATTGGGCAATGCACAGGGCCAGTTCCCTCCTACTGAGGTGAGTGGGAGCTGCATGGTGCCTGATACCAAAGCTAGGGAATTATTCAGATTGACTATCATAGCTGAGTGCATGCCAGGCTTGTTTTATTTTCCTTGACAGATCTCTTGGGAACTTGAGGATCTGAGGGGTGATTGAATTTCCACAGCGGAAGAAGGGAAAGTAGTACCACCTGCTCACACATGGGTGGCATTGGCAGTTTGGGGAGCAGCTCAACTGCAGGTGCAAGAGGCTCTAGCTTCAGGGAAAACAAAATCTCCCTTTCTCTGCTGGAGTTATTGCTTAGGGTTTATCCTTTTTAGTATTTGTCCTGGAGGGTTGCTTAAGGCATTACTGTGACATAAACAATTATTAATAATGATTCAGCAACTATATCACCCTGTGTAAAAGAAAACAAACCCAAATAAGGCAAATTTTTTGCAATACTACTTGCAGTTTCCTACAGGGATTGTTATTTATCTTCTAGCCATAAAATAATTAAATCTTACTGCTTTCCAGTTGTGGAGGAGCTGAACACTGAGGATTCAATCCTGTATCTTTGGGACTCTGGGTCAAACATTAGGATAATATTTTACTAAAATGACTTTTATTTTTGTTGTTAGTTTGAATATGCAAACAAAACAATTTCAAGTGTTTTGATTCAATATCAGTGCAGTGAACAGCATTCATACACCTGGACTCTGCTGCACTTGTTCCTCACATTTGTGGAGTGAAACAGTGACCATTTTATTCACTGGAATCCAATATGTAGCAGTGAGCAGTGGGTCCAAGCAGCTGCTCTCCAATGCACATCTCTCTGTGGAGCCCTTCTGCAGCACTGTTCTGTATCCATGTCTGTCATCTCTCAGGGGCTCACAGGGAGAAGACCTCATGTGCAGTCTCCTGCTGGGGGTTTCTCCCCAGCACCTGATGTTTGCTCAAGGAGCACTCCCTTTCCTAATGCAGGCACAATATTGCTTCATGTGTTACATCAATGATTTGCTCCTTCACTGATGGATTTTGTGCTGTAATGGATAGAATTGTTCTAATGTAATGAATGCTGCTGATCAGTGGGCTCTGCAAGACTGTCTGGGATAGAATTCCACTTACATGTATGGGAAAGTGATGGAGAGTAAATCTGGAGGGGTGTGGGTGAAGGTATACAGGGGTAGTGTGACTGTCTCCTTTGTCCCTGAGATTGTTCTGGTAACACAGACATACCTCTAACTTCAAAAACTTCCCTAGTGTCTGACTAAGAAGCACATTTAATTTTGCTTCAGTTCTATCAGAAAACAAGAAGGAGTTAACCCAAATGCTATTGTCATGATCGTAAATACAACTTGGAGAAGGAAACTGCTAAGTCACTAAAACCTTCTGAATCCCATCTGGTGATCCAGAAAGAAAAGTGTGTGGCCAAGAAGAAAACAACTGTGTACAGCAAAACACACATGAAAAAATTATCTCGAGAATGGGAAATGTTGAAGATAAAGAGAAAAAACCCAAGAGAATAGAAGCAAAGATAATAAACAGCCATAGCCAGACTCGGATGTTCTCTCTCCCATTTGAGGTGACTTTACCAACATGTATTACCTCTCTGTAAAGGTATGTAAGCAGGTGTGATTCAGGATCGGTCCAAATGAAGCCTATTGTTTTATCTATATGAAAATATGGAAGTGAATAGCTTTATATGGTACTTGAATTATTAATTGCAAGGGATTGAATCCAACATATCTTAGGGATTTAGCCATGGAAATCTCACTGATCTTCAGTAGTACCTATGCACCTACATTCCTCAGGAGCTCTAGAAAATCTGTGTATGTGTACTGGGCTTCAGGGAAAAGTCCAGTGCTATTATTATAATGTGACAATGATTTTGAGACCCTGTAATGCACTCAATTTTATACAAATTTACACAGTAGTATTTTTCAGATCAGGGTTGTTCTCATTAAAGTGGAAAGCTCAAATTGGTGTGAATTACTGAGACTTAACATTGTACTTTGAATTATGACTTTTTATATTTACATGAGTATCCTTTGAGTCACATCTGGTTTTTGTGCTGTTTACAAACTGCTCTAAAAAGCTGAGCTGAGAATATTCACAGTTAGTTCAGCATGTCAAACAGAGAAATAGAATTTAGCTCTATTCTTAACCATGATTATTTATGTAGCAGGCGTGTTGGCCAACAAAAAAAAGAAAGCTGACTGGCATGAAAATAACCAGTCTGCTCATACATGAGATTTGCTTGCAGTGGTCCCAGCAGGAGCTTGAAAAGGACTGTGTAAATTGTGAAACACAAGGATGTATAGTTAATCCATGCTAGAAATGACCATTTGTGGGGCTACATAGCACTACAAATCTCACATGGTGATGAGGCTGTGAAAAGAAGAGCAGAAATCACAGACTGGGTAATGTTGGAAGGGACCACAGTGGGGCATCTGGTCCAACCTCCCTGCTTAGCAGGGTCATACTGGACCACATTGCATAGGATTGTGTCTGGATAGTTCTTGAATATGTCCAGTGAGGAAGACTCCACAACCCCTCCAGGAAACCTGTTCTAATGTATGGTCACTTAGACAACAGAGTTCTTCCTCATGTTGAAATGGAACCTCCTGTGCATCTGTTTCTGCCCATTGCATCTTGTCCTATAGCCTAGCACCACTGAGCAAAGCCTGACTTCATCCTTTTGTCACCCTCTCTTCATATACCTATAGATATTGATGAGATCCACTGTGAAGAAGTGCATCTCATCAAAATATATAGGTATATAGATATTGATGAGAAGAAGATATTGGCCTCTTCTTCACTGTGAAGAAGAGGTCCACTGGTCCACTGTGGACCTCTTCTTGAGTCCACAGGCCCAGCTCCCTCAGCCTTTCCTCATAAGAGAGATGCTCCAGTCTAGTAATCATCTTTGTAGCCTCTGCTGGATCTGCTTCAGGAGCTCCGTGTCTCACCTGTACTGAGAGGCCCAGAACTGGACACAGCACTCCAGGTGTGGCCTCACCCGGGCTGAGCAGAGGGGAGGATCACCCCCTTCTACCTGCTGGCAATGCCCTTCCTAATAGAGCCCTGGAGAAATAAAGAAAGAACTCAGAAAGCTACAGGAGCATGTATGCCCATGCTCTGGGAGCACATGGCTGTTGGTACTGAGGGTGGGCTGGTGCATCAAGCCACCAGTTTAACCTCAAAATGCAGAATAAATATAAGAAGACATGTAGCTGTATAGATTGTGCACACTCAAAGATAAATTAATGGAAGATTGCATTTAAAACAACTTACAGTTGGGAAATGAGGTAATCAGAAGGGTGAATGCATTAGTATTGTGAGATCCACAGGCCTTCATCTGTGGATCGCACAACACTAATTTATAATACAATAAACACAATACTGTTCCTGCAGACATATCCATTGGCGTGTGTGCTGTGAAAACTATTACTTGATCACATAATGGTTTTCCAAAGGGTGCCTACATTGGTTATTGAATGGTATGGAAGAGACTGATAAATGAGACAGATGATCAATAATTAGTTTTAACCCTTTTTCCTTGAGAAATGAGTATTTTGTTACTTTCTGTTGGCCAGTACTCTCTCTAATGACTTTAAATCTGTTGGACCATCTAATCTAGACTTGTTGTGGGGAAGGGGGAAATAGTGTGTGTCCTCAGAACCTTGCTAGGTTGGCTCAACCAGCATATTAGGTATCAGAGAATCACTCACTCAGAATGAAGCAGGTTCAGTTAATACTGTATTTCACAGTCTATTTGTCACTCTTAGTGCTCCTCATATGCAGTCCCAGCAGCAGGCATGCACCAGATAAGGAATTTTCACAGTGCCATGAATTTTCTTTTGGCAACTGCTGGTCTTATCAACCAAGTACCTTGCAAATATAAAGTAAGCTTCACAATGATGAAGGGAGAGATAAGTGTTATTATCTCTTCGCTATGGAAAAGGATCTAAATATACAGTGCCATCAATTTTGTGTGCTTGTATAGTCATTTGTGTAAAATGGGACACAACTAGATTTTTCTGGTGTTCCAAGCACTGAACACTCTCAGAGAGAGCTGAAACAAGTCAGAGTCACTGACAGGAACATCCATCCCTGGGGAGGCAACTCTCAGTGCTGACCTTTTGCACTATTTTGTTGTATGAGTGAGTCTCTGCTAGAACATGTGTGATTTTGTGTGACTTGTTCTTGTAAACTTTTTTGCCTCTACATAATACAGTGGACTCAGGTGAGGCTGGAAACTGAAGGAATTGGGAATAAATTACTGGTATTTCAACACAGAGTGTAAATTTTAGAAAGGTGAGAACCTTGGCATTGAGAGTGTGAAGAATATCTTACTCCACTTACGACAAGCTATGATGAGAAGCAGTTTTCCCACTGTCAATATCTGACATTGTCTCTTGCTCTCTCTTGCATCCACCTTTCCCTAGCTCACATTTCTGAAGCCCTGCAAGCTGTTTAGTCTTCCAAGATCCATCTCACAATGCCAAAGCAGGCTGATGGAGTAAAGCAAAATTTTTCCTTTAGCACCTCTATTTCTCTTACTGTGTTCTTTTTTTCCCTTTTCCCCATGGGAAAAAAAATCTATGTTATGAATATTTCTCAGACATCTCTCATGGTCCTGTCTAAGGGAAAAAGGAAGAAGAGATAAAACAGACAAAATATGAAAACTTTTGCAAAGATGAAACCAAGAGGGTAGTTATTACAGTAAAAATGCAGCACTATGAACAGAAGGATAACTCTGGAACAACTTGCTAATATGGCTATCTCCTTGATGTTGGAGGCTATTAATTTACTGAAGTGTTTATGGGATCAGAATATGAAATATTTCTCATATTTTGTCTGCTTCTATTAAAATGTCAGCTCCAATTTGACAGGGTTTATTAAGTAATTTCTAATTGGTCTGATTCCTTTACATATACAATAGTGTCATCTATAAAAACTACTAAAATATATAAAATACACAATGTCTTTGTCTGAATAGGCAGTTGAAAGTTGCATTTTAAAGCTTATCTGTCTTGTTTTCTTACCGGAAGGTATGTTGTTCTTTTCATTACTTATATAGCATTCCATCACATATTGACTCAAATCAGAAAATTCATATAAAGTGTAACTCTATATAAAGTGGGAGAAAAAGAGACAGAAGACTGCAAAGGTTTTGTTAATTTGTGATGAAACCAAAAGTCTTTTCATAAAGCTGATACTAAACTATTTTGGATTTTAGATGTACATAATATTATGCAGTCAAAATGAAGGTGCCTTTTCCCATATTGTACCATTATAGACATAAATAAAATTTAAATATTTTATTTAATCTCATAAAATTAATCCAACAGCAAAACTGCAAAATTTTGTATGGCAACACAACTTTGTATTCATGGCTGATTTTTCCCCTTTACACAGAAAAATAATGTGGGTTGATGCAGTGTCCTAACACAATAGGGGCTAATGAATAGAGCTTGCTGTGCTCAAGAGACTGCAGTTCAATTACTAGTGGTGCCAATCAAGTCAGAAATATTAACCATGGTAACAGCAGTTTTGAGTTAGATGGAATGAGGCCGTGGCTTCTTGGGGAAGATCGCCTCTTGGGAGGGAAGGGAAGGTTCACAGTAAGAGCTGCAGAAGGTCAGAGATTGCTTCTTTATGGCAAGGGAGAGCAAGACAACTGATGCCACAGGAAGGTTTCTTCTGTTTTTTTGTACCTTTTCATTGCAAGTGCACCTGAGTTCATAATATGTAAGTGTGACTAACTATGTGATCCGTGCATAACCTATAGAATTGGATTTCCTATTTATAAGTGTAGAGCAATTAGTTAATCACATGAAAGATAAATTACGTATCAGATTAGGTCCTAAACAGGAGTAAAATGTTGCTGAAGTCAGTGTGACTAGGCTGAATTACACCAATTGATTCTGTAGCCTTTTATGAGGATTTACTCAATATAGTGCATTTGTTCTGCTGGCTGGTGATCAGTGAGGATCCCTTGATGTGATACAATGGCAGTGTTATGTATCAGTAGCATGAACAGGAAGCAGCTGGCATCCTGTTCAGAAAACAATCTCAATTTTTATTGCAGAGAACAATATTGAAAAACAGTGTGTGTGTGATGGGCCTAATCCTTAAAAATGAGTGAGTTTGGACTCTGGTCCCTTTAAATTGACTAGTCAGTTCTGGACTAAATCTGAATTAATTTCTTTTCACAGAAAGCTCTTCTGCTCTTTGTCCTTTGGAATACAGAGAAAACCAGCTAAAGCCCCAAAACGGCTTTTTTTGCATCTGCCTGCTGCTTCTCCATCTCTTCCAGCTGGTGAGTATGCTCAGTTGTGGAGTGCTTTTCACTTTCTTTTATTCATGAAGAGATGGCACATCTCTCTGGTCAGCATCCCTGAAACATTTTCTATTCTTTGTCTTGGATGCCATTAAAAAGCCAGCTATTAAGGATGGTTACTGTGTTGTTGGAACTTAGTGTTTGCTAACTGACACTTCTGTAAAAATTTAGGATGGGTTTCTTAAGAACTGAAGAGTAATAGCAACCTATAAATAAATTTGAATCTGAATGCAAAGTGGTGAAAATAGTGCATACTTGATGCCTTTTCTGAAGATTTTGAAACATACAGTAACTATCATGGTATCTCTGTAGGCTAAACCAGTGTTGTACTTGGACAGGGCAGCTGGATTATAGAGGTTTCTCTTGTGTAGTTCAGGCATCTGAAAAGAAGTCATCCTCATTTAGTTTCACCACTATAGGCCACTCTTTTAGTCAAGCACTGCAATCTGGAGGGATGTTTCACCTCAGCTATCTTAGAACTTATTCCAGATAAAGCGGAAGAAATGTCTCCAGAAATAGAGCTTAGGGACAATTTGTCAATGCATGTTTGGGCTCTAAAGCCAGGTGATATGAAGTGGATGAATGGATCTGACAAAATAGAAAAACTAGCAGCAAAAGAAGTGAGGGCAGGCAAAGCTTTGTAGTAACTGAGCCTGTCTTCGGCTGACAGGAGGTTGAATTTTAATTCCACTTTTAACTTACTGTCTATTTGAGACAGGGTCATTTTCCATTATTATCTCCTTTTTACCCCTCCTCTTCCTCCATGCTTAGTCTGTTTAAGTACTGATCATTTATTTATTCAGAGTGGAAGACATTCCCTCTTTTCTCCTAGTGAAGATTGAACCCTGGTGTCTTACTAATAGTAGAAAATGTGAGCCATCTGGTTAAGATGTCCTGGTAAAAATGCTCTTAAGTCATTACTGTTTTAATTGCATTAATGACTATCAATGGAAGAGGATGAAAAGCCACTTTCATGTTTCTTAGAGAATGCCCTGACCACTGAGCTAAACTGTGATTTACTCACTGGATTCATAAATAACCAATAAATGTGAGACATCAACAGAAACAGATTGAGGAGGTTAATGTTTAGACTGATTTGCATTCTCTTGTTAAGGCACTCACTTGAAAAAAGGGAAGATTTTAACATAATATTCAGATCATGTTATGAGTTGTTCAGAACAGTGCCTGAGGCTAAGGTAGTCTACAGGCTCAGTAGCCACTAGGCTACTGGGCTATTTTCTTGTCAACTCAAGGAATATTGAAATAACAGTAGAGATAGTCTGAATAATCTAAATGCCTAGTTCAATGTCTTTGGGCACTCTTTTTGGAGAAAAGTGGTTTGAGTTAAAATTGTGTTTAATGAAGGACAGAATGGAACCAGTCTCATGTGTCTGGGTCGGGCTGTAATAATTGGAATAGAGTAAGTAAAGAGAGTGATAGTTAACAACATTATCAGCATCTAGCTCTCAAACCCTAATTGCACTTGTTCAGTGTAAATCCAGAAATAATTTCAGGATTCCTGAAATTATACTTCTTGGCAAATGCTGTGTGTTATTTCACCTGATCTTGATTTGTCACATAATCAGCCCATAGCACCTATCGAGTTGCTCATAATGGCTGCTTTAGTAGGCAATATGTGAAAATACAGGAAACAAAAATTTGGAAACTATGTACCCTAAATTGCATCCTTGGCTCTGTTGGCTTCATTGGAACATTCTGAATTATCTAAGTTCTTCTTTCCTTTAATTTCTGTTTTTCTTGTTCTCTAATGAATCTTTATCAAATAATCTCAGCCATTTTGGCAGTATTCTCCACAGTAAAAGTTGTTAATTAGCAAATTAAAAGGCACCACCTCAATTTTTAAATTTTTTTCTCAAAAAAAAATGCAGTTAAAATAACTGTTTTTTGGAGCCCTTCCCCCTCATCTGAGTGCAAGTGTAGGAAAGGAAATCTGTTTAATCTTCACTCTTATACATTCCTGATTCACCTGGCTGCTCTTGGGAATTTAGGAGGGAACAGTTCAGCATGGCAGATGAAAATTACAAACTAGGTTTTATGCAATGTTTTAGGATGAATGAGACTCCACTGTTATTGTCCCTCACTACTGCCTCCCCTCAACTCCTGCCTGCCATATGAAGAAAAGTGCTAGCAAAGTATTTGTGCTAGAATATGGATTTAATAACAGCGTAACTGTTATTTCTGACCTTATAGCGAAAGTTAGTTGAATGATATTCAGGACAGATCTACGATCAACAGGATATCCTTTGTTATTAACAATATTGCACTCTCTATAATGAAAGAAAATATCTCCATAACAAGCAAAAAATCCCAACAGGAGAACCAACAAAAGAACTGGAGAGTCTTGAGTCTAGTGACCCTCATAAATTGTTTTTCATGTATTTTAATTTTTCTTATTTAGAAAAGTTAGGACAATAGTTTCTCTTCAGACAATGTTTGCTATCAAGTAATATGAACTACTCAGGTATTTCCTTGCTGAAACCACAAGCCACAATGTGCAATATGATTTTGCTGGTTCTTTTAGATGATTGCAGGTTACAAGATAACAATGGTGCACTTCTTTGTAAAAGATACTTTAGCTTCAATATGAGTTTTATCACTGCTTGGTATCTGAATGCTCACTGGCAACAGTCAGGCCAGAATGACAGCAATGCTGTGCTTGGTTGAAATATGCAGGATGTTCCCACGTATGGAGCTAAGTTATTCTTTTAACAGGTAAAAGTGAGTTCTGTGGTATAAACAAAAAAGCCCATGAGCTTCACATAGGTGATACACCATAAGCTAAGAGGCTGGCGAGCCTGGCCCTCAGCTGGCATTAAAAATGAAAGAATTACTGTCTCAAATCAGCATAAGGAGCTGAAGTGAGGCAGAGGCAGATTAGAAGAGTGTGGAAATGGGAATTGCCTTACGGCTTTGACAGTAATTTACCTGCACTGCAGCTATCTTATGAAAATGTCAGCACCTCATGTGAATGAGAATGCATGTCTCTAGAAGGGCAAACCACAATGTCTACTTGAGGCAGGAGTGGGAAAATCTGTGAGCAGCCTATATCTTACCATGTGAATTTCAGCTGAAAGGCTTTCTGCTCCAGAAGAAGCTCCTTGTTTTAGAAGACATTATTTTCTTGTGTCTCTATCTGAGTCGTTGTGGAGGTGACATAAACTTTATGTCTGGTCTGCTGCAGAGAACTCAGGACACTGTAGCCCAGAGGAGGAAAACTCTGTAGAGGACACAGAACAGCCTATGCATATCATCAGCTTGAAGAAGATACCAAATGATCCCATTATCAAGGTGATATATACATTAACACAAGTTTCAGCACTATAGTCTTTCCTATTTAATAGCTAAAAATAGAACAGAAGATAATTATCTAATTTGCTTCAGGGCAGTGAATTAGATAATGGAGAGTAAGCTCAGTGCAAAGAGTAAGTGCAATCAGACATCCATGTGCATGGAGACCTTTCTGCAGCATGATGTAACCTTGTTCACAAAGAGTAGATTCCTTAGTGCTATTATCCTGCTGAAGACAAAGAGTTAGCCAGGACGTTATTTTGTTATGTTCTTGTCTAGTTGTTGATCTTTCCAAAGAGACAGATCACAAGAATCTAGGTCTTGAACCACAATCTAGGTCTTGAACAACTCAAGAAGCATAGTTTGAAGAATTGTGGACGTGCATAAACTGTTGTATATGGCAGGGGAATGATTCCATTTTTAGAAAAGAAATGTGACTGCCATTATTATTGTTTGTTTAAGAGTCCTGCAGTTTCTTCACAATTTGTACAGATGTGTTCAATTTCAGTCGTTTGCCCTGTCAGTTTTTCTGATACATGGTACATCATTTTCTTTAAGACGCCTAAGTGGTGGTGATTAGTGGTGTGTGATGAATGAGCAAGGAAACTTTACTTTAAAAGGAAGAATTCTCTATGTGTTTTATATGTGAAAGTAAAATGTAGACTCTCCATTGTAAATTATATGTTGCTGTAGTTCCTGCTTCGTGTTATGTTGAAACACCACAGCCCAAACAACACTGAACATGTGTGATGGCTGTAAGATGTTAAAGTAGGAGCAGAGAGCCATATATCAGAGTGTCAACATCCTTAACATCCAGTCACTTAATCCCTAGCAGCCTCTGGTACAAGTTAGATTACCCTGGAAATATGTGTGCAGTCTCTCTCTTTTAGCAGGATGTCCATGTAAGTATGAGCTTTCTGATGTAAAAACAAAAAACAAACTGCATTTTAAAAGCATTAGCACTGATGTTGGAATGCTTTGGCTCATTTGGTTTACTGAATTTAAAATAGCTGTTGAAATGTTTAACTCTGCCATCTCTTAGTGACTCTGCAAAGGAAAAGTAAACTACAATGTGGTTTTCATGTCCTTCAAGGTACAAGGACCTGGCTGTGAAGAGCAGCTAATCACTGACCTGCTCAAGCTGGAATATCAGGTTAGAGGGATTTGGAATTAGTTTCTCAGTCAATTCAGCAGAGCTGATCTAGAGATGCAAATGGCTGCTAGATGCATGTGCTCAGCAATGCCTCATTTCCATTCTGAAAAGTCTCCTATACTGACGAGTACTTTGAAAACAGCTATAGATGACTTTGGTGGTCATGCAGTTGTAGGTTAACACTGAAATATTTCTACATTACGTCCATGGAACTGCTAGAGTAACATGTTTTATGGATAAACAAAGAGAGAAGTCAAGCTTTGACAAACTATACCCACTAATGAAAGGTAAATGAATTCCATTAAAAATTCTGAAGATCCATACTGGACTCCCACCCCTTTCCTTGGCTGGTTTCACCTTGCTTTGATTTCCTTTCTATTCAGAAATGAAGCAATTTAACCTTCAATTTAACCTTAGATCTACTGGAGTTAACAAAATCAGAGCAAAAGATGTATCTCTCTGTATAGTGCTGGACTAAGGTTTCATTTATTCAATGAAACAAGGTGGGCCCGAAATTTCAGAGGAGGTGGCAAGAGGCTAATCTCTGTCTCTTGCCTTTACCAGTATGTTGAAATAAATATAGAAGAATTTCAGGACATATAAACATCCAGCTTGGTTCTCCCTAAACACAGAAAAATCTAACATTGATGAAGTTAACAACAAATTAAGTAATATGACCTACTATAACCCATGTGGCTACCTTCTCTGGCTTAGATGCTTCTAGGATGCAGATGATGAGGAAAAAATGACACCAGTTCTAAGAGATCAGTTGATTTGCATTCACTGGTGACTCATGGTCAGTCAATGGAAACATGGGAGATAATCTGCAAATGAAATTTGCAAATATATTAAGAATTTTTCTATTACCTTCAAGTAAATTATAAGAGTGCAGGGTAATTTTGATTAATTTGAAGGGCAGCAATTATCCATTGGCCCTAAATGTTTGGGAACCATCTGCTGAAAGGCAGTTTATCCCAAAGAAATGCTGCTGACTGAATCTAGAATATGACTGATAGTGAAAGAGTTTGTATTGTTTAGGGTTAAAAATCTCATGAATGACCAAGAAATTGAAAGCAGGGAGGACTCTGTATCAGAATTTCTGTCTGTGGGTGTAAAGAGAAAGGGAGTTAAAAATGTGGTCAACGAGGACAAAACTCACTGTTTGAGGGACTGGATACTACTAATAATACTATGTCATCTTGGAAAAATTATGTCAGTTTTGGAATCCAGACAATTAGTCAGCTTTTCTGGCATTGTGATATTATTTCAGTCACATTACTTTTTGGGAAGGAGCTAGATTTATGGTGTCAGCATCCATTTTCTTGGACAACTAGAAGAATACTCATATGTCACTTCATTTTCTCCTTTTCTTTCTCTGAAATGTCAACATGTCCCTAGATGAAGTGCTTTAGAGGGAGGCCACTGTGAGGCTGCACTGTGATAGTAGACACATATGTGGAGTTAGTACCACAGAACACCCATTATTACAGCTACTTGGGCTTCTCTTTTGAGAACAAAAACATCTGCCTAGAATATGCCCCCAGCTTTCTTTTTCTCTTTTAAAAAAAGATGATAGAAATAGTGTTGGCGAGCAGTTCCTCCAACGACATTATTAATGTGGGTTTGTTCTTTTTTCCATGAAGAAAGAGATTGTGTGCACCTTTCTTTCAGCCTTTTAAAACTACTAGCTTTTCTAACACTAAGAAAAAAATGCATTCATCATTTGTGATAAGCCAAATTTAGGTTTAATATGAGTTACTCCTTGCAATTAGAGACAATATAAAGAAAGGTATGTAGAACTATAAAACTGCCATGCACAGCATTGTAGTCTGGCTTCATGTAAAATGTGGTCTTGCTAAACACTGAGTTATATTGACAGTGGAGCTGAGATGCCTTGCAATCAGGCATTATTTGATCAGGCAGTTCTTGTTGTACTGTACATAGATACAGAGTTTCTTTAAATACAATAAATAAAAGTAAAATCTTACACAAGGCAGCACAGCTTAGTAATTGCTGTTTTGGAACTCACATCGCTGCAGTTATTTAGCTCAGCATTTCATCTCCAGCTGCAGCACAATTTTTGCCAAATATAGATAAATGAAGTTAAAGTTATTGGCAACGACTAGTTCTGTATCCCTGCTTTGAGTTCACAGATTTCATAGGAGAGGCCTTCCTTTATTTTTGTAGCAAGCAATTGTTTTGAACTCTGAACTTCTTCACGTTCCAGCACAACACAGTATTTTCAGTTCTACTTTATCAGGCAGATACTGGTAAACAGAAAGAATGAGCAGGTTCCCTGTTTGAGAAATATACCACATGAAACATGAAGGAGGAACAAACTAAGAAACTGAACCTCACTCAGCATATTTTAGGAGTTTAATGTAATTTTGATGTGGAATTTGCAGCCAGGGCCTTTGAGTGTGGGATATCTAACTCCACAGTGTGCAAATGTTATTACTCTCCATGTTGTATGAGGTGACCTGGTAGTATGGTCTGCTGCAGACCCTCACTGAAAAGTCACTACAAACTACATAGAGATGACTTTCTGGTTTCTTTAGACCTTCTGTAGAGTAAAATTTCTTTAATCAGAATTTAATAAATGAGACAATACAAATAAATGATAGAGATGTAATATTGAACGTATTCTAAATCACTATAGCAACATTATTGAAGAAACTCAAGACTTTCAAATTTAGACATATACTTTTGTTTCTCTCAATTTATTCAATTCTATTTCCTTCTTGCTCTTTTGAAAACATATTGCCACTTTTACAGCTGTCTGGTGTTTATCTGTAAACAAGTAATGGGGTCAGGGAATGCTGGTGTTTCCCTCTGACCCACCTGGCTGCTTTCCTTTGATCTGTGATCCCTTCTGTTAAAAGGGAAATGAATGTCCTACTATCCAGAAAGCAAACTCATGGAGCTTTGGTTTTGAATGGATATGCACGACAAAACAGATCTCAAATACTGCTGTGAAATAATGCTTCCTTCTTCATGTCCAAACACTGGCCTGGAGCTTCTTTCCACAGAGTTTCTATACTAAAAGCACATGCAATTCTTTTGTCATATGCTACTTTTGTTGTGATTAATTCTCTTGTGACCATAGCTTCAGAAGTAGTAAATTCTAAATTATATTGGGAAGATGCCTGAATTTTGCCAGTGAGATTTCAAAGGAAAAACATATTTTCAAAATTAAGAGAGCAAGCATTATTAATTTTTTTTTGTCTGTGAAATTTGCCTGATTCATTCAGAGTGACTGGTTTCAGTTAAAGAATAGGCTTCTCCTTTTTGTGATTTCTCACCAGCTTGACTTTTTCTTGTGAGTTTCACTTCACAGATCCTATGTTACCCCATTTTCCAAATGGTGTGAAGTTATAGGCTTTTAAATGGTAAAAAAAAATACCCCAAAACAAAAAATATGTAAGCTGTGTAACAAAATAATTGCTGGTGATCACAGAGTAGCAAACAAAAATCAGATATTGGTATTTTCTTCCATAATATAGAAGAGAGCAAATGTTTCATTAGCTAATACAGAATGATTATCAATAGATATTATGGAATGATCCACTTTTCAGATTGCACTGATTGAAATATTACTTTAGAAGAGTTCAGCTAAAAACATCCCCTATCTCTTTTGAAATTCATGGGGTCTCACAATGTATACCTTCTTACCATGCTATTAATATATTATTTTATGCAGCACTTTTTAACTTAAAATTCTGAAGCACATTACAAGAAAAGTGGATTAGAAATGATGACTTTTTCATATAAGAAATGTTGATGAAAACAATATTTTTCACTTTTAAAAATATCTTACAAAAAATAAAATTTCTTTTAAAGACAACATATTTTTTCTTGAATGCTATTTTATGGAAAATATGGTACTGTTTCCCACTGAGGAAAAGAAAAAATAGTTCTCCTTCAGTAGATGCACCTAACACAGCAGTAAATTTGCAACAAAAAATTTAGGATTATTTTAATTAGGAACACTGTTTAAGCCTCATCTTGTCCCTGTAATATGCATTTTACAAAGGAGTGGATAGAGATATTACTGGTTCTCCAGGCTTATAAGGTGAATTGTGCAGTCAAAACAGAACAGCATGTTTTACATCCCTATCTCCTGTTCACAGTACTAAAGCAGCTGAAAATTGGAGTTTTTCAATATGGAGAGAAACTGGAGCTTTTCCCAGTATGATTCTCCTTTCTAATGAGAGCAACAAGTAATAGCAAATAATAGTTTTGATGTTCCAGCCAATTTCTCTAGGATTATTATTTCTGTTACTGGTATTGCTGAAACTTCTCACCTTTGAACTTAAAAAGCTTTTTTTTCTGAATACTTTACATGGAGTATAACTCCAACTAATGCAGCTGTCTCTAATTTGTACCAATGGATGAGGTAGATAGGGATCAGGCTCTGTACTAAAGAGGAGACATTTCTTTGGGCTGCATGTGTATCTCTGGTTCCTACTGTCTCTCATAGGTTGAACTTCACTGCTTCAGATAACTGTACTTTGTCATGGCTACTCATACATATTACTGCCCATGGGATCCAGAATATGTTTTGTAATATTTTGGTCTTTCTGGTTCTATTGAGGAGGGCATAAATCCATGGTGTCTATGTCTCTGCCAAAACCCATGTATGGCCGGGCCCAGCTTGGTGTCTTATGGTCAGAAAGCAAATTTTCACAGTCAAATGTAACCATTTCTCATCCTGGTTATTTCCCTCATAATTAATCAACCTGACTAGAAGGCTGATCTGGTCTCATCTGCTACATAGCTGGGAAGCAGAGAGCAAAACCAGAGCCTTTTTGATATGGAGGCTGCATTCCTTCAGCATGTCCCTCGTGAAGAGCAGTTTACACAGGGTCTCTTGTTTGAACACACAGGGCTCACCTCCCCCTTTGAGTGACATAACAGCAGCATGATGTGAAAATAAAGTGAAAAACTCTCAGGAACATTCCTCTTCAAAGCACACGTGCTCATACAAATGCACACAAACGAGCTCGTTTGCACACTGGGGCAAATGCAGGCGTCTGCTCATGCACAGACTCACACCCTGTCACATTTGGCTCAATAGCCAGCGTGGTTAAATAATGTCAATAGCAGAAAGCCTTACAGTGCTGACACTTCCTCTGGCTGTAAAATATTTACTGTTCCTTTAAAACTGTGAATAAAAAAGGTCAGTTTGTATACTGAACAAGGAGTTAAAAAAAAATCCTTTTTTTTATTAGAAAACACTTGAAACTTATCATGTGCAGCAGATGGGAGTAGAAAATGCAGCTTGAAGACAGTTATATAAATATATCCTTGATGTCTGTTTTGCTTTTCAATTTGCAGTGAAAAGTACAAAGGTAGAGTAGAGCGCCAGTCAGGGCTGCACTGTGTCTCTTGATATCCATTCCAGATGTTGGCTAGACTTTGTGGAGCCAGGCTTATGGCACTGAGGCTGGAGCTAGTTGTCTTTTCCTCCAGGTGTGATGCTTCATGCTGATCCCCCCACATGCTAGCCTGTCTTATCCAAACAGTCTAAGCTCTGTGACAGGCATCTACCACCTTTTTGACCAAAATTCACCTCCCCTCCCCCCCTCAACCTCAATGCTTTCCACCCACCCCAACTTCTTTCAGCTTGATGGGCTCTGCAGACAAGCCCACTTGTCCCTGCCTATCATTCTGTCACTTCAAAAGCAAGCCCCCCTGAAAAAATGAGCTCTGACGTGGTTCTCAAATAATGCTAGTCAGTTAGTAGCTGCTTTGAATATTCCTCTTTGTGTTTTGAGAGTGTCTGGAGGTACTATTTGACACTGAGTATGTCTGCCAAGCCTCTAATGGTAGTTCTCTGTTTGTGCATGCTTGTAAAGGATTTTACACTGTAATATTTTAACTCCCTGATTAAACATTGCTAAGCACAGAAGTATATCATAAATCTCGCAGGCGCCAACTCCATTTATCTGAATGTTAGTTACTGTCTACGGTGGGTAAACAAATTACAGCACAGTTTATTACAATATATGGGGCCACGATGTAGCTCTATTAATATCTTGTACCCCCTGGAAACACATCGTTGGCTCGCAGTCTGAATTTTTTCTCCCGAACAATTAAAAACAAATTCTGAATGGAGGGTGGGAGGGTGTGTGAGAGGGAGGGGGAAGCATCAGGCACTTCCAAGGGGAAACTTGCTGGGAGTAACAATAATGAGCTGCAATATCAAATTACTACTATCCTGGGTTTGAGGTCAGTACATATTGAGTTAGTTGTAAGATATTGAAGTAGAAACTTTTCTAGTTTGGAATGCATTAATAGTGCTAAAGCTGCCAGAAAAATATCTAGAAAACATTTGAGTTGGAGAGGGCAGAAACAAAGAAGAATGTTAATAAGCAAGAGCATTGGAGTCCTTTCCTTTCCCAGCTGCATGCAGCACATTTGCAGGGATCATTCCCATTGCTGCTAGCATGTTTGAGGTGCATGGAACCCCCACTTCTAGACAGGAGATCAGCACTGGAGAGGCTGGAATATTTCCACATCCATTTACAAAAATAGTCACTTCTAATTTTTTATCAGTTTTCTTACCCCACACAAATAATCCCAGTTATATGAATGTGTAGCAATCAATGGAAGCTCTGTCTTCTCAAAGTGCAGAATAAATGACAGAATAAATTAGGAATTCTGTTGGGAGGTTTCTGGAGGGACAAGTTTAATGCCTTTTAAAATGGTGTGTGATATGTTTCAGTATAGAAGTGGGAGCAAAGAAGGAAGTGTTATAAGTTTTAAGGAAATTCATAGCAACTACTAAAAGTAATTTCACTACTGAAAGAAACAAAATCCAGATAAAAATAGTATGTGTAAATCCCTGTTTACTTTTGATATTATAAAAGCATCACTGCTACTTGTCCTGCAGCATGAAGTTGTGGCAAACAGGCTAACTATTAATGTAGCTATCAGGCTGGAGATTACTTGTAGTGGTGTAGTCATGATAGAAAAATAAAATAAAGGGATGTTCCTTCTCTAATTCTGCTGTGATGCTTGCAGAGGCCTGAAATTTCTGATACAAGCGGACAACCCTGGCACCATGTTCAGTGGGAGCAGGAGCAGCTAGCTGCTATCTCCCTTTCAGGAAACCACAAAACACCAACATTTTACAGACTGGAAAAGAGTTCATTATTTAGAGGGGCAGGGCAGGATAATGTTCTGATGTTCTTAGCTGGGCTCCAGTAACCAAAAACACAAACACCATCCTTCATAAAAGCAACTGAAGCTTGGTAAAGATAGAAATCCAAATATTTTTAAAGTTTTTGCATATTGTCAATACTGTAAATCATCATATAATGTTGTATAACAACTAATGAAAATATGTCTGTAACAAATAAAGTTAACACCACAAACTTTCACTTCAGGAATTTGTCTTCACATCAGAAAAGAAGTAAGGCTAAATTAATTGCTAGCCTTTTTCTACTAAAACCAGTACATTTAGGCCAGGGCTGAATTCAATTATGAGATTCTTAAAGAAATGCAAGTGCTATGTTTGTGTCAGTTTCTAAGATCTTGTTTATATACATACTCATTGCTTGATTCAACAATGTGTTCAGCATTCTGGCCTGACCCACCAAAGCATTTAATCACATGTGCAGGCATGTAGGCCATTTCTTTCACATCACTTAAAATATTTACATGCCTAACCTTAAGCACATTGAAGGGCCAAGCCTGCAATGGGATTAATTTAAATGAAAGCCATGCAACAAAAGCAATGCAGTTTGCAAAGCTACTGTCAGGACCTGTACCACCTCACCACAGCAAAGGGAACCTGAAGATGCTGGGCCCCACTTTCCCATGCTACAATTGACTCCATGCAAGAAAGGAGCTCCAAGGATCTCTCACAACGTGTGTAGGACACAACTCTTGATCACTGAGGTGGAAGGTTCAAGTAAAGTATGTTCTGACTTTCAAAAGATTAGGAACATTTTAAGAATAAAATTTGATTCTGCACCCTTAAATACTTTGGGTAATCAAACCAAGACTTTGGAAAGTGTTCTGATCATAGAAGGACTCAGCCTACACAATCCTGTGAAGTAGAGAAGTGTTTGTCAGAGAGATGGCAAATAAACCAAAGTGTAATTTCCTGTGGTTGAACATTTGCACCTCAACTGGAACTGATTAAGAATGTTGAATTCAATAACTGGAAAAAGAGGGGCAGGCTGGACACAGGCCTGTAAAATTTTTTTTTGACAACTCAGTTGCCGGTCTCAGCAACTCCGTCAACTCTCAGTTGACTAGTGTCTCTGGAGACATCAGAAGATATTTTGTCAGAATCGGAGAGGTGGGAGAGTAGGATAAGAAAGATAGGAGGAGTAATGAATCTGACAAGGAAGAATAACAGATCAGGACAGTTGAGTGCAGGAAAAGGCTTGAAGTGGGAAAGCAAGAGCACAGTGTGTATACAGGCTTCTCTCTGGAAGAATAATTGGATAAACAAGAAGATAGGCCAGCTGCCTTGTTGGCATCCTCAAGAAGCTTCCCATTGCAGGTTATGAAGAGTCACTGAAGGGTTTCAGGGTCCTGGAGAGAGGAAGGAAAATGTCATGGTGAATACTAAGGTGAGCAAGGAAAGATAATCAAGGTCTTCAGGCTGTCTTAAAATAGGAGCTTAAAAGGAGCTGGAGGAACCAAGCAGGAAGAGCTGATACTTGGGATAGTGTGTTGATGCACATCCTGGGGCATCCAGGGGTGCAGACCAAGAAAATTGCTTTGTTCTGAAACTGCAACAGTTGTCAGGTAAAGGAAATGAAAAGCTCCCAGTAAGGATGGCTTCATCCTACGCTATCTGATCAAGACATTTTGGAGGAAATGAAGATTGGGAATGACAAATGGCAGTCCTGTCGGATTGATCAGTTGTAACACAGATAATTTTGACCCCATTTTCAAAGATGTAAAAGAGTCTTTTAAGACTCTGATCCATCTTGTGAACCTAAAGTTTGGGTGTCGTTTATGGTATAGAAAGCTGATCTCTTGATTTCGTATTTACAGATTCAACAGCAAGAGACAAACCTATCAAACATCCAAAGATGTTTAAATGACTTTGTGAGCAATTGATGATTCTGCTATTCTTTTTACAGCTTGAATGGTATAATCATGGACTGGTGAGATTGATGAAGATTATCAAAAGGGACTGTAATGTTTATTGGTACTATAATATTAAACTCTGATCTGGCTATATACTGGATTTTTGTGAAAATGCACCAAGCATGTTAACTGGCAAAAATATTTGATGCACATTGTGTAAATATAATTCCAAATGTCATTGTCAAGTTAACAACTGTTTGTATTTGCAATGAAAACACTATTGCTTTAATTAAATCAGGGAACAAACCCTGGTAATACAGGATCTCAAGTTCAAGCCTAATTTATATCACTTTTGAGTTTTCAAGTGCCATGAGATTTTTTGGCATCTCTCACAACAAAATCACATTGGAGGTAGTGTATATCTGACTCAAATCTATGTTGGTTTTTGCTTAGTCAGCAAAGGGATTTTGGATCAGGCTTTTGAGCATACACATAATTTGAAAGTTACATTCATAAATCTTTTCATTGCTACTTTCCCAGAGGCTTTCTGCAGCAATCTTGCGTTTTAAGATGGGAAGAATCAAATGAAGTAATAGGCAAAATTTACTTCAAGTGTAGTGAGTGGCCTGCATGGTAGAAAGTATGGAAATGCTCATGAGAGAAGGAAATGAAATGAGCCCATGGTCTGAACCACAGATGTAGTGACCAGTTAAAATCCTGAGCAGAAAATCAATCAAGCAGTGTTAACCACAAAGTTAGAACATCTGGCTTATGAAGTCACTTATCTACACGGCACTAGAAGCTGGAATGATGTAATAGACAAAATATCATATTATTTTCCTAGCACTTGTACTTTCTTTAACCATCTACTTTTCACTGCTCTTTAAAGAAGGTCCTAGATGGACCTTGGGTTTTATTTCTGTGCTGTTCTCGAGGTCTGTCCTGGGAGTCCCTGTCACACAGATCTTTTCACAGCATTTGGTGACAAACATATTTGTAGGCAATTGCCCACAGCTCATGGAACTCAGCACCAGCTTAAAAAATCTGGAAGAATAATTTACATAGATTAATTAATAGCTTGGAATGCTTCCTTATTTTGAGAATTCATTCAGTGTCTTCATGATGAATTTTCTACAGATTAATTTCTTCTATGACTTTTTCTGTTGAAGCTCCACCTGTATTTTCCAGTGGTTGTGATCTTAAATGTTTGTAGTCTTCAATCAACATCCTTTTGTTTTTTTGGTTTATTATTTTTTTTTTACTTCAGGATTTTAAATTCTATGCCACCTGAGTTCTGCTCATGCTGAATGTTAAAAGATGACAAGTTGATTGCATGATACAGATCTTCCGTAATTTCAGTAAGTTTCCAGAGGAGAACTGTGTCTTTCTCCATGAAGATACAGGGCACTCCAGGCACATTGAGAAAAACACCCAGCACCAGTGGAGAAGGCATTAAATGCTGTTCCACTGGTGCCGTAGCAATGGGTGTCCCCAGTGCCTGCAGCCAGACCAAGGGAGGGAATCTGCCTGCACCTGTGATCCATCTGGTCATGTTTTCACATGGCCATGAAATGCAAAAGTTGCACTAAGTGGGTTTCCTGCTGAACTCAGGGAGTCCATGGACTGCTTGGATCTCTGATGGATGCTTTAGAGAAGGTCAAAAAGGCCCCTCTCTCCATCTATTGCACCTTGGGATGCTTCCCAAGAGCAGTCAAAATTCAGGCCTCTGTGAAGACTGGCTGTTGTGAAAGGGAGAGCCTGTGACAGAAATACTCTTGTGACTTATAACAAGGGGAGCCAGTGTGCTAAGAAAGGAACACATAGCTTCAGGCTAGATGAATTAATTTTGCTAGGACTGTGTGTGTCATAGCCTTGATAAAGCTCACTTCTCTTTGTACATTCCAAGCTGCTGTGTTTGGGTAATATTACAAGATATCTAAATGTTTTAAGCTTTCTTATGATTTAGCCTCAGTATGATTTAGCCTCTCTTTCTGGCAGACTTCTTTGATATGTTCTTTATCTACTATTGTTTCAGAAAAGGAAGACTCCTAGAGCCCATTGCCTCCTCCCCTACTTCTCCATGAATATAATTTCCCAGAACTCCCCATTATGGTTGACATAAACTCACAGTTTATTTTCTCAAAGATATGAAATAGCTGAGGTGAACAAATGTGTGATAAAGATTGTGTCATTTTCCATCAGCTAGCATTAGAAGCATACATATGTGGACAAAACATTTCCACATCCAGCCTTCTGCTTAAGTTTCCTTTTTACCTTGGATGGTTCTGTCCTTTGGTCAGGATTTTCTGGCTTGTCCATGGCATTTCTCCACTTCCAGGTCTGAACCACTTAGTTTTTCTCTGTCCTGTCTGCTTCCTCTGTCTTTCTTCTGAAGTAATCTCAGAGGAAACAACTTCTTTAAGTCCCTTGCTATACCTCAGGTATCTTTAGATAAGGTGTATCAGATGATCTGCTTCTTGGTAACTAATCTGTAGTTCAATTACTATCTTTCCTGGGAATCAGATTTGAAATAACCATTTGCTCTGGATAGCTGCCATCTCTTATCCAAGTGTGCTTCATTTAAATGGAGGATCATCAAAGTTTAATGGCTCAGTATTTTTAGCCATGAACCAGGTGCAAGCAACTTTTCTGTCACCTACTGTGGGTTTTATGTCAATATGGAAGAAAAGGATCAGAAGGAGCGGAGCGTGCCACATTCCTGCTGGAACTTACATCCTGACAGATGTCCATAAGATTCCAGTGTCAAGAAGAAATCATAGTAGAGAAATTCCCCAAACTCTCTCAATCTGAAATGCTGTTTCACCATATGTCTTGTTATAATTAGCGCTAGTAGGATGCATGTATTCCAGATCTGAGTTGATAAAATATATTCATTTTGATAGGATGATTTTATAGAAATCTAAAATATTTTCTGCCTGAATGTGGAGTGCAATGAGTGTGGAATGCAACTGTCCTTGCCAGAGATCTGCAGTCAGTCTTTGAGGTGCAAGCACAGCCACAGGAAATGGTGCCTAACTTCACAAAACACTGTGATCTCCTGTGGCTCTACTGTATTTCCATCCTTGCCAGCAGGTCTCTGTCTAGGTCCATGAGCCAGGAACCGGTCTGGGTCCCTTCTACTGCCACAGTGAGAGAGCCTGTCTGTTGCAGAATTGATTATTGCTTGCTTCACAGGAACGTGCCTGTTCTTTATTTAACAGCGAGATGAACCCTACATATCAAACTATAATTATTTTTGGGTGAGATAGAACAGTTTCCAAATTAAATTATGTATTACCTAATCATTATATATGCCTTACACTTGAATGTGTGCAAAGCATAGATGCAAGCTGGACAGACAGTCTGTTGACTCTGTAGATTGGAATTCACATATTTTTTTGTATACAAGGTTTGAAAGGAATGAACTTCAGATATTCTGGTTCAGGAGGTCTAAATTCTGAAAAATATTTAATCTAGGATTGTAGTGGAAACATATTGACTGAAGAGACCAGCTAATTGTTATCACTGTCATTCTTATGTAAGAAGTGCCTTGGGCTGCTATGTGAAAGGAATTAGAACATAAATTCTTGACAACTTTAACACATGCTACCTGAATACCCATCTGCTTAGCTTAAGAACTAAAAAGGGGTTCATTAATGTAGTATTGAATAAATTAAACGTGCTGCTATATGTGTTGAAACGTGTTACAATATTTAGCACTGCTTCCTTTTTTTTTTTTTTTAAAAACTGTATCTTAAAAAGCCGGCTGTATTTTTCATATGAAAACCAAACAGCAAATTGGATCTGCATCTAACAAAAGAAATTCATGTTTTGAAGTTTCCAAGTGGTGGCTGACCACTCATACATACGGACTGACTAGAAATGTTGCTTAGAAACACCACGTTATCAAAGAGAACCCAACATCAGGTTGGAGTGCTTCCCAGACAGCCGGTTCGTGGCGATAATTTGCAATGGAAAATTCTAATATCTCTTCCAACAATTCTTTATTTTCTAGATCTTCTTACTTTTCCCTCTTGAGATTATTTGTCATTAGACTTTACAATTTTCTTCCAAACTCTGATTTGGAAGATAACGTAGAGGTGTGTGAACTACATTTATGGATTGGTAAGTCCTTCAGCAAGAATTAAGAAAATGTTGTTCAGCTGAGTAAAATATATGGAAAATTCATCCTGAAGGAACTGCAGTGTAAATTAGTATTTCTGTCATGAGAACTGCCTTAGCTAGATGTAAATATATTAATTTCTCCTGTATATATTAATAGTAACTCCTTGTTGTGGACTTTTTGTTCTAAACATAAAAAAATAATGAAAAAATCTGCACAACCACCTATTACCTATGCACAATTACCTATCTAAACCTTGCAATCATCTCTTGTGTAGAACAGGAGGGTGATTTTATATTTTCGTAGAGAAGTTATCCAAATAGGGCAACTGAAGAGCTGCATTTGTCATGTCCTGTGCAAACAGTAAGATTGAACAGATTCCCCTCATATTCAAAAGCAATTTTGTACTGCAGTAGCCTGTGGTCTGCTCCTCTGGTCCCTTCCAGGCCCCACAGCATCTGTTACTCCAACCACCACAGCTGGAGTTAGAAGGAAATGGGTCACACTGAGACATATGGAGAAAGGTATCTCCAGGCAAGTTGGGTCCAAGACTGTTTAAGTATTATGCATTATTACAGCTTCAATATAAGTGGTTTTGTGTATATGTGTCCATTCAATCCCAAATCTTATAGAAGACAATTTGACCCCTTTCCCTTAGAATAACAGTTTCTAATCCATATCTGAGCACCTGTGTTGACCCAGGGGGAGGAGTGCCATCTACTGAGGCTCCCTTGTGAGATAGCATTTCATCTGCCAGGGTTTCTTTGAAGATCTTCAGGGGAAGTGCCCAACCAGAGTACAGCAACTCCTCTTTTTCTTAAGAAGAAATATTTTTATGAAGCATACACTGTAAACTTTTGGATTTCCCCAGAAGGTCTTACTGCCAAACCCAAGCCTCTTTTGTGTTTACCTACTTGTATTTTTAATTTTATTTTTTTAAAGTGAAACATGCAAAGTAGTGCCACATTAGTATTAAAGCTGGTTCCCTGATCAAATTAGGGGGTGACTCTCAGTGACACTTTTTCTTTCCTATCTTAAAATAAGGCAGTTCTCTTCCTTGAAGTCACCATTGAATCACGTGCAAACAGACCTCTGCTCTATTCTAGGCCTTCACTTGCATTTCAAATTTGTTTTGTAGAGCAAAATAAAAATTTAAGTTTTATAGCCAAACATGAATGTAGAGAATAGCAGAATTTTGTACTTGGGGGGTTTAACAGACTGTAGTTCCCATGTACAATACATTGTGTTTTCAAGGCCATCGAGGGCCATGCATTTCCCTATTGCTATAAGACTTCTGACAGTTTTAGTGCACTAAGTGCAAACTCAAACTTTCAGGTTGCTTACAATATAAATGTCCCTTGCTAGAGATATCCTGCATGTGGGAAGGTGAAAATGAGTTGTGAAAACAGAGCATAGAAAACGTAGATGACAACAGAATGTGAGTGAGAGAGGTGACACAAAAAATATTAGAAAAATGCAGATCCACATTTAAGATTCCTGTAAACTCCAGACTACTAAAATGAAGCTGGTACAGCCTATACTCTTGATTCAGCTATTTTTGTTTCTAAATTAACAAGGGGAGATGAGTTACCTAAGGAGAACAGTCAAAAAGCCGTCTGTCCACACAGGTCAGGAGGCCCCACCTTTTCCATACAGCTCTCATTTTGTCTCCAGTGTCCAAGTCCCATGGCCACAGAGGAAAATGAAATCTTTTACATTTTTAGTTTTCTTATTGCCACACAGCTCTTGTAGCCCACTGTGGGTAGCCCAGCATGAGCAGTCACTGCCCTGGGAGCACCTGCTGTCCTTGTGGAGCTCAGCTGTAGGGTGAAGAGCAACACTAATATCATACAGGCCCCTGTATCTGGCAGCCAGCTTGAATCTGATCCTGTAAATGTCACAGAAAGAGCTGGGAATTGCAGTAGACATGAGGATACTTCTTTTCTCAAAGAAAATAAAGCAGCTGGGGTATATCTGAGTGGAGATGATTTCATGATATAGTACTTTAAGCTCACACTCCCCACCATGGTGCAGGTCAGTTTGAAGCTGCAGGATTCAGGATAGCTTCACAATCTCATGTAGTGCAGCAGTCAGTGTAGTGTGGGTCTGGGATTAGTGGTGTGCCAGCTGTTGTGGTGCCGATTCTGTTTTGCTTCTCCCAGATGAAGCATGGATCCCTTCATAGTGTTTTGCTGCACCGAAGGAATCTTCATCTTAGAGCAATATTATTTCAGGCCCCTTTGTCCTGGCTGGATGTCATAAAGTAACCATGTCTTAGGTCATACTAAGGAGGGGTTATCCACTCAGGAAAGAAAAACCATCACACACCCTTTAGAACACCATTTATCTTGCTCAGGTTCTGGTTCTTACCCCTTACTCAAGGTATTTACAGTGAATCTTTGGTATCAAAAATTTACGTTAAAACAAAACAAACCCCAGACATTTAAAACAATGCACAAATACAGAGGGGATAATTGGGATCTATGTAAATTAAGATGCCAAACAAAGACAAAGAGACAAAAGGCCAACTGATGGCAGCCTTGCTCACAAGAGGTAGTGTGTGTGGCTCAGTCCTGAGCACAGGATTGCAGCAGCTGTGGCTGTGAGAGCTACAGCCCTGCACTTCCCATGGCTCTGGCCCCATCCGCTGGCACTAAATAGCTGCCTGCTGCTGCTGCAGATTGATCTGTCTCTCTGGTGAGGGTTAGGGCTGCTGTCAAGAAGTAGGGCTTAGACATTTTCATTTTTTAAAAGGTTAATCTTAATTATTTTTCATGTTTTTTAGTACATTGTGACACACAAATTTTGGAGAAGCAAAGGAGCCCATTGTACAACCATCATGCATCCTCATCTTATTTTCAGAAAGCCTGATTTCTTCTAAGGTCACTCACTTCCATATACGCATGGAAGTAAATGTACATATGACTATGTAGGGATATGTAGACCCACACAGACATATGTGTCTGCTTGCATATGTGCATTTTTTGGCCTTAGTTTGATTAATGGAGGTTTCCATTATCTTCAGCAAGGGAGGTCAAGGACTTAGAACCTCTCTAATCTTTGTGTTCATTGATGTTAACTTTCCTTTTAAAAGTGAAATTCTGTGTGTTCTATGTAAGACCAAGTTTTGGCATCTGAAGCATTTATGTCCCTAAGGCCACATTCAAATTTAGACATGTATTGTGTAAAATATTCTGGTACAGACAAAAAAAACCCAAAAAAACCAATGCTCAAGGAATAGCTAAAATATTTCACTACTTGGGGTGTGACATATTTAAAAAATGTGTGTTTTTTATTCTCGTGGGAAGTTCATTCCTGGCAATTTTTGCCAACCTGGGAACTTTGTGCTAAGTACAACCCTACCATTTTTTTACATTCATGTAATACATGTCATTGCACAGGCTTCTTTGACTCAGGCCAAATTTATCTTAAAACATTTTTTTTTCAATGAAATCAGAATATTTTTGCTGCAAGAGAGTAATTTAAACAACAATGATACCTTTTCAGTTAAGTCATTAAAATATATCGTCTTTATTTTTAAAATGTCAGTGAATCTCTTAATAGTGCAAAACCCTTTTTTTCAATACGTTCAATTCTGTTTCAAAAATTTGTTTCTCCCTTGAGCCTACTCATGAATCATTGAAAGAAAACATTTCTCTAAGAATAATTCATTTCAAAACAGTATGTAAACAATTTAAGATGTAGCATAGTTTATATAGATTAGCATCAGTGTTTAAGTATTTGAAGTGCTTCTCAGATAATTTTAGTTTTTTAACACCAGTGCTGGGGTAGCAGGTGGCTCTTGCAGGGAATCACCAGGTGGTGCTGTTGTACACGTCTGCCAAGTTATTTTTCTGTGTTTGAGCAAATGTTCAGTCTTGGGAAGAAATGCAAAACCCACTATACCTCATGGGAGGGAATGACAGGGATGAAAGAGCTGTTTGCTTTATGCTGCTGCAATATCCTAAAGTTTTCAGACAAAGTTGCTTTCAGCCAACCATGCTTTGCCATCATACAAAGAACTCTGAAGTAGAGATGTACAGTACCAATATCCAATTCAGCCACTACTCATTTGGTGTTTGTGCATGTATGGAAGTAAATATGTAAACTCTCATATTTCCAGGTTGTCCCTGATTCCTTACTTCTTCTTCAGTAGGAAGCTGACCTATAAAGCCCTAAGACACTATGGCTTAGAAATGGGAAACATCAGTATCTCAGTGAGACACTGGAGGCCTTTCTTAAATTGGCTGCTCTATTGTAAACACACACATTCCAAGTGAACATGGACAATACACATTTACAAGGCATATACGTCTTTTCTCTAAAAGGACATCAAATTCAGCATATAGGACATGGCAGGCATTCAGGGCTGAATGGTTGGACTGATTGAGGGTAGTGGTGCTTAGGAACATGGTTAGTGGAGGACTTGTCAGTGTTAGGTTTATGGGAACTTGATGAACTTAAAGTTTTTTTTTTCCGACATAAATGATTCTATGATTCTGTGAAAATTTCATCGTAGTTCAGTCTTCCTGAAACTGCATGTTTGTTTGCTCTGCAATGGCCTTGTAAAACATATATCACATATATATGTAAAACATTTATCACATTTACATAAAAATAGATTATTTACTGTAATGCTTGGTTACCTGTTTGGCCCAAATGAGCAAAGCTCGTATTGTGGACTTATCAAACACCATGTTGGAGAAATTTAGTTCCATATGATAGTATTATTGGTTGTAATCCTATCTGTGGGATGTGGAAGAATCTTAATTTCATGAGTAGAAGGTCTGAAAAGTAATAAAATACTATTTCAAATGTATTTACATGATTTTAATTCACTTGTTTTCTGTATGTTAATTAAGACAGTTGACTTGAAACTAATTACCTATATCTTATAAAGCTGCATATTTTCAAACATAAGTTTTGAATCTGGTGTTCAAAGATGCCCCAATTACAGAATACTGCAGAAAATATGTTTATCATTGAAACATGCCTCTTTATCAGGAAATTGTTTTTCCAAACTGATATGGTATAACAGTACCATAGAAAAGCTTGAGAACATAATGAACTTTAACAAGACCAAGTGTAAGGTACTGCACCTGGTTTGGGGCAATCCTAGACATGAGTCCACACTGGAAGAAGCTGGCCAGAGTTGTGGCTGCCCCCTCTCTGCAAGTGTTCAGGGTCAGGTTGGATTGGGCCCTGAGCAAGTTGGTCTAGTGAAAGGTGTCCCTGCCTATGGAAGGGGGGATGGAATTAGAAGATTTTTCCAACCCAAGCATTTATATGGTTCTATGATTCTATAACCATGTTTAATTACAGGGTATTTGTATCTTCTATTTTAAAAATATTGCTGTTTATTTGAACAAGTATATAACTTTAAAAAAAAGTTTTCTTCAGAATAATTTTTAATTCATACATCAGAAAGGTTACGCACTTGCTTGAAACATATTTGTTAAAGAGCATTCTCTAAACAACCTAATCTTTCAGTGGGTGTGGACAAAGACCCAAAGAGTTGCAGCACAGATGAACTGGCCCAAGAGGTGCCAAGTAATGCAATTTTGCTCTGTGATTACAGTTCTCCACTGAGTTCTTTTGTGCCTTAGCAAGCATTGCTTAAAACTACAGTTTTAGTCTTGTCCATTCTTGTACAGACCATTCTTGGCCCTCCTTATATATAGGGAGCTTAACATAGGATGCTGTTATAGGTTTGCAGGAATGTTGACTGCCTAAAGACACAAGTGATTGTTGCTGCATTTGAATACACGAAGATCTGTAAAACTTTTGTTATTCTGAGACATCTGGTTCTATATGTCTTAAACTAGACTCTTAAGCTTACAAACTTTTCTAAATAGAAAATTTTAGCTTTAATATCTCATTAGTTCCTAAGTTATATAGTAGTATTAATATTGTTATTTTTTCTTTTTTTTTAATAGTCATGTATTAAAAGAGTCCATGCTGTCACATACTGAGTGAAGAAGGCAAGGAGAATGAGTCAAGGTCCCATGCAAAAATAGAAGGTGGTGCAGTTATAAAATCTTGTATTTCCAAAAGGTGGATGAGTTAAGTTCTCATGAACAATGCTAATTCTGCCATTTGCCATTTTTTGAATTGTAGGTTGTGTCTTTGTATCTTTTTTATATATTTGAATATATACATTAAAGAAATTTAGTTCTAAGACTACGTTACAGTGGATGTGTGTGTTCAGCCAGATGTGTGTCCATCTATGTTATATAATGCAATGTGGATTCAGAATTACATGGAAAATCTAAACAAAAACATCCCAAGAAGAGTACTGGTTTAATTCTTTTATCTAAAATCTAATTTCCTAACAAATTTTGTCTGATCAAAGAATGTTTCTAAGAGAAAAAGGTGTCAGTTTCTGTATTAAAAAAAAAAATGAAAATAGTTGTGCTAAAGAAGGAAAAATCCATTCCCCTTTCTTTGAATGGAGAAGGAAAAAAATCTCAGCTGTTAGAGATCCTGACATTTCCAGCTTATTGAAGCAAAAGAAAAAGGTTTCAGACATGACTCCCCTCCCAACACACCTTATTAATTTTTTTTCCAGATGCTTGTATTGGAGAGGAAAAATGAAGAGAGGAAAGATGTAGTTATCTAGCTCAGAGAAATGTGGCTAGCTGGTTCCAGATTTTTCTCATTTCTGCCCTTTTACTCTGATAACCCTTGCACATTGATTTGTATTTCACACAGCCCTTGTAGACCTGTAATAATGATATGTACATTGTGCAGCTGCCTGATTTTTTTTTGTGTGAGATGCCTTTTTCATCTTGCACAAAGTGGACTCTGTTTAAACAAATGTATGTTTTAAAGTTTTCAAGCCACACTGTTAGTGGAAAGATTTGGACAGAGACTAGCAACTTGAATGAATGCTTAAAATTTCTTGCCTGTTATTGCTATTGTTATGCAAGACCACATTTCCAGAGGTTGGCATTTATTAGTCAAAATATTAAGGACTCATTGTGTTATCAGGAGCAACTTTAATCTGTTTTTGGGGTAGGCTTGGGAGGTACTACTATTTAGAGAGACAATTGTGAGGAGTTGTATCTGTGCTCCTTCTAGTAGCAATAATTGATTGCTGGCCTTTATATAAATTGGTAACTGTACACACGTGCTTAGCTATTCTGGCATGTAAGTGAAAAATGGATCCACTGCTTGTCTGTATGCTCCACAAAGGGAATGTGGAGCGTAGTCATGTTACAAAACACTCTGCATCTGGAGTTAAGGCAATAGCTGCTCACAAAGGGGTGCAAGTCACACAATAGGCTACTTTTCAGTAATTACTCTTGAGTTATTCAGGCCCCAAGTGCATATAAAATGAATTAAAAGAAATAAATTTGAGTTGAAGGTATTATATGCCTCTCCTCTTAATTTCTGTGGAGACCTTAAAAAATCCCAGCACCCTGCTGTTTTGGAGAAACAAACCTAACAGCACCGAGCTAATATACATGAACCAGAAAGGAAGACTGGCTGGTTTCAGTTCAGTCATAGGCTGAAAGCTCTGCAAAAAAGTGGATGAAAATAGACGCCAAAAGAACATAACTGAGAAATGTGGAACATTCCAAAATGCTTTCTTGTTATGGCTTTAATAGGTGGGATTGTTCTCTACTTTTTTTAGGAAATCTTGATTTTTATTTTTCTCTAAAAAGTGCCAAATCCAAAGAGCTCTGTCTAGAATTGTTTGTCTACTAGCTTTCTTCTTGCATCACACAATCTCACTTGACCCTGTGCTTTTCATTTAGATTATGAACCTTTAAAACAAAGACTTTGGTTTTTAATCATTAGCAAATTGTTCACTGCCCTGTAGATATTACCCATTTAGAAGAAGATTTTGTAAACAGTATTTGCTTACTGGAGTAAGTGTCACACTGACATAACAACAGGCTTCAGGATGAGTGATGATAAAATTACAGCTAGACTTTCATCCTATGGTTCACTTTATGTCTGAAACACACATATCTAACACCATCACTGCAAAGGCAACGCATGAAAGCGCTGCCTGACTGGTGAAAGTGAACAGGCACAAGCCCAGAAGTGTGCCTTTGCTGTGTGTCTGTGCCTCACTGTGCAAGCCTGCTCCCCATGATACTTTGGACATCACACTTTAGACTTACTGAATCAGAGCAGATTCCTTAGGGACTGGAAATCAAGTTAGTTTTTTTCTTTCGCATAATTTACTGCCAGTGGAGAAGATGCAGAGGTACAAATGCCATCCTCTTTTCTAGGATTCCACAAAAATGGTCTCCAGGATGGTTAGAGAAAGGAGGCCTTGTCCTTCCCCACAGATCATGTCTACACTGAAGCAAACTTTGTCTTGTCCTACATGTGTTCCTGGTTCTGTCTCTGTGCTTCTTCTGGGTTGCGTGTTCCTGTCAGAAAACTGTGTTTACTTCCGAGATATGTATTTTCATTTTAAAAGGTATTTTTTTCATGCAGCTATATTAAGTGACCAGAAATGGAGAAAACCTATAGTTTTTCATTAATGCCTTTTCAGGTGAATATGTCATGTTATAATTTTCTCTTTTGCCCTTTCTCTGCATTTCTTCTGTCTTTTTCTATTCATAAATTACATTTGTTCTGTACTGTTAAACACAAGATTACACAGATTTTATAGAGATGAAGTTTAGCTTTACTCAACTGTACAGCAAGCACTGTATTCTTATATACGCAATATAAAATTGCATTATGATAAAACTTCTATGGCATTTGTTCTCACTAGGGCCATAATTTGGTACGAATATGAACTTTTTTGAATACTGCTATATATGGTTGAGTGAGAACTCAGGCTGTCTGTTGCATGCTGCAATTTGCTGTGGTCCTGATGTTGAAAATGCCGGCTTGTTGGCCAGCTGCAGTGGGAGGGGAGGGTCTTTTTCTCTCTTACATTTTTAATTTCTCTTGCAGAGATTCTTACCTGTAGGAAAGTCCTTTACTTAGGCTGCTATGGTGGTTAGTCAATTTATGAAGAGAAGCAAGAAAACTCCTTTTGTTTCTTCAAGGCCTGTTAAAGATTTTTCTGAGGAACCCTGAAAACAATTGTGTTACTCTGGACTTTTGTAGATGGTACTTAATAGTACTCCTGTGAAGTGTTCCACTCTCTCCCTCTTTCTATGTAAGTGGTACGTTGTGGTACCTAAGTGATTGTATTTTTGCAAAGAAGTTACATGCCCACATTTTGTTCTCCAAAAAGACCATCCAACATGAAAGCTTATGAAAATTATCACTGTATTTTATCCAGTCAGGTGTACCTTGCAGGGCAATCATTAGATATACAGCCTGTGTAAATCAACTGATCTTTAGCCTGTGCTGGTTTTGGAGAGGGTCAGTGTGGGGTTTTCTGATCTGTATTCCCTTGGAGCCCTGGAGATCAGCGTTCAGAGACACCTGTGTGGGTCTGCATGGAGCTGGATGAAGTCCAGGTCTGGAAAGGCTTATATATTTGAATTTAATACTACCTTTTCCACAGCTGATAGCAGAAGTGATTTAGATAAATAGAAGGCTCTGACACCTGTGGAGCTGGGGAGCCCCGTGGGGCACTGAAATAGCAGGTTTTCTAAGTGAAGCTCCAGAATCAAGAAGTGGGAAGTGCTGCTTTCCATGATGTAATGCATAACAACTGCAAGTCATTATCCATTTACAATGTTTCTCTGTACAGTACTGTGATTTCACAGTATATGCTAGAAAGCTAGGGTTAGGAAAATAATAACATTGAAATAACTTTGATTTGGTCAGAACAAATCTAAAGGCAAATCTTATGATTATAAAAAAGGAGTTTCAAAGCTTATAGTTAATAGCTTTATTTGAATTAGAATCCCCTATGATTTTGTGCAGAGGTGTTTATATACATTAAATATGATTGATGGCTGATGTTCAACAGATTATAAAAGGAGAACGGACTAGTTTCTGTGAGCTCTTTTAAATAAAAATATGAAATTTAGCACTAGAGAATGGATGGATTTCCACACTGCAGGTGTCATGCTTTTGATTCCTGCTTATTCCTGCAGAGCACTTCATCCTGTTGGTAAGACCCTCGCCTTAAAACTTCCATGGCATGTCTCTCACTGTTTTTTCAAACAGAAAAATGGCAGATTCCAGGTCTGGCCTGTGACTAAGGATGTCTTTGTTTCCAGAACAAACTGACAAAAAAATCCCCTATGAATAATTATATACAAAGCTTCAGTTTCCTAGTGAATTAGCAGCTTCAGCGTACAAAACTAGTTATCAGGACTCAGTTATCCATGCTGTTAAATCCTTAGGCTGATCACAGGCATGGACTTTGCCTGAGCAAATTGGCATTCTCCCAGATAACTTCCAGATAGGCATGCAGAGTTGACTTCACCCAGAAAGCATTTTAGATGCAACCACCTTGCTTTGGATGGTAAGAGAGCCAGATATGGACACAGACCATTCCAAGTTTGTCATCCTCAGTGCTCAAAGGTTCCAAGCATGTTTGATTTTGCAGAGATGTCAGCTGAGATAACAAGAAGAACTTGTCTGTGTTGAAGATGAACTTGGACGTCTTAATGCAGCTTGATACGCCTGAGAGATCACATTTCCTGATATGCAACTTATACTATGGCTTTAACTTCAAAGAAAAGCATGACTAACAGCTTCACTGCACACAGAGTGGGAACTAGAGGTGTCTGAAATAAAATCAACCCTAAATGATAAATCTACCTTACTTAGAATCCCAAACCGTGAGGTTATATTGTGGTGTTTATACTGGACTGAACTCAGAAGTCCAATTTTGGGGGCAATCCCACGTTTTTTTTCTACCTGGTATAATCTTAAATATGTCTATATTCATGTTTTAACCCTCCCTTATGTCTCTTGTCAAAAGACTGTTTCTGATCAAGGAGTTACTGGTACACACTTGTTCAATAGGAAGGCATCTCTTACTTTCTAGAGTGCAATTGCAAGACTTTTATGCCTTTTACATGAATAGCACCACATACAAGAAGCCATGGTAATATTCCTCCTGATGTGACTTTTTAAAAATCAACTGTATCCTATAATTTATTGCAAGTAAAACCTTAATGAGTCTGGATATTTACTCTGATCTCTTTGAAGAGCAAGTTCTCATTTGCCTGATACTGTCAGGACACCCTTGAATAAAAATCTGCCTACAGAAACATGCAAAATTTGGGCAGAGGGTAAAAAAGGCAATGGAGCTAGAGTCAGATCTGAATGTTTTGTTGGTTCTACCCCATATAATATGCAAATTAAAATCTAAAGTTCAAATGCCTCTATACTTTGTCAGAGTAAGAAGTGGGTCCTGAACCCTGCTGTTCAGACATATCTCTAGTTAAGAACACAATTTATTCAGGGAATGTTATGCATGAAATCAGTCTTGGTATATGAAACAAAAATCAGAGGAAAATTACATTATTTTAAATACAAACTGAGCAAGAAATAAATTGTTCCTGACCTTTTTCTATTAAGGAGCTCAAACTTGATTAATTCTTGGCCTGGATGTTCCCTTACCTCTAGCAATTACATGCCACTATTACAGTGATTATTTTATAAAAGCTAATAAACACTATCTGGAGTTAATATTTGCTCCTGAGGAAAGTTTGCCAAGAGCTTAGAAGAAGTTTACAGAAGATTTTGCCCATTAGGTTTGTGTACAACATTTGAAATGCCAAAATCCTTTTAGCATCATTAATCACAAAAATGCAATGTAAAAACAGTTGTACCTAATAAAGCTGTAATCTGATACAAAAATAGGCAAACCCTCAGGAATTTAACACAATAGGCCAAACATTGTCCATTCCAAATGAGTTCCAATAGTACCACTATTGATTCAGCTTTGAATAGCCTTCTGCTCTTTTAAAACAAATATATATAGATAAAATAGGATTTTATTTTCTGCTGTACAGATGCATTTGTTATAAATAATTTCATTCACAAAGGATTTTGGCTGATGCAGCCCTGAAAAGTTCTTCTGACCATCTTGCCACAACTTCTTTCTTGTTCGCTAAGCTTATATCTTCCCCTGCCCTAATGAACTCATTGGGGGTCCCTCTGGCCCTGACTCATGAGTTGCTCATGTTCAGGGTTCACCAGGGGCTGAGTCTGTCTGACCATGAGGAAAAGGATCTGTCTCTCCCAGTTTCTGACCATGGTGTAGAGAAGTGTTGTGGGGGACTGACTGCTGTCACGCCATGGTAGTGCCAGAGCAGGGAGCTGGGGCGGTGGAGCGAAGGAGCAGGAGCAGATGTATTGCCTTGCTGCACTTGGATCTGTGGCTCCCAAAAACCTGGAGCTCCAAATGTCAGAGGAAAAGTGACATTTCAGACAACAAGGCATCGCTCCTGTGCCTCACACTGTACTCAACTATTCTATGGGCATCTCAGTTTAACTGAATATTTATTGCCTGCAGTAATCATTTATTATTCTGTGTCCCATTTTTCAGTTTAATGTGGACTTTCCTAGAAATAAGCACAATTAGCCTAGCAATGGATTAAGCTCTCCAGAAAAAAAAAATTGTAGAGGTATTTAGAAAAGGTAAATAAAACATCATTTTCTATTGTAGAACAATAAGACGTTTTTATTTGTTAAATCTCCCTCATCTTGAGCTATGTCTCAACAGAACACTGTTCGCCTTGTGATTTGAATGCTGGGCTTTTTCAGGATCTAGGTTTAAAGGTACTACAGAAGACTGATGGGCTTCCCTTTTGAGTTCATCCTTCGCTTTCAAGATGATAGTCTAGCTGTCCTTTTCTTACTCCTTCTCTCTTGCTTTTAAAATTAAACTTCCTTAGACAGAGAACAATGTACTTTGGTAATTCACCTTTTTTTTTTTCCCTTAGCCAATGGCATAATAATTTTGACAGCTTATAAGCCAAGCTTGATTTTAAGAGTTATTTTGACTTGGCTTTCTTTCAGTCTCAGATTCTGACTATCCTTATTCACCTTCTCCAAGTCTTCAGCTGAAGCCTTAATTAACTATTTTTTTTTCTTGTGAGGATAGTTTAAAAAACTATCTAAATGAAATCCAAGAATTAGATATTATAAAAGTTTTTATTTTTGCTATAGTGCTTTTATTTCCACAGTTCAGATATTGGAGACCACGCGCATCACATTAACAATTGGATTATGGACGGTTAACAACATGTATTGTCCAAGATAATTCCTTCTATGCCTTTTTTCCTGTCATAAGAATTTTCTGTTATTTTAAAGGACATGGGATCCCTTTCCTTCTGATACTGACAAGAAGTTGAGAGCTCCATTACCAGGTTCTTGCAGAGGAACTAAGTGAAAACCTGTTGTTTGGCTGAGAAGACGGATAAAGACTCATCCTTATTCTTCCTTTTTACAGTCACAGTAGAAGATACCCAGCTTTATGGCTCTCCTCTCCTGATAAACATGAGAAATTTGATGTATGGGAAAATGGGACTTGATGATAGCTTGACACTTTCACACCTTAAGACTCAAAGTCAGATCTGTCAGAGGCGCATGCTATGAATATGCTGATGAAACATAACCCACACAGAACACATCACAGCCCTTGTTAAGAGGCTTTGTATTTGTCTACTACAAGTTATTCTTTCATCCAGCCCGCACTGAATTGCATCAAAGAGTTCTATTATAAGGTTCTGACCATATCACAAGGACAACATGGAGGAGATGATTTGACTCGTGAGAATATGACAACACCTAAAACCTCCTGCCATGTTGCTGGCCCCAAGACAGCACTTAGAGTACTTAGACTGACACTTGAATTTCACACAGACTCCACCAGCATTTCAGGCTTAATAGTGACAGGTCTTCATTTGAAGCTTTGAGGTTATCAGGAAATCTTTAGCCCACCTGATGTGCACACAGTTATCTGCATTACTTGTTCAGCTAGAAAGGCTAGCCAGTAGTCACCAGTAATTGATGCTTGCCAGCAGTCATTTAAATTCAGCTGTCAGACACAATCAAAAGCAATTGATAGAAAGCTGCTTCATTATAATTCCTCCATTTCTATCAAACATTCTTATGTGGAGTTGGATTTTGGTCTGGAACAGTGCAGTAATGTGAGTTGATAGCAAGCTGGGAGTGAGCCAGAAAGTGAATGCTTAACCCAGAACCAGCACCTCTGGGAGCAAAGACTTCAAAAATCAGATGTTTTGCATTTGCATTCCTTCCAACTTCATATTGGAGTATGGAGAGAGATGATGGAAACCATCAATAAGATCAATTTTAATTTCTTCTTTAACATTTCTCTTTCCACACTTTATCCAGTGGGGAATTTCAACTAAAATTTAGGACTGTGTTATTAGCCTCACAAGCTGCAGACTAAGAAGTTAATGAAATGTAGCTCTAATTTTAGAAATATCAGTTCATTTGGAATCTGTTTGACAGGGACAATGATGCTAGGCAGCTACAACTGGAACAAACCTGAAACAGACAGCAATGATGCTTTCAGTTTTCTGTGTGTGTGACTTGAGATTTCAGGGCTGCCAAATTTCACGCATTCCCACAGCTTAACAGTCACACATTGAGCCAGGCTTCAGGGATTGATCATGTTGATCATCAGGAGATTGCCTGGTTCTTGCCCAATTTTATTTGAGATATGGTTTCTGTCATATTTTTAATAGCATCAATCCCTTGGGACACTATTTTATCTGAGATTTTGCTGTCCACATTGTATGCGAGAAACATATTGTAACCTCACTTAGACATATTTCTTTCGCCCCTCTGTAATTTAAACCAGAAACCCTTTGATAATGAACAAACAAGCTTGCTTCTAGTGCATGAAAACATAATAGAGAAATAGAAATAGTATTCTTGTTTACACAATACCTTTTTGCATTTGAGTCCCTTGCTCTGTACAGTTCTGAAGAAATATTGTACTCTTTTTTATTTGTATTGTTGTGGCACCTAAGAGTGGTTTCTCTTGACTCCATTATGCTTCATTGCATGGAGAGAATGGCAACACGTCCTTCTCTAAGAGCTTGGTTGAGCAGCCTGGAGAAATCAAAATAAAATGCTCATTGGAGAAACAAGGGAATGTTGCAACTTACCCAGAGCTTAACTACTGTTTAGATTTTGGTTTCAAGGAATTTAATGAAGTAATTTTTGGGTGATTACTGGGAGATCCTTTAAACAGAAGTTAAACAGAAGCACATTTCAGGCATCAGAACACTTTTGTAATTCCATCACTGAGATTCAGATTTTTTGTCTAACATGATTATAAGAACCCCTTAATGCTTTCTGAAATCCATAGTATAGCAATGAAGAAACCAGTTTAGAGGTGGTGCAGCTGAATGCAAGAGAGTATTTTCACTGCACACCTGTAGCTGTGTACCTCACTCTGTGTAGTCAACAAAGGAAAGGTGCTCCAGGGAGGCACAGTACCCATGTTGAATGTGTAAAACCAACTTGAAGTAGAAAGCATGAATAACCCTTTTAAGAACTCATGCTAAAGGATATTGATGTTGATATAATATCAATATTATATATCGATTATTATTAATATAATACTGAAATTTTCTACACATTTCACTTTCAAATCCTTCTAGGAATATCCCACTAGAATATTTATAATATGTTCAAGGATTTGAAAATAAAGCCATTTCTAAACCAAATAAGACTATTTAGTTTACCTGGAATATATATATATTAAAGTGATTTAGCACATGATTTAGCAAACATCTTAGCAAGTATGTTATTCTATTCATCACTTCTGTTCATAGCTATTTTTTAGGTCGTATCTAGGGGCCTGCTTTCTGCTGTCTACTTTCAGACATCTATTTTGGCTGATTAAAATGTGAGGATGGAAAAAAAAACCACTATAAAAATTCCTACAAATAAAGTCTTTTTTTGAAAAATGAGGTGTCATGTATAGTTTAATTTAATCTTTGTGTGGTTTTCTTTGGCATGTTGCTCACACTTGGGATTCATATGGTGTATCACAGCAGTTCAGTTTACAAACCCACTTGTTGCTCTACAAATGGTTATAAAAATTCCAAGAAAATGCTGCAAAAGAGCAAGTTTGCAATCTTGAGAGAAGTAAGTGACAAATATGTTCTTCAGAAGAGATGAAGTTGAATTTCTGGAGCACATGCACTGTGAAAATATCTTAGACAGTAGTTTTGGTAAATAATAGATTATGTATTTTCCTTCTGCTAATACTTTCTCATTTCACTTTTCTGTCTTTTGGTGTCCATCAGTGGAAATTACAGGTCACAGTTCATGCATAACGAAGATGTCACATATCTGAAATTCATATGAATGCTGTCACCTCCCTTTTTGACCAAGAGCTTGAGAATCATATTGCATTGGAGACATGAGGGCTTGTTTTCATGAAGGTTTTTCAAGCCATACCCCTTGAAATGTATGGCCTTTTGTATATGAAAAAGGCAGTTTACACAGTTATGTAGCAAAGACCATATTTTCTTACATTTAGGAACAAAGACATGTCAGGCTTTATTGAGCACATCACTAACTATATAACTAGCATTAAACACTCTATTTGCAACTGTTGCTGTGTATTTTGTGTGTGATTATCACCCCTAGATCTGCATCCTATAAAAAGATATTTCTGTTTGCTTAATTATAAAGCTCTTTATGAACAGGCTCATCTGTAAATAGCTTGGTGCAGCTGAAATAGAAATATAATTATAATGAAGGCAGATGTTTCTGAGATACTTCTCATGAAACTTGTTCTGAATATACAAAGGAGGAAGGCTCTTCTATCTGGTGGAGTGTTGGCCAAATGTGGTTTAATCATCCAAATGTGAGGGGATGTTCATTTTGAGGGAAAAATCTGAATAATAATGACAACAGCAGTAACACCAACACTGCTAACAACAATATTAATAATATTTCCAAACCTATATACAGCTGCCCTGTCCCTTGGTAAACATCTTTTTTCCTGAATCCTGAAGGGGCAAAGAAATAACTTATGTAATTTATTCTCTGTGGACTAATTGCCAGAAAATGCTGGACTTTTATACTACAGTACTTTGTTAGATTGATGAAACTCTCATGGAGCCAAAAAGTTTAGGGTCATTTGTATACAAATATAGCACTTCTGTCTGCCTTGCTGTCTCTGCATGTGCTCTTGAATTGTTTAAATCCTGTCAATGAAATAATGAGACAATTTTTAAAAATTATTATTTTGACATCCAAGGACTTATAAAACTACTGAATCTTATTTCCCATGGAAATTCTATTTCCAGATCTTTAAAAAATGTCACCTTTCAGTCAAACCACAATCTTCCTTCCCCCTCCCTCCCTCCCTCCCTTCCTTCACTAACAGTAAATGCTTGTGCTATGACAGCTGGCTGAGAGCTGTTGATCCAAGCCTGCAGTCCTCACTTCAGTGGAGCTGCCATCCTGATCAGCTCCCGTTTGTCCCATCTTCAGTGACTCACCAGCAGGGCCAGTCACTGTCCCAGTCATCTTATGATCAGGGTGCCCAGGCAGCTACAGCCATCTGGCAGGCTTGTGGGTTGGGAACAGCCAGTTTAGCCCATGATGAACTGCTACAAACCCAGCTATGCTGTGGAACAGCACCTTCCAGCCCAGGACAGGCGTGCTGTGTTCACAGCATGTATGTACACGGGAGTCACTGGTTAGCACTGCTGCTCTGCTCATCTTCCTCTTCCTCATCTCAGACTGCATGACTGAACAACGAAGTATGGAACTGGGCTGCCTCTTAAAATAAGAGAGGCGAGTGTGAAACAGAAAACACTTAAGGATGATTTGAACTGAGCCAGTAGCATCCTGATATCTCTGTTGTGGATATTTTTCAAACATAGATATGGGCCTCTGACTAAAGTTTACAGAGTAGAACATGAGTGTTTGTACCATGAGACATCAGGGATTTGATTTAAAAGGAACAGGGTGATTTTAAAGGGTTGTGTATCAAATTTTGATTGTAACTTTGGGTAGCCTGCAGTAATTCCTTTTACTCCCTCACTTGGGTGGCAAACTAAGGCAGCCTCACCTGGACGAACAGAATTGGAGAATGTATCTCCTTTGCAGTAAATATATTCTTAAGCATAATAGAGCAGAATCCATTGCAGAGCAACTCCTTTTGAAATGAAATACCTATACTTCCTGCTCTCGTTTGTGAACAACTTTACTGTGTCAATGTCAACTACACCTACCATGCCAGAACCTGGCTGGTGTGGTTCTCTTTCAATGGCCCATTGGCACCGCTCCAGATTTTGGGAGAAGCTTTCACTAATAATATATATCAAGCATATTTCAGTTTAAGAACACATCACAGTTGTCATTTCAAAAGTTGGACCCCAGGTCACTCCTCTGCAAAGGAGGAGCAAACCCTGGGGAGAGATTTCCTTGCCTGCTTGGATAATTCTGCTCTCTGTCTCTGATATTCTTAACGGAGAAACAAAATATCAGGTAAGTGCGATATCAAGTGTAAGTGCATCACTTCCATTAACAGTAAAAAACATTACGTATGTGCTCAGGATGAGAATGAACCTCTCAGACTGTACATACTTATGCCTGAGGCCAGGCCTTGGGGCCCAACAAAACAGGCTGGCTTTCTGGTCTCTTCTGACCCCAAGGGATTCTGTGTAACTAGTTACACATATGGGATAGAAAAAGACAGAAATGAAAGGTGTTCCATTTGTCTAGAAAAGAAGTATTCAGCAGTAACTCAAATGTAGGAATTGAGATTAAAATTAATGGAGTACCGGATGCTACAAAACACATTCTATTAATGAAATGAACAATTATTTTCAATTTTATGCAGAACAAATACATTAAGAAAGGCGATTATGAATATTTGTGCAGCAGGAGTTACACATGCTGTGATAGGAAGAAAATGACTCAATTGTTTCTTTTATGAATGGGAAACTGAGGCATAGAGATGATTTACTAGAGATCTCTCTTTTTCTCTCTTTCACACACAAAGGAAAATGAGTGGGGTTTTTTGAGTCTTGTGCAAATATTAATTTTTCTGTATTTGTTCCAAGTTTGTGAACTGCTCTTGTCTTCAGACTCCTATATATAAAAAACTGCCATCCATGGAACTGCTGCTAATAGAAACTGTCAAGTCTGAGGCAGACATTTAACCTACAAGCTGTGAGTGTGCATCTCCTTTGCATCTCCACCCTCACCTTTTGCCTGCTCTTCATTGTCCTTGTCAGACATTTTCTTCTGAGAACTTCTACTGGAAATTGTCCTTATACAATGAAGATGTTAAAATGCTACTCTGACTACTAACTGAAAGAAACCATTTAATGACTAACCCTTGTTCTTATTAGGGAATAAAACAGAAAGCATTCCATTTGAATTTGGCATAGAGGAAAAGTATCTGAAAGTATCTTTCCCTGAAAAAGAAATGTTACCTGTTTTTCACATTTCCCTATAGTTGCCTCTCTAAATTGAGGCTGAGGCATTCTATCTTTATTAGCTTGTTCACTTTGCTATATCATTAATATAATTTGTTTTAGAATATCTTGTTAGTTTAAAAAAAATGCAAATACAAAAAACCTTGTTAAAGTTATTTTGTACTTTGCTATAAATTCAGAATTATAGGGCAACAAATTAATTTGTCAATTTTGAAGAAAACATAAGTGTGTCTGACTTAAAATATCTTGCTGTCATTTTTTGTTTTCCAGTTTTCTGCTTTGTTTTTTTGCCTTTGTCATACTGATGACTGTACAGAAATGGAAGCATTTTAGAAATATCTGTCATGAGATTAACAGCACAGTTTTGCAAATGTGTGGAATCACAAGATACAATTAGTGATTCTTAGAGATAAATGTATTCTTATTTCTTTCCAGTATGTACAGAGGGGCATGAAGACATGGATTCTAGATTACATTCTTACTTAAAAGAAGACATAAATGGTCTTTTGCCACTTATAGGGACAGCTGTGCAGTGTCATTAGCAAATCCGTGCTTTTAAGAATAAATTTAAAAAAATATTTTTGAAAATAAAAAATAAATAAAAAATAAAAAACAATAAAAACAGAATTTCTTCAAAATGCTGAAAGGTTACATTATATATCCTCTGTATGATAGAAAATCACTTTTTCAGATCTATAAGTTCCTCATGTCTAGAACTACTTAAAGTGATGATTATTTCAGGCATCAGTTTCTCAGTTGACTCCATGTAGCCAAATCAATGATCTCGATAAAGTCTAGAGGATAGCATAGACATGCTTGTAAGACTATGCATTGATCCATTATTCCTTCATCTAAACTGGTGTTCCCGATACCTGTACCTGCTGTTGTGGCTCATCCATTGCAAGGAATCATCATATCTCCAGCTGGGAATATCACAGCTGGTTCTCGTGTTTATTGAACCAACATGTGGTTAAGGTCATGAAATGGATGTGAAATAAGAGGAAACGTGGTAGGACAGCCAATAGAACTACCAAAGCACCTTTAACAGTGTATATGGGGCAACAGGGAAATTGTGGGTAGAGGTGGAATAGCCCACTACAGAAAAGCTGAAGATATTATTATATTGACTGCTGTTTACCTTGGTATGGCCGACTTGGACAGATATTGAAGCACAATAGATGCTTTCTCCATATACTCAATATAGATTATTTGAGTTAGAGGAGTGATGATCAGAGTTACACATTTTGTCTTGTTTTGTTTTTTTCTTCTCCTTCTAAATAAATAATTGAATCTTTTAGAGGAAGACCATAAAAATTGGTATATTAGAGAATTCTTTAGCAATTCTGGAGAAAACTATTCAAGTGAAATAGTATCCAACTGTGACTTGTGATCCCTTTAATGTATATTCAAGAGATACCAGATCATGTAAACAATGAGCTCATTCCCCTAATGTGTTTAAAAGTTTTGTTTGAAAAATCAATGATCTTTTTCTTGACTTATAACAATCTGTATACAAATAAAATTCTGTATCCCAATATTAAGTTGTGAGGACGTCTGAATTCCCTTTATGCTGGCATTTCTTTGGATCAGTTTTACAATGTGAAGTTGAAACAAGTTAAGATTTTGACTCTGCTGTTAGAATGGGATAAAGATGTCTGAGGCCTAGGTTTGGTGGTGAACTCTTAAGTGAAATAAAGAGAGCTTCAGTTTTCTGTGCAGTTTCATTTCAGTTACCATAAAGAAAAATTTTAAAGATATTGATTAAAAGTAAATTTTAATTAAAAGTAAATTTTAAGGATATTGATTGTATTATACTATGCTCATTATTGAATTTCATTTATTTATGTGTGTAGTCTACATAATCTTCTAATAACAACATTTTATATAGGTTATATAGCATACAATTAATATAATATTGATATTGTGTATTCAAAATTGTATGTATTATAGCATGTAATTTCATAGTATTCCAGATGCTGATAAATCTACATTAAGTCAGGATTTTTTACCACTGTAAATCTACTGCAGCAGGAATTTTTTTCTGAAATCTGCCCAAAAAGTTATATCCTGTAAAGAATCGGTGAGCTATAATAGTAAATTTCTGCACTTGTAGGACACTTCAAGGAGATAGGATCTGGACCACAGCCTTCAGTGGTAATGGGCAGAGCAGCTGGAAAGGGACAAATCAAAGAGGTTTTACAGAGTGGGATCAGGAGGATTGCAACAGCTGGGGAGGGTCAGGCAGGTTATGACATTTGGGGGAACTGTTGGGTAGGGAGCTCTTCGCTGAGGAAGGATGAGAGTTGTGGCAGCTGGAACTGAGCTGGTGTGGAGACTCACGATCAGGAGGAACTGGGAACTGTAAAGCATCTGGAAGCTGATCAGGCAAGGGGCTCATATTATCCAGAGGATCAGGAAGTACACAACAGCTGCGAAGGGTCAAACAAATACCCAACACACATGGAATTGAACAGCAGGGCCTGGTGCCACATACGGCTTCTCACATTCCTTTTTTATGTATTGTCGCTCTCTACCTTTCTGTAAATTTCTCTTAATTCATGTTCAAAATGTATCTTTGAGGAAAAACAAAGAGGAAAAAATAAATATTATGAAATCCTACTAAGGAAAAAAATGTGGATGGCCCTTCTCAGACAAAAGGTGTCCAGCCAAAGCCCCTGTAATTCTAATTATTGGCTAGTAAAATATTTTTTCTTCAACTCTCTTGCACCCACAGCCCTACCATGTGAAGATTTTTTTAAACATTTTTTTCCAGGAGCTCAATTAGCCAGAGGAGTTTAACTTTCTCCTCCAGTTGGAGCTCAACATATGGAGGCTCAATTTTTTGTGAAACTGCCCAGCTATACTGAGGGAACTTCATGACAGATGACCCTGGTCCAGGAAGAACAAGCTTCATGTGTCTTGCTTGGCATACACCACGCTGGCTGAACTGGTCTGTTTCTCAAAAATTTGTTTATTTAGTGCTTTCCTGGTCTCAGATGTTGCACTATTAGATAATACATGTATAATTGTACATTTGACATTTTTTATCCTAAAGTTTCTACTTCCTATCTGAAGTTTATTATTTCTGTCCTTCATGTATGTTGTTGCTGTCCTATTTTGTTTTGTTTTGTTTTGTTTTAATTAATATTAAAAGTGAGATCGTTACGACACAATTCTGCCACATTCTTCATAGGTTTCCTTTCCTCTTTTTATCATTTCTCTCTGACCTTTGCTGACACTCCTAGAAGACCAGCCTTTTTCATTACCTCCGTGCATGTGCACCTCCTTGCACCTGCACCCAAATATTTTGTTTCATGCTGCATTTTGATTGTAAGCTCATTTTGCAGAGATTGTTTTTTAATTCATATTTACATAAGTACCTAGCATGATGCAGTCCTTCACAGTCGGTCTAGCAGGTACTAAAAAGAATAATAAATTATAGTAATAAGGTCTTTGTAAGCCCTGATTCTTTGTAAATCTTTGACAAATCGGGAAATTATGTCATATGTACTAGGCAGTTGAGATAAAAACGCATAGGGTGGATGGTAAATTGTTGTTTTACCTCTACAAAAATCCGTAGTATTCTCTTGTGTTTTCCATAGCTGCTCATATGATTTCTTTTCTTCTATAGGCTCTTACTGCTTTCCAGACATGCTGTGCCTTGTCTTTGCCAATTGTTGCCATCTGTCCTGATGACATTGTGATGGAGGTTGAGTGTGTTGCTGAGCTTCTTAATAATGTCACAGTGTCATTTTGCGTTACTTCTGTCACTCTGCTGCTGTTATGCTAACTTGTCTTCCTTCATCTTTTCTTTTACATAACTCTTACACTCAATGCAGTCTAAAAAATGCCCTCTGGATATATGTTCTTCTCTTCTTTCCACCATATCCAATATCTCATCTGTTCTCTACAGCTGCTTTCTGTGTTCTCTATTTATTCCAATCGTATTCTATATGGTAGAAAGTGCTGCTTGTAGGACAGATTTTTTTAATTTCCTCTTGGCATTCAGTAACACCCTATTAAGTGGCTGTGTTTACACTGCAGTTGTCAATGATCTTTTCCGGGTCCTCTGCTCATTAAGCAATAAATTCAACTTTCCTGGCTAGCAGTGTTTTGAACATTTCATGTGGCAATATGGAGCCAGTCCCACAGGGAATGGTTTCCTCTTACCAGACTGCTCCCTCCACGTGCTATACTCCCTGTTGGGTTTATCTAACTATGTCATCTCTAGGAAGGATACTTGAAGCAAGCTGTTGCCTCTTTCTTAGTCGCATGCAGGTTGCCAGGGAGCCTGGGGGACCCACCATCTGACATTATAGCACTCGGCTTCTAACGGAATATGTCTGAGAATCCCACTGAAGCGTGGGATGATAAGTTCCCGCTTTCTTTTTTGGAGAATTACTTCTCATCCACAATCAAGGTAATAAAATATTTCTGCCAACCTGTTATTGTGTTGGCATTCAGATTTCTATCCTTCGCTGAAGAATTATAAAAATAGAAATAGTTTTTCAAGGGCATCTCATAAGTGACTTTGTTTCACATTTGATTCCAAGATTGAAAAATGAGAAAAGCCCCGTTGATCTGAGTCACAGAGATGGCACAACAAAAGCACTAATTACTTGGGCTTTCCTTTGCTGCTTCTGTATTCTGCTTCAACTTGGACACAGGTAGATCACACCCAGGAGTGAAAAAATAATTCATTGCACAATCTGGTGCTTAACCTGCCTACTAAGACAGAGAACGAGGGTGCCAATTAGTGCCAGCTGTAACAGTGCATGGGAGATGTGGACCATCCACCAGGAGTTGGACCATGATCACAGTTCATTTCAAAAAGGACACTGAGCAGTCTTCAGAATGTTAATAATTTTCAACCATTCCTGAACTGGGACAGATTCAGACTTAATTTAACAGAACAGACACTCTAAAGAGTAGTGAGGGTTAACACTGGGCAGAGAATGACATCAGAGAGGTAACATGGAAACAAATACAGGGACAGAAAAACATAACAAATCTATAATCTTTATTTAAAATAAAGAAAGAGAAAGAGAAAAGAAAAAGAGAAGCTTGACCCACAAAGAGCCTAACAAAAAAGGGGGAGTGAACTTGCAGTCATGTTGGAAGGGCAGAGAGCAAGAAGTTATGTTATTTCCTGATGTCCTGGAAGGGGGACTGAGATCATGCAGATAGCATAAACTACCATCATACAAAGTGCTATGTTTTAATAGTATGATGCAAACCCCAGAGCTCAAGCACAGCACTGAAGGATATGCATTATAAATGGTTTATATCACCAAGTTCCCTCCCTTGTACTCTTCTCTGTATACTCCTGTAACAGGCTGATGCCTTCTCTACCTCATTCTATTAATCTACATGCCAACTTAATTTTGTTCTTGCTTCCTTTGTAGTCTTTTTCTCTGCACCATCACTGACATTAACTTTCATACTCATGACAAACCTAAGGCCTCAAATATTTGCTGCTTCTTTCAGCTCTTTGTTCCACCCCCAGCTTTGGTACAACTCTCCCGCATGTCAAAGGGCTGTTTGCATAACTCAGTCTTCAAGTGATGTTCCCTTTTTGGCTTCTGGTCATGTACAAGGGGCTATTTCAACATCATTGACTTTGACCCTCTCCTGGTCTTACCTCCACATGACTTTGCCAGCTTTCCACTTGGATAATGTAACTGTGCCTGTCATCATTTCCAGTGCCATCAGTATTGCTGCCCTCCCTTCTGCTTTCAACAAAATCTAAGTGCAGATCTGTTAGCTTGCTATAGGTAAAGTAAGTTAGGAAGCATGAATTATGAACTGCTCAAGAAATAGCAGCTGTTGAGCTTGTGTGCACAGCGAGGTTTGTTTGCTGCTGATCAATAAAAATCAGAGTCAGTAGCTATGCTACCAGAGAGACCATCTGTGGCTAGAGCCAGAAGCTTGCTGACCAGGATAGACACTGCTGGCTCAAAGGAGGACAGGGACAGGTTATATTCACAGAACCACCAAAAGAGGGGCACATTTAACTATCAGCAAGTGCTAGTGAGCAATCTGTGTGCAAAAGCACATTACTGCCCTGAACTTCCTCTGGGAGGAAGGGGCTACAAATCAAGAGCAAAGTACTGGAATGTCCCTTTGCTGTTAGTGTAATAAAGTAGCTTGGCTAAAAAAATAGGATTTTACTAAAAAAAATCTGGTACCAAGTGACCAGACAGGAATAGAGGGACAGAAATTTCTCCCTTCTCTTGAAGAAACAAAGGAAGGGATGGTTCCTCTCCTATTCTTCTTGTGAATCTTGTGCTAATATTTCCTAATTAAAAAAAAAAAAACAAACTAGTGTCCCCATTTCCTTTTCCAGTTACTGCACTGTTTTATACTTCACTCCTGTGTATGCTGGGTCCTGTCACTCCATTTTTGTTCCCCAATTGTGGAATCCTTAGGATCTTTCCCACTCAGGGAATTCCCCAGAACCCTCCCTTGGAGAGACTTACCACAGAGTTCCCCCTACCTGGGCGTACAGAAAAGACTTCCCCATGGAGCCCTGCACAACACTGATCCATCCCAGTTCCTTTCCCCATATATCCCAACTTTCCCTGGTTTTTGCTTCCCCTGTCTCCTCATTGGTTGTGGTAGCCCTGGTGGCTGGCCCTTTCCCCAAAAGCCAATGCCCTTTGCCCTGCCCCTTGGTACTGCCCCCATATTAAACCTCACGCAGAGTGCGTGGTTTGTCTTTTGTCTCTGGTTCCCCTGTGGTGTGTTGAAATAAACCTCACTGGAACTGACCACACACAAAAGGCCCTTCTGCCTCTCTTCACTGAGCTAGGTGTGGTGTGGTGACTGCCTTGCCTGAATGTTTACCCAAGTGACTTTTCCACAGGATATGCTTATTTGGAAATAGGTAGCAGCAACCACCATCTAAACCCCCATGCTGCTGCATGCAAGCGCAGCGCAGACCAGTCTCATTCAGCTGAAATTACTCTTGCAAAATTTCAAATGCCTTCTTGTTAGCCAAATCTCATTCTCAATACTCTGTGTTGTCAATTTTCATCAGATGTCATGGATATATGCTCATCTTAAAATTTTATCCTCCACTGGCTTTTGAGGTATCAACAAATGTTGGTTTTCCCTCTTCCATTTCTGATAATTCCTCAAGTATTTTCTTTGATAGTTTCTTGTTACTGATTATCTATTAATAAGATTTTTTTCTTATTCTTCTTTCCTCGTATGTTATATCTCTGAAGAACATATGCAAAATCAACTACTGTTTCTTTTCAGATGACTCACAGACTGAGCTCTCCTTCAGATCTCTCCTGTTCTACAGACAGAAGAAAATACTCAATTATTATGCTATATTTTTTAAAGGCCAATCTGAGTGAAAAAATGAGTTCTAATTCCTTAACTGTCCACAAAATTTCTTTTCTTCATCAATGTAACATCATACTGCTTGTCTCTGATGTAATTCAGTGTTTCTTCGCTTGCCCCTCTCTCCATGTTCTACGATCTTGAGTACCACCAGGTCTTGTGGATGCTTTCCTGGAACATCTGGAAGGTGTGTAAGCTATATTCTCTCTCCTTGTTCCTCACTGTGAAAACCTTTTACAAGCACTTTCCCTTACATCTTCATTCCTAATTAATACCAGCATATTTAATCTCAATTAATATCTTTTACTTCAGAGTTACAGTTTTGCCCTTTTGTTTCTACCCTCTCTCTTCTGTTGTAAAGGTACACAGATTCTTGGTTTCAATTTAACTGTGCCAAGGAAATTATATCAATTCAGTGGTTTCCCTTTTTCTTTTAAATCACTTTCTTGAGCTTTAAATCCCTTCCCAGGCTTTCCTTGCTTGATTAATATTTGCTGGAGAGAAGTTGATTTCTGGCCTTAGCAGTTGATGTCCATCTTTTTCCTGTCCTTGTTTAATTTTTTTGTGTGCTTTTTTTCCTAAAGGCTTTGTACACGGAGGAAAAAAACATAATATTCATCAGTACAATTTCCTTGTCCTCCTCCAAAACTTCTCTCTAAAAAGAAACCACCTTCCTCTGCCGAGAAACCTACAAAAACCTTAGGAATAATTTGGCAGCCTGAGTGGGCTACACCTGCTCAAATGTAAGTGTTTCTCACATAGAAGCTAAGTCTGAGCTAGTCCCAGCACACTTAGTAGTCAAGTCAGATGGGAATCATGGATTTATCTCATCCTAAAGTTCACATGCATCTCTCTACCCTGATGGTAAAGAGAAGTAAGCAGATGGTTCCTGTGCAGACATCACAGATATACGAAACCCATTAAGTATACATAGGATTAATTTACTATGCTAATTCTATTTATCCTCCTATTTTCTGTTACTTCAGTTCAGGTATTAGTATTATTCTTCCTTGGTTGTCAACTCTAGAGTAGGAACTTTCTATTTTCCCGTCATGCTTAAACCCATAATATCTCATGGCTTATTTTCATAGTTTTTCTCAGTGATAATATACAAAGCAGCCAGAGAACTCAAATAGGTGACTTGACACATTCATCCTTCTTATGAAGCACTTGCAGAACTACTTAGTACTTTCAGCTGTTAAACAAATGTTTTCATGGGATAAATATTAATGAAACAAATTGTTGTTACTTCAGAGCATTTCTTTTGGCTTGACTAATGTGGTAGGAGATTGTAGCCGCTGATTTAATTCTAACAAATAAACAAGTTATGTCAGAAAAAAATTGCGCAGGAAAGCTGCTGGATTTCTCAAACTACAATACAGTCAATTTCATCAACCTGAGAAACCACAGTCAGAAAAGAACGTTTTCCAATGTCTGAGTGTAGCACAGACCCTACAGAAAACTTCCTTAAAATAAAGAGAGAAAAAAAAAAGTAAATAAGACATGGTAAAAGAAAGGAAAATAACTAGTCTTAAGCACAGTGTAAGAAATAACTTGGCAATTTGTTTGCTCTCATACAGCAATTACTGTGCTAAATTAAGTGCGTTAACCAAATGCCCCCAGTGGCTTATGGCATGTTGTAGTCAATTCAACATATGTGAGGTCTTCTCAATTGCACCAACATGTTACATTTGCACAAGTTGCATTTTGTGTCATTCTCTATTGGAACCTGAGGGCTGCTTTTTTACAACTATAAGCAGAGATATGAGCAAAATAATTTTACCCACTAGCAGTGTATATGTTCCCAGAAACATAACATCCATCTGTCTTTCTTGCATTCTCACTGTGTCTGATATCAATTTGGGTAGATAAATAGTTATTTTGAAGTGTTTTTCCATAGTCCCAAATGTGTGAATTTTTAATTAGCTCTAATAATTGCCTTTTCTATATTGTTTCTGTGAACCATGATGTATAGCCTCTAATCCTTATAAATTACATCTAAAGTGAAAATTTCAAAATCAACCTATTATAGGGTTATATTTATTGCAAGCTGAATTGCAGCTTTCTTGCTACAGACAGAAGTGCACCTGTGATAAAAACTAGTCGCAGAGTGACTGTCACAGCTAATGTTAAAATATAAGATATGTTAGGGCTGGAGACTTTTCAGAATGATCTGTCTTAGCAGTATCTGTAGCAGCATGGTCAGCATTGCAAATAATACTAATATGGGAAAGACTTCCTCAAAGGAAAAAAAGGTGTGTCCGCAAGAAAACTATCCTGTCTTTCCACTTTGACCTTTAGCCTTCCTACTTTGGGTAGTGTTCAGTTAAATACTGTTTCTCCCTCCTCTGCTCCCGGCACATTTGGGAGGTGCAAAGTGCTGAAAAACTGCTGAAGAATTGCATCTTCACTGCATAGAGAAATCCAGAGGTGCCTTGCAGGGACATCATCTATACAGAGAATAATTTTAAATTGTTCCCCATAGGAAAATGCTGAGGAGGAAAAGGTTAGTAGTTAGTATGATGATTTTTGTTTTAAAGGGTCCTAAAAATTTTCATTTGAGTAATGAATATTAAGCAAAGGGAACAAGAGTATTTAGACCTATGTTATGTCCTGTAGACACTTATATAGTTGTACATAGAGAATTAAAAATTTGTCTGGATAAAAATTTATCCCTCTTGGGATTTTTCTCTCCCCTGTTTTTCTCCATCAGCTTTGTGTGGAGGGTGACTTACATCTTCCTTTTTTTTAGTTACTTCTATTTATTTCCTTTTCCTGTGATGATCTACCTTAATCCATTTATTTTTCATTTTCAATCTTCCCATTCCACTGAAAGCATGCCTTAGAACAAGGAGACATCAGATCCTTTGACAGTGCAGTGGAATATTGTTGGTTTGCACTGGCATTACATCTTGGCTCCCTTTCTTTTCATACTATTATAAAATATTATTATTTCAGGAAATTACAGTGAATGTTGAGGAAAGTAGATTAATGAAATGCCATTAGATTAATGTTGGAAATACAAGGGTTAATGGAATAATAATAAGGAGGAGATAGCTCCAGGCTGGACCAATGCACCTAATCTGCACCTAAAACATTGACAGTGTCCCCTTAGATATTGTCTAAGTGTTCCCATTAGTCAATAAAAGTAGAAATAGATTTTACCCACCTACATGCCCACCTCTTAGGCACCTTGAGGAAACTGATATCTCACCGACCTTTTTGGAGACAGAGCTGAAGACCATGATGCTAACTTTTTGTCTTCTAGATGCCTTTGATATTTTGTCTTTCTTTGATCACTGTGACTTCAAAATTTATACCTCATTGAATAATTTGGAAATTTGCATAATGGGAAAAGTGAGTGTGTGGGTTATACAGGTTCCCTGAGTGGTGTAACTCCAGTTTTTCTTGATGTCTATGTAGAAATTTGAGTTGATGTACTGTGACTGCATTACTGTGAAAACTCTATTTACAGAGGAAAAAGTAATGCACATGGATTTTACTCTAAGCTAGTACTCTGCACAGAAAAGTAGGAGGTCCTGCACAGGTTTACATGAATTGACTTGTTCTCCACTCCAAAGAAGTTGTTCCAAGTCTGTTAAATGAAAACAAAGCAGGAAATTATTGAAGAAAGTGAGACAGACCTTAAAGATTTAGAGATTGCCTGTTTTTTGAGAGCTCTGATTTTTAGCAGATACTTTTATGTAGTAATCAGTGCTTCCATTCTCTGCAATAGATTGGGAAAGGAAGGATTGTCAAAAGAAACTTCAAACCAAACCAACAACAGAAACAAAACCCTCCCAACCCCAAAACTCCACCAAAGAAAAACAAAAAAATCAACAAAGAAAAAAAAAACCTCTGAAAATCAGTTTTGGATGTGATTTTTTTTTTTGGTAAGTGTATTTATTATTATAAAACCCACTGGTTACATTATGTCCCAAGGCATGATTTTAGTTTTATGCTTTATTTGATAGACACCAGACAATTATTTTTACAAAACACTGTTCCTGTGTACCACACCCTACTGGACTTGGTGTTTCTTGAATGTAACAGGAAATGTTCAGTCTGTAAAGCCATAGAGGAGCAAAGTTTTTGCCTATGGGCTTCTGGAAATAATAGTTTTTGCAATTGCAAATTTCAAAGCAAAAGCTCTTCTTAAGTGTTTAACAGTACACAGATCAGGAAACTGATATCGTAGATTTGTTAATGATGCACATGCACAAAACTAGATCAAAATGCAGTTTGCAAAAACAGATGTTAGGTCTGTTGGTGGGTTGTATGCAGCAGCATACTGGATGTGAAATGAGTTTACATGTGTTTTTAATCAATGAATCTGTATCAAATTATTCCAATGAATGCACATCATGTGGAAGATAGTACTTTAGTGCCTCAGTGTTATTTTCAATAAAAAAGAATAAAGAGTTGTCCTCCATCAGACTACACTTTATCTGATCTCTATTATAAATGGTTTAATGGAAAAAGACTGACAGGGAAGTTCTCCTTGGTTTGAGAATTATTTTGCAGATTCAATTTTATATTAGTCTGAAGTTACATTTACTACCAGAAGCTTTATGTGACTGAAAGAAACTTGTCTTTACAAAATGGATGTAACATTTTAGGGCTTTTAATCATGCTTGACTGGAAATTAGTCTATTTTTTGTGAAACAGCGTTGAACACATGGTAGATTTTTTTTTTCCCCAAATAGGAACTTCCAAATAGGAAGTTCCACTTCTTCTAACCATGATTTTGAATGCTTAGTAATTCATATCAGTTATTCACTGCTAACCATAAACTCGTGGAACAGGAAGTGATAGGTGTTTTTACTGTGTTTATGTATATGAACAAATTCTCCAGATACTGCTGCAATGGAAGTGACAATTCAGTGAGCTAGAGTCGTCCTCGCCTCATTGAAATCTGTTTAAAGCACTTTCAAATTGCATTTAGAAGGCAGTATCTATGCTGGATGCAGCACTGCTGCAGAAAATGGCAAGCTAGAGACCACTCCTCAGCTTGACAAATGATCACACTTTGGAATACATCCCTTTGGAACCAAAATTTACGTTGGTCTAATATTTTATTCTCTTTTCTGCATCTCTGTAGTAGTTTAGGAGTCTGGATGATTTGCACACAGGCCTAGCACAAGGGTGTCCAGCTTCAATCAAAGTTTCTTGATCGCAATTCAGAAATTATTACCAAAGGTAGAGGGAGCATTGTGCATAACATAGTCACAGATTACCCCCAGATCACTTTTGGGTGTCAAGCCTGGTCAGGTTAGTCAGTTGCTAAATGGCTGGGCTTGCAATTTCCTTGTCATTTTCTCTGCTAATCTTTAAGCAAGATTCCATGACATTCCTTGTGCAAATGAATTATATTTTTCTTTTGATAAAGATGAGTTAGAACATAGAGTTTCAATTGCTATGTAATGAAGTTGTTCCTGAGGACAGGTGACATGAACACTTTGAAGCAAAACAAAAGGAAAGTTGATGGGGAAGTGAGAGAGAGAAGGGCATTACCTGGAAGAATTTCAGATATTTTGTAGAACAGTCCTGTGAAAAAATGCTCTCTTGAAAGAGACAAATCCATCAGTATGACTTATAACTGAATTACTAAAGACTATTCCTGTTATGTTCTGCGAGACTTTAGAGATGGAAATTGCAGAGGTTTCTTATTTTACTCTGAGATGTCAGTTAATCACAATGTAACACACAATAAAGCTTCATTTTTCATAGAATCATAAAATAGTTTGGATTCAAAGGGACCTTAAAAATCATCAAGTTCCAACCCCTCAGCCACTGGCAAGGACACCTTCTAGTAGACCAGGCTGCTCAATTTTTGTCTTAATTTGCATGACAAGTAGGGAGAGTTGCTTCAGAAAAATCAATAATCTACTATAGTGCCTTTAGTCACCCTTATATCAGTTGGGCTTCCAGAAGTAAAAAGTCTTCAAAGCTGCAAATTCTTAGCCACCTGGAGTACACTGCAATCAAATTAGAGGACAAAATAAAGACTGTGGCTTAATCTATGTGCGTGATTTTTACCAGAGCCTCCAACATCCCCAAATTAGCACCATGTTCAGCTTGGGCTAAATACTGCACAGAGCCACAGAAACAGTGGACTAAGGGAAAAAAAAAAAAGTTAATAACAAGTATCTGGCAATCCTTTCCCACCATTTTCTATTTTATCAACAGTGGCTTGTGGAAGGGGCTATTTTATATAAACTTTATTTTATGTAAATGTCAGATATTCTGGAACAAGACTGGATGTTGCTGCTACAATTTCTGTGTCTGTACTAGGGCACAAAGCATGACCAGCGCTGAACTCTCTAGTCTTGGCTGGACTGTCTCCTGACAATGATCTCTGGCACTAAGCCATGGCTGGGGATTTCCTAAAGGAGTTGCCAGCTAGGCATGGATCAAGCTCATTCCAGGGATGTGCCAGCACTTAAAATGATGCATGATGTCTTTGGCCCTGTTTCATTTACTGCTGGAGATGTAGCAAAGTATCTGAAGCATTGCCCTGGTCTGAGTGCACTCCAGTGCTATGTGGGAGAGACACTGTGGTGTTTGCAGTCCTATGCATCTTATCTTCTTCCCTGTCCTCCTTTCAGGAAACCTGCTTGTGACGGAAAAGTACTGGTGGTAGATTCAGGAAGGAATTATATCTCTGCCAGTGAAACCCTGGGTATTCCAGCACAGCCAAATAAGAATGAGCACGAGGGTTTAATGGCCTGCTGTTGTTTGTGTTGCACATGTTGAGTTACCTTTGCAGTTCTCAGCACCGAGGGCTGGAGTCATGTTCCCTTTGTATTGTGACTTCCTACCAGGTGAGACCTGTGAGCACACTGTATTCCTGTGCTATCCACACCTGGGGTCTAGGAACGATGAAATCTGATGGAAAACATCATGGTGGCCTCTATGCAGATGTTATAATCTGGTCTGTGTGGTTATGAGGGCTGCAGGAAACACCATGGGATCCCTGTAGTAACAGCAGAGACTTACAAGCATGGCATCCAAGGGTAATTATCTTCCACTTACCCTGTGCTAGTGGTAATGCATTGGTCTGATATTATTAGCAAAATGTGGCAAATTAAATGTTGAGAGGAAATGGGTGTTATCAGTGCACCAAATTTTTAGCCCTCAGATTTTTTTCTAAATGACTCCAGACATTGCTAGAGGCAATCCATGCACTTGCTTAAAAATATTTACACTTCAAAAATACTGATCATCCTGCTGTGTCTTTGTCAACAGTAACTGAAAAGATGAACCAAAACCATGCCAAAACACTGCTTAATTCAATTTAAACCACGTTTTAAGCTTGAAAGTCCTAATCAAGCTTAAGACTGTTATAGGCAGTGTCCTAGTAAATATTAATAATTTGTTTCCATGATTTGCATAGACTATTGTGGTAGAAAAGTGGGAATGTGATTTCAAGTTACATTAGTTCTCCCTTGGAGAAGCTCTTAATCAGTATACATCCTCCTTCTTTACTAGCATAATTTTATCAATACTACAAATTTATTAATTATTCCTTAATATGCATAATTTTATGTCTATATATTATTTTCTCATAATGAGAATGTAGGGTATCTAATGAGGAGTCTCAGGTGCAAAAGCAGAATAAAACACATTTAAAAAAATCACAAGAGGCCATAAAGTCGATTTAGAAGCACATTTTAAACTTAGTTAATACCTTTTACCACTTTGATATAATTTTGTGGAGAATCTAGAAATCACTAGATAATTATTCTGAAAGATTTTTTCCCTCCTTTGATGTTTTGCCAGAAGTTTGAGGGAGGTGCTCCTTTCCCTCTCCTCAGCCCTGGTGAAACACAGCTGAAGTGCTGGGTCCATTTCTGGACTCTCCAGCAAAGATATGGGAATACTGGTGTGAGTTGAGTAAAGGGCATGAACAGAATGAAGTAGCTGGAGCATCTGATATATGAAGAGAGACCAAGGTAGCTGGGGACATGCACTTCTCAGTGATATCCAGTTAAAGGATGAGAAGCTGTAAGCAAAAACCAAAGTAAAGGAAATTCAATTTAAACATTAGAAAAACTCTTTTACTATTATGGTTTCTGAGCAGTAAAACAGGTGAGCCAAAGAATTTGCACAGTCTGTCTCCTTGGAGTTATTAAAAATTGACTGGACATAGTCCTGGGCAGCCCACTCCCCTTGATTCTCCTGTATTAGAGTAGTCAATATCCAAAGAGGTCTTCTGACCTCATCTACTCTCTGATTCTGTAAAATTGATTTGAATGAGAATTCCAACAGTCAAGGATCTCTTTTGTGTGTGATACTGATACTTTTGCCCTGAAACAAAAATCTCATATAGTTTCAATAATCCCACTAAATGGGCTGATATTGCCAGTCTATGATTTGCGTTTTTGGGACTCCACGCTAAACACAGCACATGAATACACAGAGTCTATATCTGTGTGAGCAAATCAGTCGTGTGATTCACTGGCACTGAGGCAAACTGGAATGAATTGATTGGTATTCACACTGTTCAGCTGTCCTACCTTCCAAACAGGATGGCCCCATCCCAGCTGCCCACTGGAGTGCTTGGCCCATTCCTGCTCTTGCACCATACCCAGGCATTCTCTTGGATGGGACTACTAAGGTACTGGGATCATTTCAGCTGTTTAGCAGTGCAAGTTACCCGTTGCCAGCCTTTGGAAAGCATTGCATAATTTGTAAGCGTAGAGCCATTCATTCAGATCTATGTTCTGTTTTTTAAACATTGTTGTATTAATTAAAAAATAAAAGATAAAACTGTAAAATGAGCTCAGAAAATAGAAGCAAAAAAATTGCAGTCCCTATCCTCATTTCCGTGCTATAAGACAACAGTTTCATGGTCTGGATCATCCCTCAGGTTTGTGCTCAAGTCTTCCTGGAGGCTTTTTGAAGATCAGGATCCTTTTCCTGCATGAATTTTCTCCAGAATTAAAGAGATTTATCTCTGAACCAGGATAAGTCATTGTGAATTTGGCTGGTTCCTCAGTGAACCCAAACTCTCTCCTGACTCTCACTAGGAATGACTGAATTCCCATCTCTTCCTGTCTTCTGTTCAGAAACTTCCTGTATGGGCCCATTCTAAATATTCCTGCTGGTGCTTTGGCTTCTTTGTTTTGCCTCTGGAAATTCTGCACTTTCTGAGGTCTTTTTTTCCCTTGCAAATTAACTGACTTTCTGATTTAGGCTTTCTCCCTTGCATACTAACCATCTAATGAATATAGCCATTAATTACCTTATATTGTACCAACCCATCATTCTGGTGGGGATTTTCTGGAGCAGCAATTCTCAACCTTTTGTAATCCATGGCAAACTCATCTATTCTGAAAAGAATCAAAAGGTGCCTTAGCCATTTAAAAAAATTTAAAAAACTAGAAAAAGTGCAGTACTGCTGTGACAGGTTTTATTTGCAAATAAATGTCTATTCAACTTTATTTTTTTGTCTGGATAAAATCATATATGCATATATTTCTCCCCTCCCCAGACTTAAACACACTATTACTTTGTGAATTGCCTTCTAATACTCTATGACAATAGGGACCAACCACTGGGAGAAAACTTTTAAATAAAAAAGAAGAAATACACATGCTAGGAACAATGAGCTAAATGTTGTACATGAGTACACAACTGAATGTCCAAAGAGATTTTTGAGTCTAAAAGTACAAATAAAGACCTATGAGACCGACTAAAATAAATAAAACAGAGAAAGGGGAGGGGAAAGGGAAAAGTTGGGAGAGATCATAATACATAATAGTTCTTTCATACAGTGTAGACAGTATCTTTAGACAGTATGTGTGTATATAAAAAATGCATTTGTATTGACAAACAAATATTTATGTGCAAAACTGAAAAAATGGATTTGTTTATTTCAGGCAGTTTTTCAAAAATCTGTTTCATCACAGTTATCAAGAGTATCTTCCAACAAAAGCAACTTCCTTCAGATACTAGGTTTGAATTGTCTTGAAATAAATGTTTATCTTCTTACATTATAGCCACTTTTTGATATAATTATATTAGAAACCTTTGTGACAATTTGGATATTTTGGCAAGGTATTAATGGTACATGAAGATGTCATCTGTTTCCTATTCTCAGCTTTGTATTATCTCAAAGGTTTCTATCTCTTTTTCTCTCATAATTTAATTTGCAGGCATTTTGTTCTAGATTAAAAATGTTTGTGTACAACTTTGGGATAATTAATCTTGATGCTGAAAACATTTAACATTTCTTTCCCTTAATAAATCAAACATGGGATGTGTCATTCCATTCTTAGAGTTTGATACTCTAGGTCCTCACCTCATCCCAGTTAGCCAAAAATAGATGAATCATTCATGGGGAGGAAGGCTGAATAGTCAGCAGATTTTCTGAGAGACAGGTGGAAGGTGAATATTCACTGTATTTTAATATTCTGTAGGCAGTATTATGTGGTATTGCTTCAAGTATGTTCATTGACCTGGTCAGAGAGGTGGAGCTGCTGGATGACCATGGTGTGAATAACTACGGGATGCCAGGAGATCAAAGAGCTCTCTATTGTTTAAAAAGCTCTTCTCAGGAGAGAAGGGAGTGGAAAATGGGGTCAATTCTTAGATGTCACTCCTGTTGAGAACAGACAGTGATGGAAGAGAAGGCATCCTCTGGTGAAAGAAACCAAAAGGCTTTTTTTTTTTTTTTTTTCTTGTAGGGTCTGCTCAATGTTCTTTATTCTCTGCCAAAATAGAAAGTTTACATTGTGTCTTCTCTGCCCTCAGGCCTTACAAGTCTAATTTATTTCATTTTTTAATTGTTTATTTTTGGTACTGTGAAGCTTGGTGTCAATCCATTAGGCCTACAAATGCTAAGAGTGTGTTCCCTCTGGAAGGATGGAGCGTTGTGTTTTTTGTACAAAGATAGTTTCAGTGTCTCACCTGTCTAGATTCACATATTCTCAGTCTTATACCTACTTTTCCTTTGTATATGGGTGAAAAGGTGTGAGAAAAGAAACTGTGTTAAGTGAGATAATCTTTTAGTAAATCCCCAGTATAGCAGCACAAAATGATCAGCAGCTGTAACCCAATTAAATGTAGCAATTTCACAGTACACTACTGCTCACCAGAGAGTATATACCGATATTCTCTGAGTATTCAGCCAAACCATTTTGTATCACTGCTTGCAAACTTCTCCTCAGGAATATTTAACATTTGGCTAGAGCTCCTCAAACACAAAGGGAAGATGAGAGGGAAGAGAAAAAGCAAAGGAACATAGTGCAAGGAGAGCCAATTAGTAAGTAAATCCACTCTGTCTCTTGAACACAAAGTAATCACTTCACAGGTGTGCACAGAAGAAGTTGCAGTTATAACATAACTAGAAGGTTAACTATTTAAAAGGTCTTCTCAAAGAACATTTAGATTAAGGAGCCTTTCTTCTTCAGTTCAAAGCTCCTGCTGCTGTTTTATGAGTCCAAAGTAAGGAACCAAGCTACTCCTTGTTTAATGTGATCATTTTAATAGCTAACCCATTTCTAACTTTGCTTTTCTAGATATCATGGCTCCAATCTCTGCTGATATGGCTGCTTTTTTGCAGGCCCATATATATGTGTCATAAAAGTATTTTGCTACCAATTACTGGGGTGAGGAGAAAACACCCCTGAAATACTCTTGCAAGGCTGAGGTTATATATTTCTCACCAATATATTTCTCATATTTCTCAGTATGAGACTTGCCAAGAGACATCTTTAATGTAATAAAGATGTAACCATTAGTAAATGGCTTACAAAACAATATAACAGCATTCATAAAAACTTCTGATTATATGAAAGAAAATTTGAAAATCAACTTTGTTTATTAATTTCCATTTCTATTTGAAACTCTGTATCTTACCTCCATTGATGTACAGTGATTTTGTCTTACTCATCTGCCAGACAATCTCAGGAAGGCTCAACCAAAGTGTGAAAAGCAGGACTCCTACTTTTGTCAGTTAGTGAAAGAGAGCATTTAAAGCCACGTGTCTTCTTCTGTCCACATCTCCTGCTGAAATCACTTACTGGCAGTCATCTTGCAAACATGGGATGCAAACAGAGGACTTTTAATATTTTTGCAAGTTCTCCTGTGCTTCCAGTCCCTTAGCATATACTGTGTAGAACTGCAGCTCTCTGCAAAGACACATCTTTAGCCTGTGGTTATGTGGCACAATACCATATATGAAGAAGAAGGCAGAGAAAAGAGCACAGATCACTGCAGAACTCTGTTTTTTGCTCTGGTTTTCTGAAGCAGATGTAAAGCAGTAACATATTAAATCCTGTCAGAGTCTTGATTTCATCAGTGGTGCTTGGTTGCTGCTTAATTAACACACTTTATGACATTCTGAACACCACATGGAGCAGGAGTCACAATCTTACGTATGGGGTTATGAAACAACAGCAAACAGGGGCTTCTGTCCTGAATTTTGTTACTGTAGAATGTCCTTGTTCCATAATCACTCATTTCTGTAAATAAATCACACAATGCTCACTCCCCAATAAAGTATTTACCAGCCCAAGGTTATCAACACTATGTTTTTTTTTTCTCATTTCTTTATGACCATATGGTAAAATCCTAGTATAAATTTTATTTTATCCTTTACAGACCTCTGTTTCAGTTCATTTTAAGTGACTAATTTGCCTAAATAGCCTTCAGTTTGACTTGGAACTTTTTCAGCTGAACATGGTAAGAAAATAAAAGAATGTATATGATCTGTTTAAATAATTGCCCCTTAACATCTCCAAAACTATGCAGAATATTTTTCTAAGCAGCAATAATGCCCAGTACTTTTCTGCCTATTTTTGTCCTTTGTCCTCATTTCTGTAACTGAGCCCACTGTCATCTGGTAGAAATATTTACCAGTTGGATCTGAATTGGCCTGGTAACAGTGAGAGCACATCTGGAGTCTAGACTCAGCGGCTCTATGGGCAGGGTCATATCTCTGCGCTCCATCAGCCCCAGCGCCTATTTCTGTTTACATAGGTGGTGTGCAGCATCATCTGTTTCACTTGTCAGACACTGCCAGCCCCCAGCCACCCCCTCCCCTTCTCCCTGACCCTCCACCATCCCACCACTATCAGCTGGAGACAGGAAGCAGGGGACCACTGGCACACACAACGGGAGAAGAGGGGAAAGAAAATCCCTGGATCTTATAAAATCCAGCATTGTCTGTGTACCTAAGATACAGTTCAGCTCCACGGGATTCCGTTGAGAGCAGTACCTTTGTCTGATATGGCAGGAGGCCGCATCAAATATGCAAGGGACAGAATAATCTCTTGGTGGATGAGGAAGTATGCTCTAAAGTCTTTAAAAGCTCTTTTGGTTTGATTTTTTTTCTTCTCCTAATTGAAAGTGTGTTCTTCAACTGCTTGGACTTCAAAACTAGAAAGTGTTGTAATATTTACTGAGTACTACTCTTTACCTGAAGAAAGGGTCTAAAATAAGCTTAGAAAATGTGTCATGGCAAAAAATATAGTCAAAAGAGATTGCTGCGACAAGAATTATGTCTCATAACACCGAGACACTTAAATTTATGTAATGTGTGAGGCAGCTTGTGTGTGTTTGAGGATAAGAGTTATGCAATACTTCATTAATGCTTCTTTAAAACTAGATGATAGAATTTTCTTTTCATCACTCATTGAAAAATGAGTCAGTCCCAAAGAGTAGGAACTATCTCATCAAAATATTAGAATGTTGTGGTTGGTTGACCTTGGCTGGATGCCAGGTGTACACCAAGCTGCTTTATCACTTCCCTCCTCAGCAGCATGAGGGTGGGGGTGAGAAAATAAGACAAACAAAACTTGTGGGTCAAGATAAAGGCTGTTTAATAAACCAAAAGCAAAGGGCAAGCACGGCAGCTGAGGAAAAGCAAAGATTTGTTCTGTACTCCTGTGTTCACTTTTACTTCCTGAGAAGTAGGGTTTCTTCCTTTGGAAGACAAATGTGAATACTTCATGCCCTCCTTTCTTCCCAGGCTTAACTCATGATTTTTCTCTACCTCCTCCATCCCACAGGAGGAAGGGGAATGGGGACAGTGGTCACTTGGTCACACTTTGTCTCTGACACTCCTTCCTCCTCAGGGTGAGGAGTACTCACACTCCTCTCCTGCTCCAGCATGGAGTCCCTCCCACAGGAAACAGTTCTCTACAAACTTCTCCAACATGAGTGCTTCCCAGGGGCTACAGTTCTTCATTAACTGCTCCAGTGTGAGTTCCTTTCATGGAGTGCAGTCATTTAGGAACAGGCTGCTCCAGTGTGAATCCCCCATGGGTTCCTGATCGCAAACTTGCTGCAGTGTGGGCTTCTCTCTCCAAAGAGACACAGCTCCTGACAGACCCGGCTCTAGTGTGGGCTTCCCACACAGTCACAGCCTCTTTTGGCTCACCCTGCTCTGGTGTGGGGCCCTCCACAGGCTGCAAGTGGATGTCTGCTCCTCTATGAACCTCTATGGGGACACCAGGGGCACAGCTGCCTCACCAAGAGGTGTATAAGAATCTCTGCTCTGGTGCCTGGAGCAACTGCTCCTCCTCCTCCTCCTTCACCAACCCTGATGTTAGCAGAGCTGTTCATCTCATGTCTTCTCATCCTCTCTCTGGCTGGAGTTAACTGCATCATCCCAGGGGTGCCACCACCATCACTGATGAGCTTGGCCTTGGTGGATCCACATCAGAGCTGGTGGGTATTGCCTCTGTTCAGAGAATTGTTTATGAAAAAGACATAACCCATACAAAGACAATCACATATTAATGTCATGTCCAGTTCTAGAGTCTGGTAGGGAAGTTGCACAACACACCTTTGGGGCTTTGTCACCAGAAGGTATGCATAGCATGAGCTCAATCCTCAGGCTGGTGAGAGAAAGGTAACACTAAATCTCATGTGGATTGGCACAGTATGGCCCCTCTTGAGTACACTACTGTTGCTTTGAAAACAGTGAGCAAACATTTATAAGAGATGTGTGCCTCTGTTTCATTCATGATATGTAAGCAGGTCCTCCTATTGTTAAGAGGTATTCTGTTCACAGAGAGTATGAACAGACAAATTTCTACAATCACAGTTCTATCAGTAAACATTATCTCTTCTCTGAATACTTAGAGCTAAGCCATTCTGCTTGAATGGGAACACACAGAGTTTTGTTAAAGAGATGTGTGAGATACTCTACTGTTTTTTGCATCAGCATAATGATGTTAAAGATTTGCTTTAGTTGCTGGGATAGATTCTGTCATCATCACTGAGAGTTGTACAGTCTTCTTCCATGTTACGGGCCTGCATAAAGTTAATGAGTTGAAAAAGTGCTTGCAAAGTATTTTGGTATTGGTGATGTGGCAAAAGTCAGAAATAATCCTCCTTGACTCAGCCTGCAGAGCGGCTGGCAGACCAGGCAATATTTGTTTCTCTTTTTTTAAAAGTACTTTTTTATCTCATAAACTCTGAATAAAATTTTGTAAAGTGAGACTTTCTGACTCTATTCAGTGCATGTTGGAGGCGGTGTTAACACATTTTTTGACTTTAATTGGAGCAGAGCTTAGCTAATGCCAAGTATTTTTGAGATGTCTCAACATCACTTTAAAAGTATCACTTCTGAAAACGTTTTTTTTCCAACAAAACAGCGTTGTTTTCAAAGCTGAGGGCCAAACATTGTCAAGTCTACAAAAGAATGGTATATTAGGTTTGAATTTCCCTTTCGAACTCATTGGTTTGGACAAACTGACAAAACAAAGCTAGTTGGATCCTCCATAAAAGAAAACTTAATTCAGATCTTATACCACAAATCTTGGATGTAATATTTCCTGTATAAAATGGTAAAGATTGCTCCCTTTACAATACAAGAGATTAGTTTATGAAAATATAATACCCAGAAATTACTTGAGCATGTTTTTAGCATACATCATATCATCACAATATTTCCATGGATTTCTACAATAATTCCACTAGTGTGTGTTAAGAAAGCACTCAAAAAATTACAGAAAGTAAAAGAAAAATAGTTACAAAGTATTTTAAAAAAAATTATACCTGTATTACTGTAATTGACATAATATCATGTAGAGCTAGCTGAAGGAATATGATTCAGTTCACAAAGCTTAATTGTGATAAAGATCTCCCATTATTGTGAAATGCTGAGAAACACTCATTCCCTAAGATAGTTTTATTATTACTGAAAACACTGCCAGACTAGGGTAGAAAATAATTGGCTGCCAACAAAAAACAAAGCAGGATGTATTTGAAATTGATCTTTTCACTCAGTCATCTGTATTCATCTGGTCACTGCAGATGGTGTTAATAACCTCACAGGTAACGTGATTAACTGGGGCTTGGCTACCAGGGCTCTATGGATGTAGAGCTATCAATCTGCTCATTCTCATTGTCTTTTTCTGTCTATTGCTTTTGCTAGTGGTGGCAATGAGGTGCAATCCCTGTGAGAAGAAGCTGAAGGAGCTGGAATTGTCTAGCCTGGAGAAAAGGAGGCTCAGGGAGGACCTTATCACTGTCTACAACTTCCTGAAAGGAGGGTTTAGCCAGATCTCCTAACAAGTGACAGGACAAAAGGAAATGTCCTTAAGTTCCACAGAGGAGGTTTAGATTGGGTATTAGGAAAATTTCTTTGCTGAATAGGTGGTTAGTTGTTGGAACAAGGTACCCAGGGAAGTGGTGGAATCCTTGGAAGTTTTTTGAAAAACATGTGGATATGGCTTTTGGGTACATTGTGGTAAACAATTGGACACGGTGACCTTAAGGATCTTTCTCAATCAAAATAATTTTATTGAGGAATCACAGAATTAACTCCTCATCTAGCATAGAAATTATGATTCTATGATTCTAAATATTAGAAGCTCTCAGGATCAAAACCAGCTCTTTTACCTCTGAGTGAATGAAGGAGAACTTCCTTCCTTCCTGTTTCAACAATGTCACAAATATTCTTTTCTCTTGAAAGCAAAACATTTTGAGTCTTTATTTTTCTCCCCCTTTTCCTATGATAAACTCAGAGAAGTAAGAAACAGGCTGTACTTTTTCAACACACATTGAATGGAGGCGTTAGAAGATCATATATATATATATATCCATACACATATATATGCAGCATGTCTCAAAATCTTCCCAGGGAGGTGAAAATATACTTTGCAATGTGTGAAGGTAAATATTTCGACAGATCCCATGGTCAGATTTTTTTTGCTTGATTCTGAAAAAAGGCCAACATTTCTAAAGTACTCATGGAACTTTGCAATGCTCATTGCAACATCTGTGGGCAGGTTTTTTTAAAATGATTGGTACCTAGGGTGCAATTAATGCCCCAGAGTCTAGCAATCTGTTTTGGCATTAAAAAGAAAACTGAGAAGTTTAGAAATCACTAAGGAATGAAAGAAACACTGAGAAACTGCTAGAAAGTATAGACTGTTTATTTTGAGTAGCAATGAGAAGTTACCTTGATTGCCTTGATACTTTCCAGAAAAAGGCTGGCTATGGAGTTAAAATTATCCTATAGAAATAGAGGTGGCATAAAACTACTAAAACTATAAGCCTAAACCAGGAAATAGCAACATTTCATCAGGATAACCCCTTGGTGGTGGAGGAGCTGCTCAGTTACAGCATTGGAACCTCTGTAGTGTGTCTCTGAAAAGTGAGCTCAGGTAATATGACTGCAGCTCTCAAATGCTTGGAAGGCGTTTAGGGGACACAAAAGGAGTAGGCAAAGAATATGCTCAGAGTTTCAGATGTTTTGCTGATGCATCTGACCACCTTCAGTCAAATTTTTCTGTTAAACACTTTTTCCTGACATGCTAACCTCTGCTTCAAATCTCTGTGTATTTTTTTCATATGAGCAGCATGTGTGAACAGCATTGGGGTGAGGCCCACAAGGCCGAGGTCAGTGGGAGGGACCTGTCATTATTTAGCTTTCAGGAAAAGAGGATTAGAATAAAAAATTTGACGAAACTGAGAGCTTTGAAAAGAATAGCCGTGAGCAGTCAGATTTCAAAACTTTTAGCGGTCTCATTTAATCAAAGTCAAAAGAATCCAAAATAATTATAATGAATGGTGGGAGAAGGAAACAGGGACTTTCTAACTTGATGGTCTCAGCATAGTAGGCATGCTTATTTCTAGGCCACCCTTGAAAATCTGGCTCAGCTAACAAGGGTGGGAAATCATAGCCGTGTAAAAACCCTTTATTCTCAGAAATTACATGAAGTGAGTCATAGATCTCAGTCGCATTTCTGTGGGCAAACTCCTCTGCATTTAAACATACCCTCACAGTGGGCAGCACATGGCACTTGGCACACACCCCACACTTAAAGTGGGATACAAGGACAGTACTGGTATGGTAACTCCTAGAAGTAATCATATATTCCAAATTTTTCCTGAGTCTGGCAAAAATGGAAAGACACTTGAAGTCAAAGCACCCAAAAGGAATGAACTTCCCCAAAGACTTCAAATTACACTGTTACTGTGGTAATTTTTACTGTGGATAAATTCATGAATTTGAGAGAGGGTCGTGAAGGTAGTGGATGTGGCCATAATTTTGGCCTGCTATGGAAAGTGTGGAACCAGATGTGGAAGTTAATGTAGAAAAGGAACGTTGAAGGAGTATAAACAGATGGCAAATAAAATAAGACCTTTCTGTCTCATATTTATGAAGAAGTCACATGTAAGAAAATGAATTTCTAAGAACCCACTGTGAGCAATGAAATAGGAGAGTCTGGAAGAAAGAATCTGGGACTGATCCTATTAAATAAACTCCAGTGTCAAAGAGTATCGTGGGATGTATTGCTCAAGAACAATAAATCCTATCACAAAGATTTCTGTCGCCAAGATTTAGTATCTGCAGTATGATGCACATACTGCTGGATTTGCTCTAGCCTGCAGACCAGCTGATAGTTCTGTGTAAAAAGGATATTTTTGGCCAGCATATCAACTGAAAAGTCTTACTTTCCATTAAAACAATTTGAAATTCAGTATTTTTCATCCAGCCCAATGCTTTACTGTGCACAGTAAAGGATTTCCCTTAGGATTTTCTTTCCTTTACATGGTAAAGTGTCCTGGTTCAGAGCTCTTACTCTCTAACTAAAAAATCACCAATTTTAATTTAATTCAGACAAGAAAAATATTTGTTTATTATGAATTAAAAGGTGATAAAGTGTTTCTACCACAAAATTGTTAAAAAAAATCAATGAAATTCAATGATGATTCAATTATTCAGAGAGGCTTTGTTTTAATATTTACATGCATGTTGATGCTGCTGTAGCAACTGACAATGTACTTTTGTAACTTGAAGGCCAAAATGAACCCACAGCATTTTTAGTTTAACTGATAAGAGAGACATTTACATTGCATTTCTTTACCAATATGTGACTCCTTTAACTGTATATTCTGGTAGAAGAAAAATACATGTGGTAGAAATTCTTTGTTGAAATAGCATGTCAATTATTACAAAGTTAAAAATGCTTTAGAAATGAATTACTGTTGGACATATGTTCACTCAAGTCTCTGAGTTGAAAAAGGTAGTAAATGTGCTGCATGAAGAAGGATCGTGAAAATAAAGAAAGAAATATCTGGACATAATTACCTAGTTCAATTTTAACTTTCCTCACTAACTAAATACAAACATCTCAATTTACGTAATCCACAGAGTTTCCTACATTTATACAAAATTGTAACAAAAAAAGATCTAAACCCTGAAATAGATGTAAAACAAAAGCAAGTAATAGAGGACATGTTACAGCAATATTGACACTGAACCTTTAGTGGAATTATACATATGAATTTTTACCATATCTCTTAATTTTTTACTTATGGGACACAGTGAGCTCTTCATGGTTTCTAGAATTTGTCCAGAAATGAATTAACTATTAATGTCTGTTCGACTCTTACAGAAAAAGATAATACTGACACTTGAAATACAGCAGATTTACGGGAATTAGAGGAACTTAAAATGGGCAAGGGATGAAATCTTTAGTTTCATCTTTAAAAACAGGGAAATGTCGTACCTCACAGAAGGCCATTAAAATATAGAAGGCAAAGAGGTGGAAAGGCTGAATACTGAGAAAATTTCCTAGTTTGGAAAGTATTCATGCAACAGCATGTGAGAATCAATATTATGTAGCTTCTATCTTTTGTGTATGTAAAAACTCTTTTGATGATAAAAATTTGGCCAGCTGAGGGACAATGAAGTTGTGTTTTTCAAGAGTGTTCTTATTCCTGTTAGGTTAAAAAGGATATGTCAAATCTTAAGTGCAACGCTCATTAGGTTGAATGCAATATTAACCTCAAGGCTAAAGAATACCTTCATAGTTGTTTGACTCTCATAACACCAAACACCCTAAAACCTGACCTTGCTTCAAAGAAGGTGGAGGGTAAAAGCCTAGTCAGTAGAGTTTAGTTAGTGACAGAAATGGGCTTCAGCTGAAAATGACTTCACAGGACTCTTGTATCAGGTGTACGTCAAGCACATATTATCACTCTGTGCTGGAAGGAGGCACAAGGAAGGATGATGTTGCACACAGAATCATAGAACCTCTGAATGGCTGAGGTTGGAAGAAACTTCTGGATGCCCTCTGGTGACCTGGTACAGCCTGCTTCCCATAAACATGTCCATACAGCTTCTGAATATCTCCAGGGATGGACATTCCATGACGTCTCTGGACAACCTGTTCCAGTGCTCAGTCACCTTCCCAATAAAAAGATGTTTCTTTGTGCTCAGACAATGCACCTGTGTTTCAGTTTATGCCTGTTTCCTCTTATCACTGGGGCTGGAGTGTGGCTGAAAACCAGGGAAGAGGTTTCTGACCAGAGAACCCACATGAAGAACTGGCAGGTAGGGCTGCAAATCAAGCCTTGGTGAGCATGGCCACCAAGCATGGGGAGCCATATCCATGCTTGTGATGGAACTCTTGGTCATCCTAGTCTATAGCAATGGATCCTGAACTGTTTTATTATTGCACAGACAGAGACTCTGTGAAGGCACAGAGGACAGCAGTGCTGTCAGTGTACTGGCAATGCATTGCTTTCATATGCTCATGTGCTTTCTCAGCTGAGCAATAGACTGAGAAGGGCCAACGTGGCCTTGACTGGTCAGTAGCTTTTCAGAAAAAGAATTTCCTTGGAAACACTTTTCCTTTTCCTTTTCCTTTTCCTTTTCCTTTTCCTTTTCCTTTTCCTTTTCCTTTTCCTTTTCCTTTTCCTTTTCCTTTTCCTTTTCCTTTTCCTTTTCCTTTTCCTTTTCCTTTTCCTTTTCCTTCCCCTTCCCCTTCTCCTTCCTTCCTTTTCTTGCTTTCTCTCTTTCTTTTCCTATTCCTCATTCCTCTGTGCTATCTATAGGACCACATTCCTTCCTTTGCTTCCAAAATTTAGTTTTGAGATGTTAAAGTACATCATTGATCTTCTTGATGTCTCCTCCACAGAGGGCTCCTACTAAGCTTCCATAATACTTCTCCAGTTGGTGTCAAGGGATGGGATTTTCTCAGAAGTAGAGGGTAGCAGTGGACCTGTGATAGACTGCAATACACACAGCATAGGTGAAGAATTGAGCATTTAGATTTGAAAGACAAACTAATAAGTGAAATATTAAAAAAAAATTGAATTTGACTCAAGGGGGCCTTAATGTGGCAAAAACTCCAAAAGTCTTTGCAATGACCTAAGTATTGAATTTACTGATGAATGTTAGACATATAAACATTTTTAATGAGAATTGAGTAGTTCTAAAAATTGCTACTTTAAAGCTTTTATCATTGGACTTCTACCCAGGTTCATTTGGCAGTATGAAGGAGTAATAATTTTTCATGATTTATACCATTACAATATAAATATTATGAATATTTCTGTTAATTAAGCCAGTAGTTTTAAAAGAAATTCTTTTGTACACTAGTATGTCAAAAGTCCTGTTTCCCAATGATAAAGTGGCAAATGACAACATAACTCTGTAGAAAGAGTAGTCTTAATCTTTATGGAACATCAGAGGACACAAACACTGAGCTTGCTGAGTTGGTTAATATATATTTTAACTACGGTTATTTTCTTTTCCCCTATATTCTTTAGTAAAAGCATTTCATAAGTATAACTTTTTGCTTTGAAAATTTTGATTTGGCCTTTTTTTACCCTCTAATACTAGAAAGGTGAATGCATTTGTTCATCTACATATGGGTATATGGTACTGGGAAACCAGGGAAATATTTTGTCTGGAGCCCTGGCATTCTTCAATATGTGTGCTTCTGGGTAAGCTTTTCTTTAAACTCATTATGAACAAACAACAGTGCTTCAGTATGTCTTAGACTTGCTTTTTTCTTCACCTATTAGGTCAACAACTTCTCCCATTCATATCAAGTGCTGCTTGGATAATCTGGTAGAACCAGGCACTCTGACTTGTCCACCAAATACAGACAAGGATCAGACTTCAAGGTCTACAGCAGCTTGTCACTGTTTTTAATTGTTAAAATCTGGGCAGCTAAAAACCTTTCTAGAAGCAGATTATTCTCTCACAATGCTTCTTCTGTCTTCCCCCTTTCTAAAGAGTAATTGTCATTGTTATCAGTGAATGAATCTTCTGTTGACTCACATAATTTCACAATTGAAAATATAATAAAAATAAATATAATGCAGATGTAATGGACCTCTGCTCTTACAAATATCTTATAATTATATACAAATATCTTTGTTTTAAAGTATATTATGTAGTACACTTCACAGAGGATCATAAATCTTAGAAATAGAATACTGAACATTTCTTTTATAGATAAATGGCAAATGTCCTAAACTATGTGCCTCAGACCTCCAAAGAGTCATACATTTTTGAGTGTTTTGTTAAAAAATTTTCCATTCTTCTAGTTTTTACAAGCTTTTTGCACTTCTGGTTCCTCTCTGAGCTAGAAAAGCAAGTACCCAAATACCACAAGAAAGACAGTACTCAAGATATTTCAGGCTTGATTTAGAGCAGGGAGTATTTAGATTCTTTTAAGGTTTCCAGTTAAATTTTCAAATACAAGAGTATTCAGATAAGCAACCAAGTTGACTGGTGCTCATCTGAACTGAGCACAAATACTCAAACTTTAAAATTTACCTCCTTAAAGCCGATAAGATCTATTTATGGGACAATTCTATACTGGTATCATGTAATGAACTGCTGGATTGCATAATTTCTAAGCATTGCTTGTGTGTAACACTCTTTGTATTTACTTACAGAAAATACAGACTGCATACTGAAGCAATTTAAGAAATATATTTCTGAGAATATTGGAAAAAGACTTGTCAGATGTATACTCAAACATCTATTAGATTGGAACCTTAAAACACACTCAACATTCAACATTTGTGATAGAACAAGATTACACTGTTTTGGATCATTACTGCATATTTTTTTTCTAAGAAAAAAAGTAACTTTTTCAAAGAAAGAAAATTATCATAAACATTGGCTGTTTATCACACTGTGATATTTGTTTTCCTTATGGCATTTGCATCATTTCCTAAGCAAAGAATGGCAAGCATTGCAAGAAGTACAATGAAATAAACATAAACACCTTGTTTAAATACTTATCTGAATATGACTTGCATGGCTTGTTATTTTTTATGCAGCTTTAGGTGCCACTCAAATCAGTCTAACTCTTACTGCAGTTTTAGTATTTTGATTTTAAATGGTTAGAGTTTGTGTTTCAGGTAGTAGCTGAAATAAGGTGTATCTGGCTAAACAGGTGTTTTGGAAAACACATAAAATAATATTGTTTTTAGAACCAAGATAGTTCCCTAGACAGAAAAAATTGTATCTGGAGGAGAAAGGGACTAATTGGTGATTGTGTAATGTGGCTTGAAGCCAGAATTCACCAGCTGACTGGGTCGAAGCTTTGGAAGAGATTTTAGAGACATTTAGATAAGGCCAGCACTTAACTACCTGGAAAGATGATTAAGAAAGGCTGGAAAGAATGTCTTGATGCTTTCAAGTGGTTAATTTCTATCTGTATGTATGGAAGGAGTAAAACTCTTGTGTCCAAACAGATCATAAGGCAGCTGAAGTTTGTTTATAGTATTTTGCCTTTATTTTCATGTGGAATTCAACTTCTAATGCTGAAGCAGAAAATCTGCAACTGCCACATTACATGCTAAATGGAAAGGAATTAATAAACACATCCAGATTCTGTTAGCAGTATAGAAAACAATTCCCTGCTTTTTTTTGGTGCAAGAATGTTAAATACAAAATTCACATAGCAGAGCTTCAAAATTGTCAGAATTTTAAAGCAATTATGAGGCACTGAGAAGTTACTCTACATGATGGAGAAGACTGAGGAAAAAGACAGTTCCCCACTGATATGTCTATGCAGCTCATTTATTTACCCTGAAAACATGCCAGATATCTCAGAACAGGCTGTAAGTTAACTAGCTGAAGAAATTTTGGCTACTGAGCTGCTAAGCCTCACATTTTGAAGAGATTAATTTATAAAATGAAATAACTGATATTTGAAGATGAGTGGGATCCTATGAGGATGCCTTGAAGAGCAAAGGAACCATTAAAAGCTTGATGATCTATATATAATTTCCTTGAAACACAACAACAATCCACCGTGCTGTAAAATAAACCAGCTTGATTGAATGGGGAACCAAAACTGAATTCAAAAGCAGACCTGAAGAGGTGAAAACTGGAGAGGTGTAACCAAGAAGGAATATACTCTAACACTTTGGGAGAGTTAGGAAAGCCAGACCTTGGCTGAGTGGAAATTGGTGAAGGATGTGACAAAGATCAACATTAATGGCCTCTACAGGACTTGTTATCAGTGAAGAAAACACTGGGGCAGGTGTAGAGCTGCTTGTGAGGGCAGGGAAATGAATGAGGTGCTCAGAGCCTTCACAGAAAAGGTCTTTCCTCAGGTTTCTTGAATATGCACGCCAAGTAAAATTTGTGTAAGATAGAAACCCATTGAAGCTTTGGAGAGGGTCACCTTAGGGATACTTAGGTGAGCTGATCACACACATGCACCAGCTCACAGGACCTGACAGGATACATATGAGAGTGCTGAGAGAGCTTAAAGGCCAGTGTCACTTTGTGTTTGATAGAAGGGCTGGTAAAGTCTTTGTACAGATAGCATGTGTGAGGGCAACGCCAGGCAGGGGCAGTGAGAATGATGACTGGAAAACAAGACTGAAACTGCCTGTGCAGAAAAACCTCAGCAGGCTCCAAGAACAGGAGCCTCATGAAGTTCAACAGAAGCAAACATTAAGCCTGCACTTGGGAAAATGCCTATACTGTGCACCAGTACAAGCTGGAGACTGACTGTTCATCAGCACTACAAAAACTGTACCTGAGAATCCTTGTGGGTCCAGATTAAACCAGTTCAGCTCTATAATCTTGCAATGACAAAAACTAAATCTAGTCTGGTATGTATCAGCAATAATTTGATAATCCATCCCTAGCACTGACATAAATATATTGTCATTATTTATTACTTATTGTGATTGCTAACTTCAAAACTTTTAGGACATTACTTGCTTCTCTGAAGATATATTTAGTTATTGTATCAGATCACGTATTCACAGATAACAATCTGCATGTGGTTCAGAAAACAGATTAATTAAGGAGTTTCAATATGTTCTCATCAGTGATGATCCTGCTTCAGCCTGGCACCCTGATTAAATCTTAAAGCACTTGATGAAGCATCCATTTGTGTTCCTGAAAAGTGGTTTTCTGTTCTTTTCCTCTGTATAGAACAGCCTGTGTAAGTGAAGGGGCTTCTAGAACTGCTTGTATATATCTATACATTATACATATATGTACTAGATGTGCACTATACATTATCTGCCCAAAGAAACAGACTTAAGATCAATGTATAGAAAATGGGCTATGTTGCCTGATATAGTAACTCTGTTCTGGTTTTATTCCTCAAATTCTTTCAAATGTCTCTATTGAGACATTAAGAACAGTAATATTGCGCAAAGTGCCTAACTGGGCTATGCATCTTTTTCTAAGGAAGCTTTAGTTCTTAGTAAAATGAAACAATGAAATCTGCTCTGCATGGGAAACCACAGATATTAGGTTTTTTAAAAAGCAAAGAGTTTTTAAAGCAGCAAAATAACTGAAATTGTTGAAGCTGCTGCAGCTATTCTCATACTGAAATTAGGCATTTATGTAAGTGTTTTACTGGCTTTATCCTATTGAACACTATTATTCAGTTATACAGTTATATATACAAAGAAACTGAAAGCAGAGATGAAAAAATGTCCTTTACTTTGTTTAATATAAGAAAAGAACTAAGAGTGCCTGCCCCTTAACAGATGTTAATTGGCTGTTCTTTTCACAAGAGTTAAACTTGAGGAAATACCAAATTTCCAAATCCAGCTGAAAGGCAAAAGAAACAGAAATGTTATGACAGACATAGAAAACTGCTGTCCAGGCTGGTAGCCAGGCCACCTGAGACCAAACAGGAACAGCTGGAAGCCAGCAAAAATCATTACTGCCTCAGTAGAGTCCCACTCATGTATTGCAGAAATGCAGAATGAACCCTACTGGAGGAATCAGTGAGATATACTTGAATTACTGGAGAAATCTCAGATAACTCTTGAAAATGGAGAAAAAGTTGAAAATATGATTTTTTTTAATGATGCAAGTATAAAGAATGCTATATCCTTTTCAGAAGCATCATTATAAGTACCAGGAGCACTGAAATTGCCAGTACAAATTGCTTCCAGTTGAGATTGCAGCCTACCAGCCCTTTCATTTCTGAGTCGTGACTATTCTAACAAGGTACGCAGTGAATTTAAATTGCACCTTGATGACAATATGTTGCCATCTCAGAAATATATTGATTCCTTAGATGAATTTTGTCATAAAAGCAAAATATTGGTATCTAAAATAATTTATCTGAATGGAATTGAAAGGGTTACATTTAAAGGCTGATGTTGCCATACTACTGATGCTACCAAGACTTTGATCATAGGAATGTAGACTGAACATTTTTCATAACCCAGCAAAGTGATTGTGCATTTAATGAAAGGAAATCTTTCAATTTTACTTTTAAAAATGCTGGAATTAAAAATTGTTGGCCACTACTGCTTTAGATTGAGGTCAGTTAGACTCTACCTAACACCACTTTAAGACTGTAGGGAGAGAGAGAATTAATTTCACTGAATGCTGGGCATCCACACTTGCATTTGATACACACTCCTCTTCTAATGAAGGAAAACCAGTTTGTATATTGTGTTTAGTACCTGTTTTTATTTGGGTTGAATACTTGTAGAAACATTTTTCTTTTTCTACTAATTTTCTTTTTGCTTGCCTATCTTAGTCACAGATTCAGTGATATGGATGTGTTATCATGTGATAAATCTGCATCCACTGGGTTTAGACAGGTGGCTCTTATGCTTATTGTACATTATAGATGCTTACATTTGGTTGGATAAATGCCACTACAGATGCCAAAATATTAGTGAAAAATTCAGCTTATTTAATATAATTCACATAATTCAATTATCAGTTACCCTAGGGCACCCAAGTCAGTGTGTATTTCTTCCTCTGTTCAAGGACCTAAGCAGATGCATCTAAATTTTTCTCTTTGTATATTCTTTTTTATTTACCACATGTACATAATTTATTGTATTGGAAGAAAATGATGACAGCAGAGAAATACATTGTTGTCAGTCAAAGCCACTTAGTCTAAATGAAAGAGCTCTTGGCACTGTAGTCAGTGGATGTGGGATTGTGGGAATAAGGTCAATCCTTTTTCACTTTTGTATTCTTGCTGAAATGTCCATTGTATTTCATGGAAAGTAAAAATGTACACTGTAAAGGCAGTGGATTGTCCCATGAAATGCAGCAATCCACAACATGTTAATGCTTTTTTTTTTTTTCCTTTTCATATTGCCCCAAACTGGAAGAAAAAACATTGTTTTCAAAAAAATAATACTAACCATTCTCAGCAGTTTCTAAGTAATGGGCTCTCCTTACATTTCAGGCTTTTAATTCTGTTTTGTTTCTTCCATTGAGGAGATGGAAAAAACCCTAGATCAATTCAAACTCATTTTTCAAAAGCACTCACTTCCCAAGCAGAAACAAATTACCACCATCTCTCTGAAATTTAATTGCTTTCACTCCAGTAAAACACCCTTTCTGCACAGAGGAATGAAGAAAAAGAGAAATGCTAGATGCACAAGTAAAGAATGAGTAGGTTTTAGTTGTTTTATCCTTCTCCTAAATTAAGTTAGGATTACTTGTCCATTAATATATAGGTACACATTGTGAAAAATTTGGCACTTCCCTTATTAAAATTAGGAGCTGAAATATCTGTTAATCTATTCAGCTCCAAAGGAAGGTGCATCTGCAGGGAAAAAAAAAAAAAAAAAGAGAAAATATAGAAAAAGAAGCAGAAAAAAGAGAAAGGGAGAGAGAAGAGAGGAGAGAGGGAGAGAAAGAAAAAGATGGAAAAGAAGCCAGGCAGAAAGCAAGAAAGTGAGAAACTGTGCCTGCATGAGAGAAAGCGAGAAGGAGGGCAAGAAGGAAAGCAGGAAGGCAAAGAACCAAGAAAGAAATAAGATCTAAGTTGCAATATTTCTGAAGCAGTGGGTCTAGCATGAAATAACGGGCCGTTCAAAGTAATAGGGTTTGGTAAGGTCAGAGTAATGATTTATTTTTTTTTTCATGTGAGATATTGTTCTTGAAAGTGAGGCTGAGCTATAGTAGGCAATGGTAGGAAAGGAAACATCTTGTTTACAAATGTCAGCCAGCAATTAGCATCATTTAAAGAGTGGAACCACAACGGCTGTTTTTTGTTAGCTTCGAAAACCCATCTCTTTCTTGTGGCCAAGTTTTAAGAGGCAAAGTAGACAGCAAGACTCTGAAACCAGTTCATAAATAGTTGATTTCATATTTTAAAATCTTGCCTATAACTGTCACCCCCCTCGCGTGGATCACAGATGGTGAAGAACTAATTTGTTACTGTTTGATAACGGCTTTTATGTATCAAAGCGCTTATTTACTACTCTGTGGGGGGAAATGACAGACTAAAAGCAATTATGTGTTTTTCTTTCAGTTTTTCTTTAACCACTATGCTCTTTGGCTTTTTTTTTTTTTTCCACTCCCGACATGTTTCTTATTTGAAATATAGCATTGTGAATCTTTTACATATGTTGTTTCTCATTTAACCCTCTTTCTGGGTTTTCAAGAATGCATCTGGCCAGGCAGATCAACTGTAATCTTTCATGATTGTTTATAATGGCCCAGTGATAAGTAATAACACTCAGGGGTGTCTCCCGGTAACAGCGTATTACATTACAGTATTAAAAATGCAAATTGGGACTTTGCTTTTGAAGATTGTCAGGAAAATGTTTCAAGAAGGTAGAATAGCTACCAGGACGCCTGTAAGTGAAATCACCCCCTCTCTCCCCACCATCTGGGGCCTCCTGCCTGCAGGTTTTCTGAAGGAGCCCCTCGCCCCCTCCTCCTTCCCCCAAAGTAAATAAATAAGTGAAGAGACTTTCCTCTGTACATGGTATTAAGTAACTGATGTTGGATCTCTGGCCCTGAAAAGTCACGAACTCCTGCATCTTTCCATTTTTTCTCTCTCACTGGTGGTGTGCAAACTGCTTACTTGGTGTTGCCATCAAGAACAATTTTGCTCTGGGTTGTGCTTTCTGGTGTTGCATGGCAGCAGGGCTGATAGGGATGAGGGAGTAGTTTGTGCACATATATTTATTTAAAATAAACAACAGAAAGGGTTCTAATTTGAGGGTGAGTTTTCTTAAAATGAAACAGGGTGAGTTTCCTTAAAATGAAACAGTGGACCTGCTTGTGTGACTAAAGTTGAAGAAGTGCATGAACACCTCAGTGAAATTTGTCATTAGTGTAGAATTGTTTGTACTGAATTAAGAGTTAAATTTAAAAGGGAAACAATTCTGTTATAGATAGGAATTTCAATACGGCAATGCAATATCATAATAATGGTTATTGTCTATTGCTGCTGAAATCACTTGGAATTTTCCCACTGACTTAAATGAAAGAAGGAATAAGTCACCATGGAAAAACCCATGGAAAGATTACAAGCTTTTGTTTGTCTCATTACATCCTTTAAATTACCTCCTGGCTCTCTTCCCCTGTTTCACCCTCCTTTTCTTCTTCTACATTACAGTCACACTGGCATTAGGAGATGCCTGTTAATGTCAGCGGGACTGCTTGGGGAGCAATAAACTCAACATGGAGAGGGACAGAAAATTTTTGCCAAATAAGAATATATAGAGCATGTACTTCCTTATTCTCTGAAGCCTTCCTTGTAGCCAAGGAAAAAAAAAAGAAAAATCAAGGAAATGCAGAACAGAAAAGGAGAATAAAAGGACAATGGAATTTAGGAAGCTAGTTTAAAGCCTATCCTGTTTAAAGATGAAACATTATAATATATCCCTTATTACAACCAAAATATGGGAGTAGCACTTATTTCAATGCTTTAATACCAGAAAGCTTCAATAGAATCCATAAATCACTTCCACATGTTTTTGAATAAACCTCTGTCCTGCATTGTACAAATTGCTTTCTCAAGACACAGTCTGAGTAAGGTCAGCAATCCTTCCCTCCTCCTGTGTGACTTTCTCAGGGTGAAATTCATCCTTGGCAGTTGTCAAGAAAACGACCTGTGTTGCTGAACTCCTGCCTAAGCCAATTGATTTCCAGTGAGAGCTATATTTAGGTTAATCAGGTCCACCGTGTCGGGATGTGGCAATGAAATAGCTGAAGCATGCTCTATCAGGCCCCATTTGAAAGTGCTGGCCCAAGTGCGCTTGTCATTCCTGCTGTATTTCAGACTCTCCATCATTTTGATAATTATACAGCTTGGAAACTTTTTTCTTTTTATAGTCTTTGAAACTATAATGAAGTCTTCGGTGCTGCCAACCCAAACCATCCAAAAATCTTGAATCAGGCTTGAAATAATCATGAGATTGGCCTGAAAATCATACAACTGAATGTACTTGGCTTCTTTTATTTGCCTTCTGGTTTTGAGTGTTTAGGGTGCAATGGGGTCACATTTGCAGGGTTTCCTCTGCCTCTGTGTGGGCCAGAAATGCAACCTTTTTATAAGACAACTGAAATTCTTTGGGTATTCACATGACTCCAAGAGCTGGGATTTAATGGGGGTGTGTGGGGGAAATCCACTGTGTTTGGGCTTGTGATAAAATTGGAAGTCTTGGCATTACGGAGCGTCTCACATTCAAAGTTTGTTTATAAGGGGAATATAGTTATATGGAGAGAGAGAACAGAGTTTCCTTCTGTTCTCTTCTGACTTGAGAGAAATTCCTCCCAAAGGGTGAAACTTTACTTCTCAGACCTAGCATAAGGCCTATTCAGCATCTGAAGTGATGCATAGACCTGGCTGTGTCTCTCTTTGCTTAAATTTACTTCATGCTACATTAAAAGAAGCTGCAGAAGTTATTGTAGCTGAGATAGTTTAATGTTCACAAGGAAAAAATTCTTTATAAAGCTGCCTATTATCAAGGATTTAGAAAGTTCAACACACTGGGGTACAGAACTAAAAGCCCTTGTGAAAGAGGATGGAGGAGGCCCTTGAAGCAGGGAGGGAGCTGGGATGGAAGTACATGAGCTTTATAACATTTAGTATAATTCAATATAGGAATCCAATCTTTGGACAAGTATTTGTGCAATAGAAGACATTTCTAGAGATGCAGGTAGGAGTATCACCTGTAAGCTTTGCAGGTAGGACTAAGATATCAAAGGTGGATTCATTTACCTTATACATCATCTGCACATGTGCTAGCTCTTTGGTAAGCAATGAACATTATTAGATACTTCTAGAGTGCAGTTCATCTCATCCTCACACAGATATCTAGAAGAGATTGGATAAACTGTAAAATTCCATAAAAATGCCTTCTTATTTCCATTGGCTATGTAGGAAACTCAAATGGATGGATTTTAAGAGGATTAGTTTTTATATAGACTATTGGCAGTGTAGAAGTCAAAGTTAAACATTTTTGTCTGTGTTTTGCTTAAGAGTAATCTTAGCTGACACTTTTTGAGCAATTTGGGATACAGGTGTAAATACTCTTGGGGTAACAATATGTATGTATGTGGATGTGTCCATGCTCAGGACGTTTGGGTATTTTTTCTTATGTTACTGTCTAAATGGGGAGTTAGTAAGAGTAGGGAGTTTAGTTCTGCTCCTGGAGAAAACTGCATTTAACCAGACCAAACTATATGAAGAGGGAGATGAAGGTGTGGCTTGGAGACATTTATATTACATGATAAATGTCTAGATAAGGCACAGTGGTCATACTCTGGGATCCTCAACTACAAACCAGTCGCAATGTCCTAATGTCTTGGATCAGTCTGTAGTGCTTTAAAATAGTGTGTCTAGTTTTGCTTTTCTTTTGTCTTCTTGCTTTTCTTTTGTGACACCTTTAAGTAATGCACCATTAGTGCCGCTTAATCCCAGTTGTGTGTGCCTTAAAAATTGGCAGAATGTTTTCAGTCAAAAGGTATCACATTCAATTTAAGTACAGGATTTACACTGTGCCAAGCCAAGTACTCGTTGCCAGCAATTTGACATCCTGAACAAATAAGGTTTGAATTCCTGCTCTGAAACAGGAAAAGGATCATTTAGTCTGTTTGAATATCATTTAGAGTAGGATAGCTTTATTTTTTTGATGCAGCAGTAGTGTCAAGTGTGGATTCTGACAGATTTATTGAATTGATGCTTGCACGTTAAACACACAGCTTTAGACACAGTTTAAATACATGTTCAATCTTTCTATGAAATTTAAGTTATGAAAATACCCTATGATATGTAGATTATAAATGTAATATAAAGTAAATGACAACAAAACTTTCTCAGGGTATTTTATCCAGCACAACTATGACTGGGTTAAGAACAAGGATGGGGGAGATCACACATGAAGGCATAGATCAGCAGAAAGATGGTATTCATTTGCCAGTTTTGTCATAGAAGTCAAACCTCATGTTCTCAGACCCTGACTTTCATCTTTCCTCTGTTGCAGCTATTGCCCATCTTTTGAGACATAGTGTTTAAGTCAGTAAAATTTCTTTGGTGCATTCATTTCTGCTGCAGAGAGTATAAAATATTGACAGTTCTTATGGCTTTAAATAACCTTAACTTGAACATGTGTCTGTGGACAAATGGGGCATAGACAGCGGACATATGGGAGATAGACAGCGAAGTGACAGTACTTCCTTGTACCTGAAAGTAGGGTAATTTTATTAATGAGACAATCTGAGGTAATAAGAGCTGCCTCTTAAACAGGGCCATCAACTTTAAGCAGGGAACCTCACCAACTGACCTTACTGTTTATTTTCTGAGAGTTGGCTTAGTTACAGCTGCCTTGGGTAGCTCTGTCAGGAACTCCACCAGGAAGAGGTATATGGAACTCTCAGTGTCCAACAACCAGGTGAGAGACCAAATAGAGGAATTAGGGGATGAGTGCAGGGGACAGCACATGGCGAGTCAGGCTCCTCCATAATGCTCTGCACCTTAGAGCACCAGCTATGGGCTGACTGGTGCGAGCACTCTTCCATGGTGCTGCAAACCTAAATGTCCTGCTTACATGGCTGGAGGGTGAGGTGTTACCATCAACAGTGTTGTGCAGCAAGGTGAAGTGATGAGACAGGAATTCAGACAGACAGATGAATTTTGTGTATGTACATGGATACAAGACTGTGTCCCATCTGTTATGCCCCCGTCCACTTGGCAGTTTTAGGGGAAGGTTCTTTGATTCACTTTGGGTGGTGCATGGGAAAAAACCCAACCTTCTCAGGAGGTTCTATAACAAACATTTACTTGAAAACTTTAGAACATTAAGGTAGAATAAAGTACTTGGCAAATTTTGAAACAACATCCAGGCAAAGTAAGGCACTTAATGAACTTGAACTTGGCCAACTTTAACTTATCCAGACACAGCAAGGCACTTTGTAAGGCATGGACTGGAATTCTTTAGTCTGGGTTACAATATATGTTGAGAAGTTGGGAGAAGAAAGAGAGTAAGAAAGAGAAAGCAAGGATAAGAGTAGAAAGTTATTTATGTTGGGGGAGGTTTAGGTTGAATATTAAAACAAGGTTCTTTACCCAGGGGGTGTTTGGGCACTGGAACAGGCTCCTCAGGGGAGTGGTCACAGCGCCAGCCTGACAGAGCTCAAGGAGCATTTGGACAATACTCTTGGGTACATGGTGTGACACTTGGGGATGGTCCAGTGCAGGGCCAGGAGCTGGACATGATGATCCTTGTGGGTCCCTTCCAATTCAGCATATTCTCTCTTTCTGTGTTGTTGCCACCTGCTGATCCAGAAACAACACTTGATCGCTGCAATTTTAATGTCCACTGATCAAAGTGATGGTCATAGTCTTGATCTGTTGGGGATGAGGGGAAGCTCATAAAACATAAAGTTCAGTGGTTTAATACATGCTTAGGTTTATGTAGGAACACCCATCTACTTCCCCTGGTGAGGAGAATTTTACATTATAGGATGTAACACTGTGGATCAGGTGCAGTCCTTTAGTGGAAAGCTTCAGAAGTGAGTCTGAGGGCTCTTCAGGGGTCTGTGATGGTTTATGACCCCTTCTAAGACATGACAGCTGCTTCTCATGTCAGCATGGCTGAGCCAGTCTTGCCCCATCAGAAGGGATGAACATGTTTGGGCCCATGTTTGAATGTCCCCATACCTTCCCTGGAGTGGTTATCACACCTGAGCCAGTCACACAAAAGAGGGCATTGGCATGATAAAATGCACTATCCCAGCACGCAGGATCTGCTTCTTGTTGGCCTCTTCCCATAACTGGCTCAAAACCCAGTTTCTTGCTAAGTAAATGTTGATTTTTGTAGTCACCCTCTGGTGCTCACACGCCCTGCACCTGTGCTGATGCCATTCACATCGTCAGCAAACACTGCTGCTTTTGCACATGGCTGACTGTCTGAGCCATTAATCATGAACATCAGTCTCTCACACCATCCTCTTCCTCCTACTATTAATTTAGGCTTCAAAATTGTTTACAGAAATCCTGATGAGGCATAGTAACATTTTCTAAACCTCATTTGGCAGACTTTGAACACTTTTCATTCATGGTCATGCTGTGTCATTGTTCAGAAAAAGAATTGTAGCATTTTCTGTCTCATGGCTGCTGCAGCGCAATCTTTATATAGAGTTTTACCTTGTCATCACTTTTTACTGAACACTTGCAAAAATAGTAATAATAATAGTATTAAGAAAAGCTCTAATAACCAGCCCTTCTGTTTGAGGCTCCTTGATTTATATCCCTCAGTGAGGCTGAGATTGCTTTGTGAGAGCATTCACCTGTCTCTAGCTATGCATCCATTGAGGGGAATGCATGCTAATGGAAGTCAGCGTGGAAGACTTTGAAAGGCTCCAACAGGAAACACTAATTCACTTTGAAGAAGGGCTACAAATTGTATTTGGGATATAGGTGGAGATGCATCTGATTTCTTGTTAATTAAACTTATGATTAAGTCAAAATTGATTTAATTAAAGACATAATCATGCAATACAAATTGATAGTACACTAAGACAAAATCATTTAAATGTGCTCACATTTTTTAAACAATCCCTAGAAAATTTCCTAACTTTTTTAGCCTGAAAGCACCTAAGAACAAAATATGAAGCAGAAGTCATTAGATGTTTACTCTCAAAGATAACATGAAATACCACCCTTATCACAAACACTATAACCTGTGGTATATTAAGAAAAGTAATACTCAGCCAGCCCTCAAATCTACCTATTTTGCATTTTACTTACAATGTTCTGGCTCTTTAGCAACATGGATTTCTTTGTATTGAGACAAAATAAAGGCAAGACAGTCCTTGTGAAAGCAAAAACAAAAAGTAATTTGTTGCTTCTTATTTGTAATCAAATGCAAAAATATAAAAAAATCACACACAGAGAAAAGAAACAAATGCACTTATTGATGTGGTTTTAGCAATTGTTAATTTGACAAATAAGTGTTTCAGGATCTATCTCTGGCTTTTGCTGCTATGGATCTGCTATACCATATGCTATTATTGAGGCTAGTGATGGTGACATGAAGCTCATTTTCTGTCTACTAATCAGTGTAACTTTCTGAGCTTGTTCTGCACTACGGATAAAAAATATTCCTTTTCCTGGGCTCTCTAGAAATTAAAGCTGATCTCAGATGTTGCCATTCTGCATTGCTGCTTGTTTATTTGTTCTGTCACCAGCACAACAAAGGAAAGGCAGCTTTAATTTGCTGTATGTTGTGTAATGCAAACGTGAGTTACTGTATATCCCTTAACAGCCCATCATTAATTTCCCTTGCATGCCGTTTCCAGGTTTCATATATTGCTGGCTGTTGTGATAGTATGTAAAGCATCAGCTGCTGTTTCACAGCTTGGATTTTAAGAGGTCCACAAGGAGATATCAAAAGCTGAAATTCTAATATTGCCTCTAATGGAAGAACTATTACCCAAACAAGCAGGATGTAGATTTCTTTCCTAGCAGAATACTGCTATGGCATTCTCTCACTAATGGCTCTGCAGCATTCAGAACCTGGCAATGTATGGTTTCCAGTTCTGACAAACAATTATTTTATACTTATTCTTTTGTCCAAGGGAAAAATCCAGTCTAACTAGTTTAGAAACAAATTTATTTGTGTAAATTCTTACAATGTGCTTATCACTTTAGTATATGGGTGTAGTACAAAAAACAAGGTTATTGACATTGGACATTTGTGGGAAACAGAGATTAAGCCTGAACAGTGAGAATCTGATTTGTATAGCAACCTAAAATCACTAAAATAAAGTTATAGATCAGGAGCAGTTTTTATACCAATTCTAATGTTCTTCATAAACAGCAGAGCATCTTTATTAGTTGTCTTGGAGGCAATGTGACTCATTTGACTCAGATTCAAACCCTGATTTCTTTTCTGTAAATTCAAAAAATAATAAATAGTCCAAGTGAAATTTAGAGAACTGACATATAATGACATTCATTTATTCTCTATAAATGTACTTTGTAAAGAAAGATACAAGATGTTTGTTTTCCAAAGGAATACCAAAGGGAAGTGTTGAGAGAAGGAAACTATTTTTTGTTTAAGCATGGAAGAATCCCCATTCTTAAAAATAAGGAGATAGTGTGTCATTATGATTTGATGGAAACAAAATCTCATTTGTTCTGTTTCTTGGTGGAAGATACAACCTCTAGTTCTTGAAGGAATGCTTGGGATTTTTAATTCAATCATCACTGTTCCCATTCTGAGACAAACATAGAGATAGACACAAGACTGCTGCTGTGAGACCCCTCAAATAAACTTTGATTCTGTGTTTAGGCATTTGGTGCCTTTTAAAAAGACCACATGGAACTTCATCTATGGGGTTAAGATTGCTTTTTAGTTTACCGATTTCTAAAAAATCTGTTAAGAATCAGAGCTCATCCTTTAGGGGGAAAGTTATTTAACTGTCATCAACAACTGATTGCCAACAAGGTGGGTTAGCATCTTCTGTTTCAGAAGATAGATGACAAGTACAGTCCCATGTAAAGCAGAAGGAAAGAAATCAAAACAAACACCTAGAGGAAAGATTGCTATTGGAAAATCATAGGTGAAGGACAGTTTAAAAAGGCTTTCTGTACAATCACTTTATAAATATTGGTTTTTTGTGCTAACTTATTGCCTCATCTGCTACTGTAGCTTGAATTTTCTTTAAATCTTTTTTACTTTGCTGAACCCAGTCTCAAAATCTCTGTCTATTCTGGAACAGTGCAGCAGGAGTGTAATGGGCTTTTAATTTCATCATAATAAAACCTAGAGAAACTAAGGATCTTGACTCTAAAATAAAGATCTTTCTCACATAAAATATGTTGGTAACTGATTTTCCATGTCTATAACACAGAATTTCTCCTAACATTTTTCAATAGAGGCCTTATTTGTAAAATGTGAATTTTCCCTTTGCTACAAAATGACTCATTTTCAAAAAAATCTGGAAGTTGAAAAGAAAAAAATCCAAGTTGTAAATTTAATGCAAAACTCTGGGTCTTTTTAGCTTTTAAACTTGATGCACAGGGGAACGTATGTGAAGGGATAGAAATCTGGGTCACAGCATGAAATTCCTGTTTTTGTATTCATAAAAAACAAACTCTATATATCAAAGGAAGGAGGTGTGAAGTAGTAAAAAAGAAAAGGAGAAAAGCAGTCTAAAATATTCTCAGCTCTCGATATTTCTCAAAAACATACTGAGTTCTTTTAAGATGTTATATGATTTCCTCAGACCATTATTGAGATGAAAAATGTTACTTTCTCTGCTAATAACTGCTCTAAATTTTTCTTCCGGAGAATTAATGAAATATTTTCAGTTTCTAGTGCATTTGCTATCAAAATATGGTCTTACGCTCTGTGGTCTTGAAAAATGCTCAGGTGGGTACCAATTTATATAGAAAAACAGGACACAGACACCGAATATCTCCTTCTCTACCAATATTTGGTCAAGAGTTGCAGAGATGATGGTATGCAAACAAATCCTTTTTGGAATCATAACATTACCCTGAGAATAAACCCTTGAGGTGTACAGTGTCTCATGTACATGCCTGAGGAAAGAAATCAGAGGTACACCCCCCTTTTAAACAAACAGGTAATATGTATGTCTCCTGCACTACAGACCAAATTGTGGACCAATTACATTGCAAGCTGAATCTCCAGAGTGGACTGATGGAATGAATTTAGTTTACAAGTTAATGATGACTACCAGGTTCAACGTCACACTGAAGAATCATGGAGTTTGCTGAGTTGGAAGGGAGTCACAGGAATCATCAAGTCCAACTTCTGGCCCAGGATAGCCCAGGAATCACACCACGTTTCTGAAAACATTGTCCAAATGCTTTTTGAACTTAGCAGACTATGGGATAAACCCTTGTTTTCTAAGTGAACCTACACGTGATTGATTGAGCTAAAAATGTCAGTTTGACACTTCTGAGGAGAGCCAGTAAATGAGAAATAGTTCTTAAAGAAATCATACTTCTAGTGTGGCATTTGTAGTAGTAAACATTGAGGTTTTTTTTAGACAGCTGCAGGGAGATCAATTTTTATAATGCAATTCTATCACAGAAAGAGAAGGAAATGCAAGTCTTGTTTGAAGAGGAACATGCCAGTAATTGCATGAAGTGCTGTTCTGCTGCTCTGGGATTTTATTTTCTACTATAAAATTACTTGAGAATAACCTAAAAATAACCTAATACTGAGTGAAAAAGTACAGTTTTAAGTTGCTTATGAGAGAAAAAAGAAACAAAGAGAAGTAGTTGCCACTAAATTTCATTTTTCTTTTTGAAATTCTTGCTCAGTTCACTAATGTTTTTTGACAAGAAGTTCCACTGCCCACTACTGAATTTACATCCAAGAAGTGAGTAACATAAGAGAAGGTACATGACTATATCAGTCTCCTAGTGACTTTCCTTGTGCTGTTTGCTTGCCAGTAATTATGTTTTTTATGCACTCATTTGCTGTGGGAGAACACAAGTGATATCAGCCATCACAGCACAAATCAGGTGGGATTCCATGGGCCAAGAGGAGGGATGACTTATTTCTGCTTGGTTCTGGTAAAGATTCCCAGTGCTAAGCTCACTTAGGACCTTGAACTTCCAATTGTTCTCTTTTAAAATTTCCCCATAACCTTGAAAATTATTATGTGTGGTTAGTATCAGAAAGGAAGGATCATCCCTGCATAGTGACCATTTATGTATTTTTATTTACAGAAGAGATGGATAAGCTTCCTTCACATTGTCCTAAAGATATACAGCTTCTCAATGGGGATAATGCCATTCTTTATTATCATTAAATGGAAATAGTATTTCCAGGAATTCATTAAAGAATTATATCTTCATAAACCTTTTGGGCAAGCTTCTTCTTTTGGGTTGAGGCTGTGCCCTAATGGGCATAATTGCACCCTCATTGTTTTCATGTTATAAAAGTCTGTCAGTAATGAAACATCAGTAGAATTCCAGATGCATGTGTTAGTCCCTGTGAGACACAAGTCCTCTCTGTTATGAGTCAGACATAAAAAATATCTTTTTTATAAAAGTCACATGTTTGCCCAGTGGAAGAATAGTTAGATTGTGATACCAGTTCACAAAAGTAGTTTCTGATGATCTACAAATTAATTACACACTTTCATTGCCAGAGAGAGTGTCAACATTTGCTAGGATTTGCATGAATGCTGATTTAGGCTTGAAAAGAGCACTTAGGCTAAGCTTAAAGCACATCCTTTAGTCCAAGAAAAAGAACTCAGGACCTAAATTATTTTGTGTATTTAATTTGGAGTTAATAAAATGTACGTACAAAAAGGGAACATTTGAGTCAGTTTATTATATGGTATTTGACCCTATCTACCCTATTAAAATTTCATATTCTTTCTCCAGTGGTGCCGTATGGGAACACAAGATTGCAATTGTGCCCCAAGAGCATGACAGCAGTCCTCATAATAGTTTCTTCAGTCTTTTTTTACTTTGCTTTCTAAAATGATGCTGCCATATGTGCTGTTATATTTAAGCAGCAGATGCTGTGAACTCACAAAGTTGAAGAATGCTGAAGTATGATGCCATTTGAAAACAGGTTTTCTAAGGAAAGCTGACTTCTGCAAGGCTTTGGATTTATTTCAGGCATTTCATTACTAATTACAAAAGGCCATAGAGAATGCATTTATACCACTTATTGGTTCTGTCTTGGGGCACCTAATATATGGGCTCTCTGGCTTTTACTCTATATTGCTGTTTCCACAGCTACAAAGCAGCTATAAGCTCTGCTTGCAACAGTGTTAATGCTTTAATTTTGAAAAGGAGCTGGGAATGGGTCTTCATTTTCACTCCTTTACTTAACCAGAGTTTGAGCTAAGGATGATACTGCACTGTAAACCAGGCTCATAGATTTAGGCTATGCATTAGTTAAAAAGGGTATTATGAATATAATGTTAGAAAATTCAAATTGTTTCAGTTTTCATTGGTAACTGACCCTCTAGCCATTTTTATTTTTGAAAATTAAGCAAGCAAATTCACAGCCTACTCCAAAATAGACTGAGATTGGCAGACATGCTGGATTCATAGGGAGTCAAATCAGTTCCAATAGAACACACATGAGATCCCTGGACTAGCAGCTGAAAGAGGATAAAGTAGAGATATGGAAGAAAAAAGTGAAGGAGGGACACTTTTCTAATATAGTGGTTGCTTCATGGAAGTTGATTTGGGAAAATAACACGATCTGGCAGCTGAAGAAAATGCAAACATTTTTCTAGCACTGATGACTTGTGTCAATTTAATTTTGAGTGTAACTTCACTGGACTTATGAGACTGAAATATCAGGCTCTGTAAGGCAGGCAGTTCTTTTTTACACGTGGTCAGCTCTGAGCTGGATTCTGCTCCCTTGATGGGGCAATCCTGGATGTATCTACAGACTGTGCAATGAGATGCTGCAATGAGAGAAGTGCTTAGGAAAGGGAGCTGGGGGTCCTGGCTGATGTCAGCGCCCTGGTAGCCAGGAGGGCCAACACTGTCCTGGGGTCGTATAACATCAGGCCGAATATAACATCAGGCAGCCAGACAAGGGAGAGGATAGTCCTGCTCTGCTTTGCACTGGAGCAGCCTCACCTTGAGTGGTGGGGACAGTTTTGGGACAAAAAGGATATAAAACTATTATAAAGCAACCAAAAGAGGGCAACAAAGATGGTGAGGGGCCTTGAGGGGAAGTTGTATGAGGGGTAGCTGAGGTCACTTGGTCTGTTCAGCCTGGAGGAGACTGAGAGGAGACCTCACTGCAGTTAAAGCATCCTTACGAGGGGAAGTGAGGGGCAGACGCTGATCTCCTCTGCATGGTGACCAGTGACAAGACCCGAGGGAATGGCCTAAAGCTGAGCCATGGGAGATTTAGGTTGGATATTAAAAAAAGGCTTTTCACCCAGAAGGTGTTTGGACACTAGGACAGGCTCCCCAGGGAAGTGGTTACAGCTCTAAGCCTGACAGAGCTCAAGAAGTATTTGGACAATACTCTTGGGCACATGGTGTGACTCTTGGGGCTGTCATGTGCAGAGGCAGGAGTGGAACTTTGATGATCCTTGTGGGTTCTTTCCAACTTCCCATATTCTATGATTTTATGAACTGCAAATAGCACAAGTTGCCATCATGTCCTAAATTAATCTGTAGTAATCCTTGCATCTTTGGGGATAGAGACTGATTTGGAACAAAGGGAATTGTCCATTGAGATTTCTGGAAGGTCCTGCACCTTTTTTGCATCCTTCCACACATACATATAGACTGGCTTGAGTGTTCTCTCACTTGTGACACTCACTGATTGACACTCCCATCAAAAGTATCAGTGAAAGTATAGATCTAAAGTCTCATAAACACATTTGGTATGAATGGCAAAGTTTTGGCAGTGGAGGGGGCTGTGGGGCTGCTCTTTGGGGGAAGAAAAATGAGACTGACTGACTTTTGCCAGATACAACCAGTAGCTCCAAAGCAGACCTACCACAGGGTGCAGCTGATCCTATCAGCTGAATTGTTGGCGCCTTTGAGAACCCATGTATAACAAAGAGCAGAAAACACCAAAGGCAAAAAAAGAATGAGAAACAAGAGGGAACAGCAAAGTCAGAGAAGGGGGAGCAGGTATATGACTGAGGGAGCTGTGGCCTGAGGAAAACCCACAGTGGAGTGTAGGCAAAGGGTGATAAACAGAGAAACTGCTGTGTAATTGACCTCCATCTTTGGTGCTGCTTGTTACCTTGTTGCAGGGACTGAGCGTAACCCGTGTCAGTAATGGGTGTGGGGCGCGGTCTGTAGCGAATAAGTGGAAGTAAGGAAGAAGGAAGGACAGGAGTCCTCCTTTCCCAGGAAGTGGAAGAAAAGATGATTTTTCCCTAAGAATGCTCGTCTCATTTTATTTCGCAATGCTCTAATCAGTAATTAAACAGTTATGCAATTTGCAATAAATTAAATACCTTGAATTGAGTTTGTTTTGCCCATGACAGTACTTAGCAACTGCTTTTCCCACCTTCACCTTTGTGGTGTTGGTGGAGATGGAGACACAACACAAGATTGGAATTACTGCAGCAGAGAGAGCTTTAATGGTGTGCACAGCTCTTACAGAGGCTATCCAGAAGACTGCACTCAAACCTGACTGGCTACGACTTGGTTACCCCCAGCCACTGGCCAACAGCTGCCTGCTTACACTCTCTTCACTGGCAGCAGTTCTCCGTAGCCAAATCTCTCCTCCTCTCCTGTTCTGTGTGAGGCTCACACACTGGGTGGTGGTGTCATACACCTTGAGCCATGGAATCTCTCAATCTTGCTCTTCTCTCTTCTCCCACATCCAACTCTAGGGGAGAGAAAGGGGGGAGTGAGCAAGTTCCTGGCTGGTTCTTGGATGGTAGTTGAGGTGAGCATTCTATAATAATTTTTCTCTCTCCTTCCTTCCTCGCTTCACTTTATTTTTTTTTTCCTTTTCAGCTTTTACTCTTTGGTCTTATTTTCTTTCCCTTTATAACAGTTTAAATGGGAGAAGTGAATCAAACATAGTTGACAGTAAGACGTTATTAAATGTTCTTGCATTTAATTCTTACTACTATCAGTATCCCAATTAATAAAAATAGTATGGAACCGCTCCTATTGTAGATGCTTCCAACAGTTTGATATTGGCATGCATTGTTTAAAGGGATATTCTAACTATACTTCTAGCCCTAGAACAAAAAATGTAATTGTTCTAAACTGCAGTTGGTATGGTTGCCACCCAGAAGTCATGTACATGGGTTTGTATTTTATACCTTTTCCCACTGCTTTTTTGTGTTTCCCTCTTTCTCATTCATCTGCTGTTTTTGGGGTGACATTCACTTTTATTAAGTGTCCATTGATTTATTGTTCTTTTCTTTCTGGTCTCTGCAGTTCTGCTAAAACATTGCCAATCCAACATCACTAGAAGAAGTATGATTTCAGCAGTAATGTTTAACTAGAGTTCTTGGCTAACATGACTGCTAGCAAGATTTGGGTTCTTGCACCTCTAAATCCCCCTGATATGTGCTGACCCTCCTCACTTAAAAGTTCTGTGTGATGCCCCTTTTCTGCCTGAAAAAGAATTAAATGCAAATTTTAATGAAACTCTTTCTCCCCTTGGGAGGGATCCTGCAGCATGGCTGCAGTGCACTGGTAGAACATAACAAAGAGATAATTTCCAGCTGAGCTACTTAAGGTTCACAGTATCTTAAAGAAGAGGGAATGTTGCAATGCAGAGTAGATCCTAGAATGTTCTTTGGAGCACCACGCTCCCTCATGCATAAGAATATTCTAATTGTTCAGGCCAACAAGTTTTGCATCTTGGCTGTAGTCTTTTAATAATCTGACAGGCAGAGAGGAAATGGTCAGAGAGCAAAAGCTCCAAGTTGCCCTTGTATTAAGAATATCACAGGCCAGCAGTGGAACTGAAAGAATGGTGAATATGAAGGTGAGGGAGGGAAGAACAGTGTTAGATAGGAAAGGCATGTTCTGCTAGATTGAGCTGTTTGGAGAAAGAGGATGAAGCTATAAAATCAACATTTAAATCTTTACAAGTTCAAGAGAGGAGGGCTCCCATTTGCAGTTCAGCTTTGAGTCTCTTTAATAAAAAAAGTTGGGCTTAGATTGAATTTAGTGTTTAGTTAACACTGCAAGTAAATTTTTCAAAGAATCCCTAACTCAAAACCTGCTAACTTATCTACAAAATAGATTATATGAAGAAAGTTTTAAGAGTTTTGGGTTTTTCAATATTTCTGAACAGAGTATCTGAAGCAGCTGAAACATTTGTATGGTTTTGCTTTTCTTTCCAAACCTAACAAGAGTGCAGCTCTAGTAAATGACAAAATCCAGATAGAGTGTGGGAGCAGCAGGATCCCAAATTAAACAACTGGGAGGTTGATAAATGCTTCCAGTAGCAGATTTAACTACAGATGGAATCGTTTGACCATTCGACACGCCACAGTCCGCTTGTTGGGGGCTTCCGACCATCTCTCTGCAACATTAACTTCATAAAAACTTTCATCAAAGAGCCCCCACCAGAGTCACAGTGCCTTTTTCAGAGTGTTTTCAAACAGCAGAAACAAACATTAAAAGATTCTGCCCTTCCTTCCTTGACATTTTTCTGACAGTAAATTAGAATCAGATGGAAGGTATCTTTATTTCCACAAAGATTATGAAAAAAAATTCTTTACAATAACTTAGAAAAAACCCCAAACAACCTAAACCCAAACCTTTTTAAAATTTTGGCCAATAAATTCTTAGGGAAATTTTGTTCAAGGCTCATGTGTCTCAATTTATATTCCTGTCCTCAGCCAGAGGATGTTCTCCCCTGACCAGCACTTTTACCATGCGGTTTATTTATTATTCTCCACAACTGATATTTTTGTTCTTCAGGTATTTTTCCTCCTTTCTAGGTTGGTTAAGTGCTTGGAGGGTTTTTTGGTGTTTTGTTTTCATTTTCTTTTCTTTTTTTTTTTTTTTTTGTTATCTTTTTAAGTACTGCATTGATTTTCTGCACTTTGAAATGACAAAATAATTGCGTACCTGGCACTAGGAAAATAAATCTGCAGCAAATTAGAGTATTTTCATTCCAAGAATCTCTAAGAATTTGAGATGATATAATTTTAAAATGACAGTTTTTGAAAAGCAGAGTTTCAAACACAAGCAGGTGGTTCCCCTGCCTTCCTGCTGGTGAACATGATGCAAAAGACTGTCAGTGCTCTCCAGAGAATCTGTTCACAGAGAAGGTGCTGAACCAGGATATTGATTTTGTGAACTGGAAATTTAAGAGAGATCTGAGATTAAATATATGTGGTTGGATGTAAATAAAGATACAAAAGAGGACTGAGTTGTGTACATTTTTGGAGGATGACATTTATTTATTAGTATTGAATAACTGATTCCCCAGTATAATTTAGAAAGGTTTATGATACTTTTCTTGGCTACATACATGAAATAATTGTGCAAGAAGACATTATACCTTTATTCTTTAATGCTTATATTCTCCACAGTACTGGAGTAAGAGACATCACAGCTTTTTTGTGGATTTTTGTTTTGGCCTTTTTGCAAACACTCCTGGCAAAGTGCAGGATGATATCCCAGAGAGTGCTTGTGTTTCCTTCTGAGTTATGAGGTCTTGCTTTATAGTGAGCAATAATTACATTTTTAGAGTAAAGAAAATCAGGTCTATTTTGGCTCTTTGTTGATAGTTCTTTGGAAATATTCTCAGGATCCAGTAACATTGACATTCCATTAAAATTCTAGTTGGCAGATTACTTCATAATTATAATGGTCTGGAGTTGCAAATAAGTAGCTTAGTGTAGAGCTGTTCATTATTATTTGTGTTTGTATGCTGTAGTATTCACTACACACTATTCAACACCATGTCCACCTGTGCCTCGTGCCCACAGAGAAAGTCTTGGTGGGTACAGACTCAGAAGTGCTCATGATCTACATCCACGACTAGGTACTCAGAGTTCCTTCAAATCTTAATTAATTTTTAAATACACACACACACACACACACATATTTTTTTTAATAATTTTTTTGTTACTTTAGAAAGCTTTCTGAATATTCCAGCAAGGTCATAAATTTAAATTATTTGTTAGGTTTACAAGCTTTGTCACATGTCACACCTATTCATATTGAATACATCATCCAGTGGTTTAGTCTTGTTTTCTAAACTATATTGAGGTAGAAACTTGCTATTTTCCTGTAGTGAAAACATCTCTTGGTACCTTGCCTGCTCACAGCTGGCTTCTAAGGTGTATATTTCAGGCTTCTATCTCCCTTCAGGCTGCAAGTCAGATCTTTATTGCTCTCAGTGGCTGTTGAGACAGGCTGTAGGTGCAAAGGTTTAAGTGTAGTGCCCCTGCTGAGGACCCAGGCCAGGCCAGGTGTTCGGCCATGCACATCTCACATTTGGTGCATAGGGCAATGCTCCCTATCGAGCACTATCATGTCTATATCAACTATTATACATGTTTTAGCAAATTTTGGCACTGGTCAACTGAAAGTAAGTGGTAGCAAAAATTGTGATTGTACTCTTTCACCAGTGTCAGAAGAAGAACTTCATAAAGGAGGTAATTTCACACACTTACTGCTCTCCTTTCGTGTAAGGCTCCCAATATTCATTACGAATATCTATAAATCAGTTATCACAATTACAGGCTTGCTGGGATGGTCATTTTACAAACACCAAAAAAGAAATACTCAAAACTAGTGTTTGATTTACTTACAGATGATTAAGGACCCAAATTAAATTTGCAATTGAATGACATTTCAACTCATAAACATCCACTTTGGTCCTTGTTCTATTCTGAAAGGTTCAAGATCATGAGGGCCATGTTGCCTGTGACAGAAGTAAGAGAAATATCTAGACCTTATGATTCCAATCCATAGAGCCATAGAAGGGTTTGGGTTGGAAGGGACCTTATAGACTATCTAGTTCCAACCCCCTGCCATGGGTAGGGAGCATCCCACCAGAGCAGGTTACTTAGAGCTGCATCCAGTTTGGTCATAAACACCTCCATGGAGGAAGATTCCACAACCTCTCTGGGCAAACTGTTCCCGTGCCTCAGCACCCTCACAGCAAAGAATTTAGCCAATACCTAAACTCACTCTCCTTCAGCTTAACACCATTCCACCATGTCCTATCATTACATCCTTATCCTTTGGCCACAAGAAATAAACTTCTCACCTACATTTATCCAGCACTGAGGTAAAACCTTTCTTCCTTCATAGAGAAAAGTAAACCAGAAATATCTGTGCAAGACATGGAGATGTTCTGAACAACTTTCTCTTTATTATGTATTTGAATGTCCTTCTGATGGGTGACTATGCCTTTGCTAGTGGCGCTCAAAGAGCCAAAAGAAACATATGTTGTGAGAAGTACCTTTAGCAAAACAGACAGATGGATAGGTAACACTTTAAATCAGGGTGGCCAATGATTAGCAATTCATTTGGTATTCATTGCGATAACATTAATTGTTATGAATAAATTACATTTAGCAACACTTGGAATTTTGTGAAAAGAACGTTTGCCTTTTGGGGACTTTGTGAAAAGGAAAAAAGAAACCACTTCTTTATTTGTTTCATTTTGTTTTATTTTTCTCATCTCAGAAAATTGGGATTTTTTTGCAAGACTTTCAAGAAAACCACAAGCTGTGTACCAATGCTTTAGAATTTTAAGTGCTGCTAATATGATCTCTAAGTAGTTTTTCACTCACATCATGCTTTTAAGCTTTCCTTTTTTTACAGCAATTGAAAAATTTCTAAACTGCTCAGTCCTTTCTGCTGGTTAATCACTCTCCTACTCAGTTAAATACACCACAGAAGTGAAAAGATATACCTATTGCTTGTAAGCTGTAAACAGTCAGTAGATTGTATTCTGATGATTACAGACAGTTTATATTGGCTGAACTGGGCTTTAGCTGTCAGCACATAAAGAGAGAAATGGACAAAAGAGGCTCTGAGAGCAGATGTTGACACTGGAAGCTCAAATTCAGGGATCCTCAGCCTGTGGCTATGGAAGCCCAGCTGGGAGAGAGAGACAGGCTGCATTCATAGGGCCTCTCTGGGATCCCTGCCCCATGCAGGTACCCAGCCACTGAGAGACAGGAAGATGAAAGGCTGCTCCACAGATGTCACCTGCTGAGGGTTCAGCAGCCTGTCCAGAAATGTCATGTTTGGCAGCTGGTGGAGGATCCCTCCCACCAGCTCTGGCGCACAGATTCTCACAGTATTCTGGGAAAGATGCTTACACAGGGGGTTCCTAATGAGACAACATTAAAGAGAATTTTTGGCTTCTGCCTGTAACAGCACGTTGACATTAACCTAGCTGTCCGTTCATTACACACTTCTCCTGAAGATCAGTCACTCTAACAAAATGAATTTTAAGCATCAAGCCAAATTACCCTGGAAAATTGTCGAGATGGCTATCTCTTCTCATTCTGTTAAAATGATTCTGCATTCCTTTGTTTCTGTGTATGTTTCAGAAATTCTATTGCTACAGGCTCAGCTGAGGTGCTTGGCCCAAAAAGCAGCACAAACAGCAAAGTTCTGGAGGATATATGACACTCAAAAATGGCATACTGAAAGCTCCTGGGTGCTATTATCTGCTTGGACAGTAATATATGACCTCATCTGAACACATGTTTAGAGCATCGGCAGAAAAAATCAGAGAATATTTCAAAGAAGGTAAAAAGGAAAGGCAATTAGAATTTGGCAGAAGGAAGTTACGATCTAAGCAGAAAGGTGCTAAAATGAAGAAAAGTTATTGCTTAAGTTGGTTGGCTTGCCCTTTTTCTCCCCTACAGCCTCAGATTAGGGCAAATGCTTTGTCTTTTGCCTTTTGGGCTACTTCTGATGTGCTTAGCAAGAACAAGGGGTCCTTTTCCATACTAAATACAGGTTCAGAGAAGTGACAGGACTTGATTCTTGTAAATCATTTACATTCCCAGAAATATTACTTAAATGCATGGTATCTAAAATTGGCATGAGATCTAAAACTGCTTTTAAAATTTCTCAGAATGGTAAAATTTCTCATTCAATTTTTTGAAACTTTATAATTTTCACATATTTTTCCTCTTTTCTTTCTGTATTCAGTGTGTAATAAGAATAACCGTGTTTTTAACAAGTGAGATTTTTGTTATAAATCTACCTAGTAGTGTATTGCCTCTTAAGAGCATTCTGTGGCATACTTAGGTCTCAGGGAAGGACTGTGATAATCTAAATTTTTTCACAATTATGGCTTAGGTTATTGTTTTGGCTCTTCCCAAGGAGGCTGCTTGCATACCAGGCTAGAATGGGCTATGGTCCTCAGAACACATGGCAGGAAAGGTTTACCTAAGCATGCCAAGCAGAAGGACTAAAAATAATTTTGTTCATTAGTCATATAAAATGGTTGAAGCTAAAATCACTTTTAGTGCTATTTTTGACTATGGTGGCTGAAACTTTAGAGCATTAGGGTCATCTTGACTCTTTAGTCATTGTTTTGCAAAAGGGGAGGAGGAAAATAATGAGTGAGAAATTAGAGGAGGGACTAACAGAAGGAAGTAAAAACAGCTGAGAAGCATGATTTTAAATAAATTCACAGCATCAACCAATTGGAGAAGCATATAATGTCAAAGTTTGAGCTTGGATTGGAGCATTAGCACCACAAAGCCGTGGTAATTAAAGTTACTCTCTCAGTTATTTCCATCTTTTAAGAGGAACTGGGAGGATATTCCAATCTGTGGAAGTCCAAATTGAGATATCTTTGAAAAAAAATCTGATTTTGAGAAGGTAAAGCATTTAGTATTTTTGAAAATTGGTTACCTAATGTGAAAATCTGACAAAGACAAATCTTCAGTTTGTTCCATTATGTGCATGTAATTTGGACATCTAAAGAAGAATAAAACCCTAAAATAAAGGATGTCTTAAACAAAACCAGAAAAAATCTCCTTAAGTGCTGGCCCGTTTTAGTGTTTTCAGTGCATTCTATTCCCTCTTTATATTTGTGAGAGAACCTTAGCAAATGCTGGAATTTTCTCTTTAGAAGACATTGATGAGTTGAACTATGGAATACTAAATATACATATCAATAAATTTTTATGTTTATAAAAGTATTATTTTATTTTAACTACAGTACTATATTCTCCACCATCAGGTTAGACTTCTGTCTAGTTGAAAAGGAGTTTTTTAATTAAAGAACATAAAATTTAAATGGTTCAGAAAATGTCAACATGGGTTCCTATTTTCAGCCCAACACAGATGATAGAATGAGAGGGCATAAATGAAAATTAAAGAAAAACAAATTCAGAACAGATGTCAGGAAGCATTTTTTTCAAGCAGCGAATCATAAATGTGTGGAACGGCTTATAGGCAAGATAGTTAAGGCAAAAACACGGAGGTCATTAAAGAATCAATTAGAAGACATCATGGTGTAGATGGAAAAGGGAATGAGGCATGATGAGCCAAACCGCCTCTGCTTGCTACAAGACTGTCTCATGTTCTCAAGAAATCTGGACACTGGTGCATGTTTTTAGGTGCTATCTAGAAATCCAGACAACTCTCTCCTTCTCTTCTCCTACTCTCTCCCTTGCTTTCTGCAGGTGCCCAACACAACTTTCAGGAATACCATCAGAGCAGTTTTAATGATGGGAGTATTTTCATTAAATATGCATTAGAGGTGCCAGTGGAATCTTTGAAACATGAAACATGTTACAAAGCAATTTTATTATTGTGAAACAAGTTTGCCAGTAGAGCAACAGGCAACTTCTATTAGTAAAGGTGTCTTCTACTGGGAAGATTTTAGTGGGGTTTTTGTTGTTTGTTTGGTGGGAGGTTTTTTGGGGTTTTTTTTGTTTGTTTGTTTTGGGGTTTTTTTTTTGGTATTACCGTTATAAAGAAGCATTCAGTACCATATGCAAATACTATCAAAGATGATGTGGTGGAAATATTTAAAGGAGAAAGCCATCTTATAAATAAGCCAGGACAGTTCACCTGGCAAGTTGTGTGGCAGAAACAAAGATTCTCAACAAGACCTTGCTGTTCTGTCAGAGTGGGGCAACCAGAGGATCTCGCTTCGGTGACGATAGATAATGAAGAAGAATTTGGTTTACTATAAATCACCTTCATCTATGAATGGAGGAGGAGGACAAACAAATAACCTCTGTTGCTCGAGATTATTTTGAAACAAAAAAGAAATCTGAAGTGATAATTATATCTCAAAAGCGACAGATGTTAAAACAACAAGATGCTTTAAAAACAAGTACAGGCTAGAAATGAACTAAAATGAAATTATTGCAGTAAGCCAGCTGACCGCAATTATTTCCAGCTTAAGCTGTTTCAATAACCTGTAAAATTCTAAATATATGGGAACTAAGAGTCTTATTTTTACTCGGCAAGTCTAAGAGTTCTTTAAAGGGCTAGCACATTATGAGGGTGGAATGATTTTTTGATAATTTAAAACATTCAGAGAACTAGCTCATTCTTGGTGAAAAAAATTGCTCTTGTGTTAATCTGTGTATTAGAAACAGAAAACTGCATCTTGCAATGTTCTTGAAATAAATAAACTGATATAAAATTATGTTAGGCAATCCCAGATAACAGGTTGGATTTGGCCAGTAGGCAATGCAGCCTAAATAACAATTTAGTCAATGAAGTGCAAAATACCATTCAGCTCACCCTCAAGTAGATAGTCTTGTCTGGTGAGATGAGTATCTGGTTAGGAATAGTAGCAATTTAAATCACACTATTTGAGAAAATCCTTTTTGTGGCTACTATGGTTTCATTTGCCTTGATCTATTTAGGAAGGGATTAAATATGAAATATGTTGATCTTTTCCCATGACCACCAGATGATTGGATGAAGTGTTTCTATCTGTTTAAGATCTCGACAGCTGATTTAGCCACCGTAGGCTTCCTTGTCATCAAAAAAGTGGCCACTACGGAGGCCAAGGTTTCATCTCAGTCTAAAGGATATCAGATTAATCATGTTATGAAAGTGCCCATTTTTCTTCTACTGAGGAGTTGCAAAGGGACCTTAGGGTGACCAGGGGTTGGTGTTGAAATCTAATTAATGGCAGTCATCCTGTTGAGTTCTTCCCTTGCTACACTCTTCTCACGGAATCATTAAGGTTGGAAAAGGCCTCCCAGATCATCAATTCCAGCCTTTCACAACTGTGGCCACGGAACCATATAACAAAGTGCCACATCTACTCATTTTTTGAACGCTTCCAAGCGTGACTCCACCACTTCCCTGGGGAGCTGGTTCCAAGGCTCCAAGTTTGATCAGTTTACACTTGTAAGATCCTTAAAGTTATAAGGAATTTATACTTGTATGTTCATTTTAAAATGCCCTTTACACTTGCACCTTGTGAGAAGTAGAGTAATAAAGACAAAAGTCTCAATGGAGACTAGGGAACAATTGTTTCTTCTTCCCATTGAGGGAATAAGTAGAGCTAAGAGAGGACAACAAGCAGGTTTTGTGGAGTCCAACAAGTATTTCAATAAAACTTATTTCTGTAATGAACATCCACAGAAAAATAAAAAACAGTACATTTTTGTAGATCTTTAGAATTTACCCATAGTTGGCCTTTTCTTTTTCTTGGAACTGTTCAGCCCTGCTTTCGATCAAAAAGCCAGGAAAACACCAGGAGTTCACACTGGGGCTAGGGAAGTGGCATTTCCAGGGCAGGAGGGACTGATAAGAGACTGAGCGAGCTGAGCTACACCCCACAAAAAGGACTCTCTGAATTTGCCATCTCTTCAGAACAACGAGCCATTTTATTGTTTAAAATAATTGATTTTTTTAATGCTTGTGAATACTTTGCTTGTTAAATAAACGTGTTTTTTCCACTTTGCTCCAAAGAGAAACCAGCTGGGGATGGGCCACTTGAATCTGTTTTTTAGAGGGACCCCTTTGAATTTTCCTCCTGAATTTGTCCTAAACCAGGACAGTTGGTCTCCTTAAATTGTATACAGTGTTTAACCATTTTTGAAATTACATCATGAGATGTACTTTTCATAGTTTCTTCAATCTTTCCCTCTGTATAGAAGGAAAACTAATCTGAAACTACAAAGCTGAGCTATTATTTGCAAATCAATAGCATGCAGAGATGGGATGTGTCCCAGGTGATTCACACCATCTGAAAAGTCCATTTATTTGTAAGGTAGTGCTTAGACTGCATCAGTGTTCAGCAGAGAGAGATGAGCGACCTCAGGGCATATGACCCTCCTTGACAATTAAGTTTTGGCAGGACAAATTGCCTCCTAAAAGTGTCTGCATCAGTCTGCTGAATATACAGGAAAACCAGAAAATCTGCTCATGTTTGAAACTTAACTTTCAGATGATTGCAAGTAAATGAGGGTGAATTATGGCTACAAGGGAAAGTTTGCTGTAGCCACCTGTGTATTAAAAGTGATCAGAGGCAGTGACATGAGAAACACACAGACCACAAAATAATGCTCAGACTTTTAGAAGGGAAGCAGGCACATCCACATATGCAGGCAGATTCATGTCTTAATTGGGCTCAGGCATGTATGTTACAATTATTGCCAAATTTCACATCATTACATATGATTTGCAGTAAAACAGAAATGCCTCAGACAGCAGAATTAGCAATAGACGCTACATTTCTGCTTGGGTGGGTAAGGAAATGCTCACCAAGGTTCATAACATGAAGTGCCAGACCTACTGTGACTTAGTGATTCTCAACACTGTGGAAGTTTAATAAAACAGGGAGTAAATTGGCTTATGCCATTGGAGCTGTGCTTCTGGCTACATGACTGAGCATTTGTTTTGGAAGCTGGAGACTCTGGTTTTGGTCCCAATGTTAATTAATTGTACCAGGCATTTGCAGTGCAGTCCACCAAGGAAGGTGTAAGATAATGTCTGGATGTGGATTATTTAAACATTACTGGCTCATCCAAAGGGCTTCAGTGGTCAGGTAATGTCCAGCTGGAGCAGTTAAGGTCTGTGGGTGAAGCCAATTGTTCTGCGTTTGTGAAGGACCTCCAAGTGACTCTGTACTGCTCAGACAATTTTGAACTTTTTTTTTTTTTAATTTCATTTTGTAATTTAATTTAATTTTTGAATGTTTTAAAAATCGAACTCTTAATGTCATTATACTGCTGCTCTGCTCTGCCAGAACACTCTATTCAGTGGTCACAGTCTGCTCATCCTTGCTTTATCTTAATGGGAAATCATTCTGTTTGAAGCAATGCAAAAGCAAATTATTATGTGCAAGTTATCTTAAAATTAAATGTTTCTCTGTGGAAGAAAGATATCAATTCTCCCTCCAAATGATAAATTGAGAAAAACAGTTTCTGAATGGAAAACCAGAAAAAGCCCATCTCTCCAACAATTATTGGGTAGCTATTTTGGTTTGTGGAGCTGTCAGTACCCTTTCACATCCTGCTTTAGGACTTTGCTGGCTTTCTAGAGCAGGTGACTCCACTCCTCACACAAAACTCAGGACCACTGATGCCTCACAGACTGTACAGACTGGAGGGTGGTCTGTAAGAAGCACAGAGATTCCTTCTGAACATGAAGAAGCAGGACCAGGGCTGTGCTGAAATGTAGAACATGGTCTGCATCCAGCTGTACTTGCAGGCCACTGATAATGGTGGTGTCAAGGCCACTGCATTTCCCGCTTTGAAAGGGGATTTATCAGGTCTGTGGCTGGATTTATTCCAGTGTGACTGGAGCCATGGCAAGGGCTAGACAGTAGAAGAGTATATAGTCATTTTAGTCCTTAGACTACCCTAGTCTTTGGGTGAGTATATGCCACATAACATGTTGGGTTTCAAAGCTGTTCCTCATCTGTTGTTATGACTGTTGAATAGAAGATTGTTGTCGGGATCCTGTTGAATAGAAGAGCCCTGGAGAGGAAACTGTTGGTAACATCTATTAAAAAAATAAATCAGCATGAACCTAAGAAGGACAAAGCAGTGGAAAGCTCTTCTCTGGGGCCTCAGTTGTCTTCCATGGAATGATAAAGCCTTGACAGAGCCCTTTTTCTGTCTCAGGCTGCCTGCACAGTCATGGCATCTTTTGGAACATCAAACTGTCTAGTCTGGCTTCTGCTTGGAATGTGACTCCATCTGGTGAGAGCTTGCCAGTCTCCACAGACTACACAGGAAGCTTAAGGGTCTTCCACAGATCAATTCATTTTACACTTGTGCTTAAAGCCAGTGGAAGCAACTCCAGCTGAAAGCTGAGCATGTACTCACTTGCTGTGACATTCACAGAGAGATGAAGGGAAAATATCAACCAGGAATAAGGAAAAGATCAGAATCAAAAGACTTAAATAGAAGGAAGGAAAGAAAGTGGTACAGAAACATGACATAAGAAGGGAATGACATTGGAGATGCAGATGGAGAGGCAAGTGTCTTAAAACAGAACATTTTAAAAATACCCTTCTGTTATTGTTTTGATGCTAGTTTCCCATTTCTTCATAAAGCAGAGGATTCAGTGAAGCAGAACTGAGGAACATTTCTTCTATTTCTTGTCTCTCAAGTTTCAACTTCGACTAGCAGTAAAAAGCAAGTAGGTAACTGGTACTTTTGTTCTTGCAAATCTTTCCTGTGAAAGAATAAATTCCCGTATGTTAAAAGATTTGTTTTGATTTTATATGCTTTAAAGATATTTTCCATCAATACTCTTCACATTTTAATTACAATAATTACATATTTTTCCAATATTTTTTGTGCCTTTGATTATATGCCTAAAAATGTTGCAGCTGTGTTTACCTATATCCTTTTTGTCTCAGGCTTCATCTGAAATGAGAATATAATTTTATATATAGCTTTCTACTGGCTTTGTGAACTGTTTTTCACAATACCCCAGTTTAGCTTGATATACATTCATACAAAGGAAAGTACTCAGCTCTCTCAATTTGAGTGATTCTGGAACAGAAATCAGGATAGGCAGAAATTCCCAGTGTAAATTGTGTGACATTTCAAGAAACAGCAAAATATGTTTTTTGTTTGAACAACACAAAAATATACATACCAGAGAATGCTGCAAAAAAAAAAAAAAAAAAATAAACCCAGTGGTGGAATGATACATCTTTGCCTATCATTATGAAATGGAGAAGGAGATATTAGAAAAAAATAATTGATAAAAGTTGATAAACTGAATTTTTATCCTTGCTTCTGGTAGTATATGCAATGACCAAATACTATTTCATCATCCTTTTTCCAGGGATATTATTTTATCTTCCTTGTAGCTGACCTATTTCTGGGAAAGAGGCAAGGTGAAATAATAATAAAGTTTTGTACAGTTCATGTGGACAAGAGATCTCTCACTCATTACTGAAGCATCCACTACCATATGTTGTCTGTAGGGCAGCCAGACATTTGTGGTCCAGCAGCTGCTAAGGATTTCTGATGGATTAGGCTTTGAAGTCTCTTCATTGGGAATTGGAAAGGTCCATGGAGTTTCCACAGTGGCTATTGGAATTCCCTTCCTGCATCAAAGAATCCAAAAGGGCATAACTGAAAGCAATTGTTTCATCTAGATTGCTTTGCTGCCAGCTCCTGGAGGCAGCTAGCAGGAAGAGAAGAGCTACTGTTGGGGTGAGGGATTTTAAAACAATTCACCAAAGGACTGAGAATCACTCTCTATGAAAAGATAAGAATGGAAAGCAAAGATAAGTGAACCTGAACAAGAAAGAAAGAATGAACAAAAAATAAAGAGATGAGTAATAAAAGGTGGGTGATGAGGACCTCTAGGTCCTAAGGCAGACATAAAGGAAGCTTCTGCATTTCCTGCTACTATTTTTCATTGAAAACAGTTTGCTGGAACTGGATGTTTTAAGCATGCATTGCCTTCTCCATTTACTCCTGAAATACACAGACTTCATAATGCATTGAACAGCCAAATAATAAACTGAGGGAGGGAGACAAAGTATTTAAATGGCTTCATCTTCTCTGTCACTTGTATAGCATAGTGGAAGCTTTCTGCTGAAAAGTGGGCTGTGGAGCAGTATCACCTTCCTCTGTGTTGTGTCTATTATGTATTATAATCCTTCTTTCATAAACATGCCCAACATTCTATTTATAATAAAATTGCATTTTGCTGCATTTTCTTAATGGACTTCCAAAGTATTTTCCAGGTCAAAAATGCTTATCAGATGCTGGGATCATAAAATATTATCAACCTCAAGCACTCGGTAATCATGACACTTAAAAACTGTGAGTTTTTGGAAAATTATTTTCTGATTTGCATTTCTGTGATGTGATTCAACTTTTGCCACAAATATGAGGGCTAGAATGCTGCTGGTTTTTTATGAGATCTTTAGATTTCCACTTAAGTAGTGTCACTTCAGGAGTTACTTTTTAAAGAGAAATTACAAATATTTCAGTATTCATACTAAATTAATGAATTGCACAGCATTCTCTTGACTTTCGAAGACAGCTCAAATTGCTGCATATATTTTGTGGACAGCCTCTAATTAGCTGATCATTTGCTGCGACAACTGCAGTTTTTATTTCTTGGACAGATTTCCCTCTAGACTTTGTAACCTAAATACTGATTTGGCAGTTTATTTTCTTAAAGCAAAAATAACTAAATGCTTTTTTAAAGTAACTTAAGTGAAGCTGATTAAAACCAATGAAGTTACTTTCATCATAAAATACAATCAAAGCATACAGAATTTCATAAGATATCTCATACTCCATATAAAGGCACATCCCAACATTAGATATAGCCTGAGATAATTAATATTGTGCCATAATTCTGAAAGTCTGTTTAATCTGCAGGATTTTTTTTTTTAATTGGGCTTTGATTCTGGAACATATATATATATGGTGTATTTCACAGAACACTAGGAAACAGTCAAATGGGAAGAAATCATTCTTACATTTTATGACTGTGTTCGCTGACTGGGATCAAGTCAGGCTGCTCCAAGTGAGGTTTCTGATATACTGTGTGTTGGGTCAGAAGCATTGCTCAAGGAGCAAGCCAAGCCCTATAATTTAAAGTGTGAATATTCTTCTTTCAGGAGATCCTTATACAATCATAGAGGTTTATAGGTTGGAAAAGATCTAAAATCATCGTGTCCAGCCATTAACTTAACTCATCCATATCCATATTCTTATGTGGTCTTTGATTTTTCTGAAATAATTTGAACTTTTGGCTTTCATAACAAAAGACATAACATGATGTCTAAGCTCAGAGACCAATAGAAATACTGTGACTGATGAAGAACTGGTTGTAATGATAGAAATGTCCAATAGTTTGAGGGTCCTCCATTTCAGAGCTTCAAAGTTTGAAAGTCTAGATTTTGTGGTATTTTGTAGGGGTTTATTTTAGGATATATGTATGAGGAAGAACAGTCAGTATCTATGGGTATCAAGACATACTTGGATATCTGAAGGAGAATGTGTACTCCTGATGGTAAAGTGGAGATCCCACAGAACTCATCTCTGTTTTCAGCTAAGATTCGTGCTCCCTGTAGGACAGAGAACTGAGTCAGCATTTGCAGCTGATGGATCTGAACACTAAACATCCCATGTAAACTTGCTTGCATTTTCACTCTTCAGGACCCGACATAGGTTTTGAGTTTTAATCTTGGCTGCTTTATATGAATCACCTCAGTAAAAATTAATTCACCTGAAGGCCTTGCTATAGAGCAAGATGCTTAAATTTAAGCAGCTGAAATTGGAAGACTTGACCTGGTGCCTTCCTCTAGAGGGGCAACTGGGTCCTGTGGGGCATCAGGCACAGCATCACCAGCTGGGCATGGGAGGGGATTGTGCTGCTCTGCTCTGAACTCAGCCTCACCTTGAGTGCAGGGGGCAATTCTGGGTGCCACAATATAAGAAAGATACTAAACTATTACAACATCCAATGGTGGGCCATGGAGATGTTGAAGGATCTTGAGGGAAAGCCGCATGAGGAGCGGCTGAGGTCACTTGATCAGTTCAGCCTGGAGGAGACTGAGGGAAGTCCTCACTGCAGTTACAACTTTCTCATGAGGGGAAAGGAAGCAGCAGACACCATACCTTCTCTCTGGTGACCAGTGACAGGACACGAGGGAGTAGCCTGAAGCTGAGTCAAGGAGTGGGAGTTATGTTGGAATTTAGGAAAAGGTTCTTCACTCAGAGTGTGTTTGGGCACTGGAACAGGCTTCTCAGGGAAGTGGTCACAACACTAAGCCTGACGAAGAAGGGTTGAAGAATGCTGAAGAGCTGAAGAAGGGTTTGGACAATGCTCTTGGACGCATGGTGGAACCCTTGGAGCTGTCCTGTGCTATGCAGGGCCAGGACTTGGGCTTGATGATCCTTGTAGGTCCCTTCCAACTCATCCTCTTCTGTGATTTGGTGGTTCTGTGATTCTGTGAAAGGGGGTTGTTGTTCAGCTCTGTGTCTGTCAGCATTGTTTTCATTCACTGCTCCTGAGAGACAGTTGTGTCAGGCTTGTAAGGGTGTGATTCAAGAGCTTTCTTAAGAAGAGTGACTGCAATAATCAGTAAAAATATAGGCATAAATTGTCAATATTGCATATTGAAAGTCTTGAAATATTTGCATTTATTAAATATACTCAGTTCACAAGTAGAATATATGTTTATAACTATATTACTATGAAGAGTCTAAGGACTTTGGTGTCTTCTTCAGCTGGATCAAAGGTATTCAGAAGCCACATTGTATTGTCAGTGGCAATGCTCCAGCTCTGTGTTTTCAGTAGGTTTTCTGGGGCAGGGCCAAGACATTATTGCTACAACGGAAGAAATAAAACTTCCACTGGATCAGAAGGATTAAGAGGAGTGAAAACCCTGGAAACCTTAATTTCATCAAGAAACTAAGCTGAGAAATTTCTTAAAAGATGTGGGCAGAAAACTTTCTAAGTCATTATTTGGGATTTCACATCATATCTGGTACAATTTAAAACAGTTGGACAGCTTGAAACAGAATTTTTCACTTTTTGAACAATAAAGCTACTGTTCAACCTTCAAAACTTCTGGTGAATCAGGAAGTATTTTTGACATTCCTGTTGGCCACCACATATCCTATTGGTGCACGCTTTTACTGAACACAAAGGTGACATAATGACTGATTATTACACTTCACTAGACTTCTGCTGATCATTAACACACTGATGTGGCCTGCTGATGGTACACAGAGCACAGCTTGGAGCTGTAGGAACAGAGCAGAACCCAGTGTCTGACAGAGGAAGAGGGATAGGAGTGTGTGGAGCAGGCATTTGTATCCAGGTTGTTGTTCTAAGAGGCTGTGAGAGGTGAGAGATGTTCTTATCATCTTCTGGTGGCCTCAGCAGTCTACTTCAGCAGCACACATCAGCATACAGCAAGTCACAAAGCAGGTAATTACAGTACTGCTTGCATCCCTTGGTAATCACATGTACCCCTGCTCTCATCTTCTTCACATGTTATCTTGATATCTTGATGCTAAATATGGGACAATTTGATTCAGACAAATATTTGAAGCTCTGTAAAATTTAAGGCTCATTTTCAAGTGTCAAAAAAAAAAAAAAAGAGGAAAAACATCAAGGGAAACAGGTAGACCATCCTGAAGGAAGGGTCATGGGCAGCATCTACACTCAAAGTAGTTACTTTCTATTCTATAAGGAAGTGGAAGTTGAAAGAGATTTTTTTTGGTGCCTACTTCTGCTACAACAAGCCAAACACCTTGCACAAAGAGCACTTCAATCAATTCCAGAGATCTCTGTCATTGCAAAGATCATTCTTCAACCAATCCGTGTAAGCAACAAAACATTGAAGTCACTAGTGACCAGGAGAAACCTATCTGCTTGATTTCAAGTTTAGAAAACTAATAGAAGAAACAAACTACTGTTAAGAAACAAAAAGTGTATTAGCAAAAAAGAAGCAAAGAAGTGGTCAGGAGAAGGACATTACAAGGTCTTCACCTTCTCCTAACAGCTATGGGAATCATATAGAAATATCATGCACTAATGGTGTTTACAAAAACCAGAGTGTCTTGTAATAGCAGAACAGCTCTGCTCATGAAAACCTAGAGGTTTATGGAGGTTATGTTTGGAGCACTGTGTGAAGTCTCAATCAAATGAAAAACAGTATTGTCAGTCAAGAGGCCAGACACAGCAGGGTAGAGAACCCCAAATTTGTAAATGAATGATGTGAAAGAAAGCAATAAGATTTGAGTCAGGGTAAAGAACATTAATGGGCCTTGTCCTGTTCTGGTTTCTGAGAGTACAGTGTCACCACCCTTCCTAATGGAGGAGGAGAAAACCGTGGCAGAGCTGATAAGAGGGTTGGTTTTACAGCTGAGAGTGTGCATTGTTGGAGGACTCCCACAGGCCTCCAGCAGCGGGGTGGCCTTGGCTTTCAGCTGCTGGGCTCACAGAAACAGAAAGGACAAAGTTAAGGCTCAGGCCAGTTGTTATCCAGGATGGACATGCCTGCAGAGTCCCTCTTGCCTAGCATTTAGCTTTCAAAAAGCCCATATTTGAAGCAGACAGGATCATTTTCAGTCAAAAAGGAAATGTGGACACATTTTTAGAATGCATCTGGCCTTAGCTATTTTAGACATTTAGTGATCAATTGCAGCCCAGAATCTCCCTTTGTTGGTTGACAAGAAGCTAACTCAGATTTTAGATGTTTAAGTTGGTCAGATGAATCCTGCCCCCAAGACAGAACAGGCCATTATGAGATGTATTTGTCATTTAAAATGTGAATCATGCATGTTGTATGGTCTTTTCAATGTCCTTTTATGTTCTTCTTACCCTTAAAAACCATCCACCATGAACAATTCAGGCCCATATTTTTTCAGCTTTTCTTCTCCATTATTCTCTTACTTTTTTTCCCCCCTAAATACTCGTGTGCTTCCACTCTTGACTACTTTTTTTTTAACAACACTGTCCTTATTCTCTCCCTTATGAAGCAAATTGAATTATCAATATGCAGGGGTGAAAGGAGAAGGTTTTCTTCAGATCCAGCAATCGACTCCTCTAGTTTCTTCTCTTGTATGTGGCTGCAGGGTCAGAGGCACATGGTTTGCTTTGTGTTTCCATAGTGCCTGGTACCATGGAGCCTGCTCCATGGCCAGAGCTATAAGGCACAATGGTTGTACAAAGAACATGGGAAAAATGAATAGCAAGTGAAGTAAGGGCTGAGTAAATAGAGAAGTATGTTGAGGTAGACAGGGGCGCATGGGCAGTGAAATGAGAGGAGGCCAGAAACAAAGAGAAGGGGAGAAAGAACCAGAAGATACAGTGAGAAGCGTTGGAGAGTGATGGTTAAAAGTCCAGTGTCACAGGAATGGAATTGAAATGGAGAATAAAAATCAAATGTGGAAAAGGATACTAGAAGAAAATGATAATGAAAGGTGAATAACATGAGAGTAGTACAGAAATCCCCAGAAGGATTAAAAAATCCTTAAATATTCAGGACAAAATGGAAGTAAGAGGGTCAGGAGTCAAAAAACCAGAGGCAAATAGGATAAAAAAGGCATGATGGGCCTTGAGATAAACTAGTTGAATCCAGTTCCTTAAGAACACAATGTTCTAGGCTTACTTTTTTTCTTCTTCTTTTTTTTTCTTTTTAAATTTTAATTTTAATTTTTATTTATTCAAAGCTTTGTGCAACAGTATCTTTATCAGCTTCTTTTCCTAAGGTGGTAGAATATCCCCTTTTTCCACCTGGTTGCTCCGCAGTTTATATTCAGAAATGACTGGGTGTTAGTGGGCAAAGATAAAATCCACAGGATGAATTTTTCAGCCTGAGAGTGACAATGTTCTGTCCTGCCATGTCAGCCAGAGCCTGCCCTTGGATGCTCAGCTCTCCCTGAGCTTCACGTGTGCAACTGAGGGTAGGGTTTAGTCCTGCTTTCCAGCATACAATTAACACAGAAGGTCTATACATTATCTCATCTTGCATTTTTATTATTTGCAGCTTATTGTTCAACTGAGCATGTATCATTGGTTAATTAATGCTGCCAACACTCTGCTCTGCTAAATGATTGTTTAGCCTAGAGTGGAATAAAATACTACAATGACTAATACAGTATCATTATGTAACACAAAATTAAAAATCTGATAATTTGATTGGAAGTCTCAGGTGAGTTTTTTGTATAAAAGTGTTAACCTCAAGTAGCTATAAACAGGTAAATGTTTTATTCAGCTGACTGATAAGGAATAAATGCTTATGATATAAATTATGTATAATTAATACTCCTGGGATAAAAAAAAGTATGCTAATAGGTTGTCAGTTAATTAGGAAAGGAATATGAGGTAAACAAAGGTGATTAGACTATACCCTGGGACTATAAACAGAAATTGTTCCTTAAATAATCTGTAAAAAAACCCTCACACATTAAACAGCAAATACTTCAGTTTTAATTCAGAGCAAAAACATAATGCTTTATGGAGAAAGGCACAGAGGAGATGTTAAATGAAGAAGCAGCTTGTGATAAAAGATCTAGAGGCTGCAGAGTAACTCACCTTCCCTGTTCTGCTTTACCTTGGTTTGTATATTATCTTGGTCTTTCCTCAGGTAAAAGAAGGCTAAAATAATTTTTGTAAAAAGTATGTCAAATAATGTGCTGGAGGACCAATTTTAGCTCATAAAAATGACAGCTCTTAATGGCTGGTCTTAAATCTGCAACCTGGGAGATGTTCCCCAAATCAGTTTATGCTTCTAACCTGCCCTTTGACTCACTGATCCTCTTTGCTTCTGCCAGTATCTTTATGTGATAAATGAGACCATTCTCTTTCCTGCCATTCTATAATTTCATTTGCAGTAGACATTTGAAATATCTTCCTATGAAACAGGACTGAAGTAGAGAAAGACATGACAGAGATGAATGCTCATTACAATTTCAGCCAAGTCTTTCCTTTGTATTAGAAGGGGACAGATCTGCATTGCCTTCCACAAAACAGCCATCTTGGACAAAAATGAAGATTCGTGTCCCCTGTGCCTTGTTTAGGACAGCAACAAAAAGCAGCTATCAAGGGAAGAGGTTAAGAGTGAAACAAGTATATATGACACTCACCTAGCCTCTATATTACTCTCCTAGCCTTCAGACACTTGCAGCTCGTGGGCTTCCTGACCTGGATATATATGCTAATCTCTAATGAATTTATTCTTCATCACTCTGGCCATTCCTCCTTTCAATGTGTGTAGGCAGTAGCTATTCCTGAAACCATTCAAGAGGAATGGTGAGATCAACAGCAAACCCACCTGCAAATGCTGAGTGGAGTCAGTGCAAGACACTCCCTTCAATGCCATGCAGACTAGAGCGCCATTGCCTAAAGGAACATAGTGTTATTATGGCTTGCAGAGAGAAGGGAATTTTTTGGATTGTTTAAAGCTTACTTGAAGCTGGACTGGCTAGTGGTAGGAGAGGTCTCAGTGCCAACCACTGGAATGAGAGGCTGTCAGTCTAAGGGGCTCAGTGATCCCCATTCCAGAGAATGACTGAGAACATCTGCTGGGGAGAGCCAGACTGGGGGTTACATACTCAACCCGTGCATTTCCACCAGATAGCTGGAGAAGATGAACAGGACTGAGCCTCTGTGCTGTTCAGGTGTGTTGAGGGGAGTCTGTGCTTGCATGAGTGTTGTTAAAGGCACTGTTCTCTGTGCTGATCTGAGGGCCAGCCATATGTCTGTATGCTTGTGTGCCTTCTGGGAATATGTACCCAGCTGCCTTGCCACTGGCTGGACCTGGAGACTCACCTCTGTGGCAGCCTTGCATCCATGGGGACAGGAGTGACCCTGGGGCAGGAGGGCATCCCCATGGGGGCCAAAGCATTTGGTTACCTCTAGCAGTACACAGCTGCAATCCATAGCCTGCCATAGAACAATTTCAAGCCCCGGGGAGTTGCACAGGTCAGGCATGCACTGCTGGCTGCTGTTTTTCCTGAATTGCTCTCCTCCTACCTTATTTGACAGCCCCGGGTTCATTTCTCAGAAGAGACAGTGAAAGTTGGCACCTACATCCTTTCCATGTGTCTCCCATGAAAGTTCATGCAAGCAGTGCTCTGAGAAAGTTATCAAACTGGAGGGATCACCACAAAACAGAGCCCTCTGAGAGTCACCACCTGCTTTCTGCAGCAAACTGCAATTACAGCGGTGGCTGTGGTCCAGATGGACACAGCTTCCTCCTGCAAAACACCATCCCTTTGGAAAATTAGTTGAGTTGCCTTAAGAACTCTTTTTGGAGCTTTTTTAAATGACTGTAGGGGAGTCTGATGCTGCCACATTCTTAACTATATTCTTCGGGTCTCATGAGATGGACTGAATCAGGTCAATGTTGTTTTGCTAAGGTGCAAAAAAGAATTCTTCTCTCCCTTACAAAATTTAGTCATAAAGCTAACAAGAAACCTTTTGCAAACATATTCATCCTGCAGGGTGTGTCATTATCAGTTTCTCAGTGAATTAAAAATATAACTTTAAAAAAAAATCATTGTGGCAATAAGTGCCTAGTTTCTCATAAAACTCATCTCTATAGAGTGGTGTAATTCCTAGTGAAGTGGCTTGGTAATTTTGGTATGTTTTCTTATACTTAGAATCAGTTCAGGATATGCATAAATTAGATCTCCACTGCATATTTTATAGTTATGTGGGGGAGTGACAGGGGCTGGAGATGTGGAGCTGGACCTGAGGGTGACCCAGCACTGGCTGTGGCCTCACCCACAGGGCACAGTCCCAGGGTGCTGGTAACAGGGTCCATTGACACACTCCAACACAGCAAGCCATGAATCAGGACCAGAGCACAGGAAAGGACTCCAACCAGGGCTGAAAGGAGATGGGGCTGGAGATCAGTGCTGCTGCATCATCACTGGGATGGGGACTGAAGGCCCTGGGAGGCTGCAATGAGCCTCCCATCCTGAGCAGGCTGGAATGGTCCCAGAGAGGGATGTGCTCCCAGACCTCTGGGAGTTTTATATTGGATTATTGCTTAAATTATATGGGATAAAGAAGTGCCCTAAATTTATTATTAGTAGTAATATTTATATCCCTGTACCACCTACACAGAGTAACAGACAATAACCTTTCCCAAGAGCAGTAGGAGAAGTGATATCTGAATGATGAAGGGTAGAAGTCATCCAAATATATGCATTTTCCCTGAGATTTTATCCACACAAGAATAAAATCAGTTTATGATGGCCTGGGTCAAGATATTTTTCAATATATTATTTTTGTCTTTCAATATTGTGACTTCACTATTATACAGACATCCACAGGCTGTGATGTAGCAGAAGATATCTAAAACAAAAGAGAATCTCATGAAGACAGCTAGCTTTGCTGCATGGTGCAGATATGGCAAATACCTGCATACATTTGGGCTATCTGAAAGTGGTTTTTGGTTTCACCCAGGTACCAAGCTACCACATAAAGTATCTGAAATAAAAAGCCTTTCAAACGTAGTATATGGCCCCTTCAGCTCCTTTTAATGCATGGAAGATAGGAAAATACTTTCAGAAGGAAACTTTTTAAGTCATAAGACTTGTAAACACAATTCAAAATATAAAAGAAGATATCTGACACCAGGATCTCTTCAAGTTCACATTTTGAATTATCTCAGCACCACAAATTAATTGTGCATTTCCAGGATTATTTTTGCACAGTTTATACGCCAGTGACTAAGACCATTTCCATTTTCTTTCTTTGCATAAGCTGAGGATGAGAAGCACAAAACATTTTGCCAGCCTTAAATATGGAAGTTTAAAATTACCAAATGTAAAGCTCTAGCAGTGGGCTTTTAATTTGGCTCAAGCTTTCAGAGTCTGGCAGGCTGATGAAGTGCAATTGCCATGGGTGAAAGCAGAGCATCAATTAACAGACACATGCGAGGTTGGCATCTACCAAAAATTCACCCTGAAAGATTTAAAGACAAATAACTCAGTGATCAGACACACCTGGAAATCTTGGAACAAACTTCACAGAGTTATGAAAATTAAACCCACTAAAAACTTCCAGTTGAGTATCTGGAACAATGCTATGTGGAGGCCAAGGAGGGAAATGATACTGTGTATTACTAATTGTAAATAGCAGATTATTTATGGAGCAGATTTTAAATAAATTTCTAATCATACAAAAGAGAGTCAGTGTTACAGGTGAAGAGCACAATAGACAGTCTGTTGCAAAAAGGTTCTCTGAGGACCAAAAGGGTCTGAATCAAAGATATTGACGTGTGTAAAAGTTTTTTCCATTTACTTCAAAGTGCTTGGAATCATATTAACAGCTTAAGAAGACAGATTAAAGCCTTCACAGAGGTACAGGGGTCTCTGGCTTCCCAGATGAGTTCAGCCTATATTTAAAGGCATTTTACCATTGAGTAAATGGTAAAAGTAAAAACAAATACTTGCAAATACTTGGTGTTTGTCTTAAGATGATTCAGGATGTAAATCTGTTTAAAAACACCTAATCAACTCTGACTTTTTTTTAATTTTTAAAGTGTCTTTTGAAGACTTTGGGGTTACAAATAAAATTCCCTAAGTAGAAACAAGTCAGCTCTGAGAAGTGTGGAAATACTGTCCTCACTGAAGTGAATAACTGCTCCCCACCACTAGGTCTTGTGCATTTCAGTCATATCTTTTAGATAGTATATTAGGAAAACTGTAAGAAATTAAAATGTACTTTCAAAGAAAATATTTATATAATCAACTTTCTTGTTATCAGAAGAGAGTTTATGTGGAGGAATTCTTGAAAGGCAAGACCAAGCATAGAAAATGTCTATTCCTGATGAAAATGTTACCAGACTATTGATTGTTCCTTTGATGAAAATGCAGAGACTTCTTCATTGTGAAAGACAATACAATCTGTTACAGACACTGATATATTCCAGAGTTTTTAAAATTGCTTTCTAATTGAGTCAGTATTGCTTGGGCTCCAGTTCAATAAAGCACTTCAGAGCGTATCAACCTTTAAGTTTGGCAAGGTTTATGTGCCAGTTACTTGATCTTAATCATTAGCCATTAAATAAATGCTTAAACGCTTAGCTGAACAGTGCTGTTTTTAAAGCACATTAGATTGAAAGAAGCCCCAAGAATATATCTTTTTCATACTGGTCTTCTCCCCTCCTGCTCTTGCTGAAAATCTCCTCTGGTTTTCTGTTCCCAGTCTCGCCTCTTTTTAGATTGGATGTATTCACCAGTCCTCAGAGACTGGAAAAGGTTTTAAGGGACTCTGCACTAAAAGAGTCCTAAAAGGCCTCCTCTGCCTTCCTTGGGTTTCAGTGCTGTGACCTTCATTCCTTCCCAGCATTTTCACTGGCTTACAAACCTGTTCACGTAAGCTGAACACAGGTTGTTTTTATGCTGTATCTAATTAAGTGTATACAAGTGCTTTTATCTATGCAACAAGATGCAAATTCAAGTTTAGGAAAATCTACTCAGAGCTGAACCCAGCAGGAATATGTTATGTAAAAAATAATTGTGATGGTTGTTTTAGTATTAATTTTAGCCTAGTAATGCTATGCATATGATGCTGAAGATTAAATTCACTCTATCAAATCTCTAGCAAATTCTGGATTGGCAGTATTATTTGAAGTTACTCAACATGTTACGGTTGAGATGGTTTGAATTCTCTTTAAATGAATTGCTCTGAGCAGAGTCTCTTGGGGAAACTGAGGATGACAATTTTTGAGACATTTTAGACATAGATAAATCTGTCAATTCCAAAGTAATTTTTCAGAAGGCTGGAGGTTTGTGGAAGGCTGGTATGTTATAGCTGAAAGTATGGAAGGGCAAGCCCAGGTAGGCACAAACAGGTGCAACCTTCTTGAAGTCAGGAAAAAATATTCTGATTTGAACCAGCTGAGATTTTGCTGTCAGTAGTTTGGCTAAGGAGACACAATTTGTTCTGGCCCAGAGATTCAATTCTGACTTTGAAACAACTTTTTTTTTTTTTTTGTGTGGGGAGCAGAAACCAGGTATTATTTCCAAAAAAGCTTTGGATTTCATCTGTACTTAGACATGCTGTATTTGAGAATATGTCTCTTCTCTTTTCTTGGATAGGTCTAATAATTGATAGTCTGAAATAAGAGGTGGATTTCAATTCTTCCATTTCTTTAGCTGCATAGGTATGGTATGATCTGCGCCTGTCTTTTATTTGTAGGTCTGCTTCAGGAGAAAGGAGAAATTAAAGGAAGAATAAACATGGGTTAGGAGCAACAAAATAAAAGAATATTTAAATGATTTCAAATGGATTGTAAAGTGTTGAATCATAAAGGATTGGCAAAAAAGCCCTCTCCTCATGCGGTCTGGCTAATATTAGGAATTATTGCCTCAGACTCTGCAGGTGTGGATCCATTTCTTTCATTGCTAGCAAATGGGGTTGCAACTGCCTTTGACAATGTAAAAGCTGCACAATCCCTGTGCCCCAGGGCAGACAATGATGTTGGTGAGATGCTGATTTTAGGATAGAAAATTACAATGGTTATATAGTAAACAGCACCTGGAAGTTTACTAATGATTTTTTCAATTAACAGCAGCACTATGGTCTGATTATTCATGCATGCTCTCTATGAAAGGAAAGAAAAGAGGCAGATGTTGAAAAGAATCATCGGTTGAGGGATATTTTTATTTTTTTTGTAACTGGAGGTACAGCCTCCTTCCTGCTATCACTACTTCTGATAATGAGAAGCCAAAACTAGTAAATTAAAAGTTTTTAAGAAATTTAAAAATGGTTATACTGTTCTACTCTCCCATTAACTCCAAATACTCACATGAAGTGACATGAAAATGGACAAGTAGGTGCATATGTGTGTAGGGATCTTTACACAGGCTATTCTCTGCCTGTGGCTTGATATGTCATTTTGGCATCCAAGTAAGAAAAAATAAAAACATCCCATGAAAAACTGCATGGCCATGCAATTCTTCAGCTTTACTGGATCATCTATGATAATAATGGCTGGATCTCTCCCCTTAGAAGTCCACCAGGTGTGCACCTGCCAGGTTAGTTATTTTAGAGTGCTGAGATTTAAAAACACTCCACCATCTGCAGCATAAATTTAAAAGTACAGTAAGGCATACTGGTACCTCATATATTTTTTCTCTCTCTCTAGTCATCATTTATTTTCACAGCTGTTCTCGACCCACTGCCAAGCAAAGGCCTCTTCAATTTCTTTTCTATCATATTGAGGCATAGTCAGTATCTTAACAAAGAATGACCATAAAATACAGCCGCTCTTTTCCTTTAACCCTTTGTAAGTTGCCACAACTAAATCTTTTGGGACCTTCTGAAATGTTCTCATCTTTTCACTGCAATAGGCTGTTGCACATTATTCTTACAGGACGTCTAGCCTGATATTGCTAATTCAAGAAATTGTAGCAAGAAATTCTTAGGAAACTTTGGATGTTCATGCTGATATGTCAGAACTCAGCTCTTCTGAGGTTTGTTGGTCACTGATCTTGTGTTTGTAAGGGCAGGTAAAACCATACATATTTTGTTCTTATCTCTGGTCAGACAACTCAAACAAAAGGTGTAAAAGATCTTGCCATGGGATGAAGTTGATAATATGGTGAATGTAAACTTGAGTAAATCCATTCTCTGAACCAAGGCCAGGGCTGGGCACACTACGTTCTGGTGTCTGTATAGACTCCTGGTTTGCAGGAGAAAAAAATTACAAGTTACAGATTAAAATTTACCTATTGCTTTTCTGGTTAGTATCCAGAAGAAGCAAGTGAGACTGAAGTTAATTTTTTTTAGTACTAGCTAAGTGATTGCTGGATATTTCAAACATCTTTGGTATCTTCTGAGATATTTGCAATGCTGGCTTACTGCCTCTAGTCTTGGAAACTAAGTTGTCTTGGACCTATCCAAAACCTAGCAGAGAAAGATGTCAGCCAAAATCCGAGGGATCACAGAAAACACTGTACCAGAACAGGCTAATGAGCTGCAAGGCAGGATTCACCCCCATCACCCTGCTGAAAGGGCAGCAGTGATGAAGTGGTGCCCTGCTGAGTGGGACATGGGTCTGACATGGCACAGGACCCTCCTTGTGTTCTTAGCATCCTTGGCTGGGCAGTTCTCTGTAACTGCTCTGATTCAGCCCAGGGAAAGGGCTGGTCTTGTGCATGTAACACTATGCTGTTGCGCTTTTTTATCATGTTATTGATATAGAGAGGAAAATAGTTTTTTAGATTTCTTAATCTCCTTATTTTAATGGACAATTTGGTGCCCTGATTACCCTGGAATCCCATGGGCTTTTAATTTGTTATTCAAATTAGGACACTTCACATTTTCAGGTTTAACTTTCACATGTGTTTGGGAAATACAAATATGCACTTATGTATGTAATCTATTATTTGTCTACCTAAACCTTCTCAGGGACAATCTGAGGATATGAATGTATATCTGAGAGATGTTGTCTTGTAAGTGAGAATGTCTGACATTGTTAATGAAGTCATCTGTAATAGTTCAGGTATGCAAGTACTTGTCTAGTCATTGGACAGGCTCTTTCTCAGATAAATTTAGGTGCTATTCTGGCCAAGGGCATCATGCTTTTATGAGCTGAATATAATGCACATTGTGTCTATCCAAGTGCACAATTCAGCTTGAAAAAAGGCTGAATAATATTAACATAAAAGTACTGAGACATGTAAATACTTAGACTTTCATTTACGTAATCCAGTTAAGCTGGAGATATACACACGTGTATATAGTACAGATAAAAAGAGCAAATAACAAACTTTAGTGGCTCAAAATTCAAGGCAAATGAAGTCACATAGATTTTGGGGAGTTGTCTGAGTTTAGAGAACTGCCTCTTGGACTCTGGACAAAGGACCTTGTTTGTGCAGGGGCAGATGTACAAGGGGAGAAGGTGGTTGAGGGAAGCTGGACACCATCCCACTCCAGCCATCCGCATGATGTGGCTGGCATTTTTTGTAGTCAGGGGAAGAGAAGGTACCAAAGTGGCTGTGTGGTCTTTCTCATGTCCAATTTTCCTCACATCAAGTGCCAGGTCCTTGCCAAACAAAGTTTTTTTTTCTGTCTTGTGAATCCCACTTGAATCCCTTGATTTTAAAGCCTTTGAAATGCTGAATTTTCAAAATAATTTGTAATTGCTCTTCATCAGGTAGGATAAGATATGAAATTGTTATCAAGATATCAGATAAAAGACAATAATTGAAAATTTCACAGCAAATGAGACCTTTGAGACAAATTATTCTCTCTTACATGTTCTTATGTCAAACCAATTGTTTAGCAAGATTACCACACTCACTGCACAAATTGTTTTGTATTCCTGATGAGCATTACTTGGAATAGTCCTGGTATGCCAAGAAAGCTGTGGCTGACTTGGATTTTCTGACTTGTCATTGCTGCACAGTTTTTTCTCAAGGGAAGGCCCTGAAGTCAAAGAAGCTAATCTGAAGGAAGAGAGTGTGCAATTTATATAATGCAGAAATATGATCCTCAGGATCAGCTGGGCATGAGGAGAGGTCAAAGATGAAGCAAGTTATTATGCTTTTATACTACAGTGAATTAAGTCCATCAACATACTGATTCAATTGTGATCTCCACAGAGGGTATGAACAGTGTGGCTTGTCCAGCTGGGGAAATTTGTCTTTATTGTTGGTGCAGAAAAATCAGGGATACTCTTTAGTGAAATTTCAAGGATCAACTCATGGTCTTGTAGCTGGTGAACAGAAAAGAGTAGAAAAAAAGATATTTTAATAAGCTCAATTATGCTTAATAAACTCAATTTCTTATTGTGGTACGTGTAGTATTTGGAGCACAAGAACACACTTTGCTACCTGCAACATGGAATTTTTTCTGTCTTGATCAATCAAAACAGGACTGTGTTCTCTGGCTGAGAAAGCCATGCACCATTTGGGAACAGCTGCGCTTGTTGTTGACCTAGAATAAATGCAAGACCAATAAGAGTGCAAGTGCCTATGCTTATATTTGCTGCCCTTGCGAATACTGTTGAAATGTCTTTAACAAAATTAGTTTGTTTCGGCTTGGGGCCTAATCCTGCCAAGCACATTTTTAGCATGTGATCTTGTGCCATCAGTGGGAAAAAATCAAAATAAACAGAATCTGTGTGTTCTCAGTGCCTCTGAAAACTGGACTATTTATTAATGTGTGGGGTTTTAGTTCAGTAGCATTTGAAAATTATGCTAACTTTTTAATTTATTTTGGTTTTTTTTGGAGCTGTTTTGGAAATTGTTACATCACAATATGCAAACAAACTATAATGTACCTGAATGATGGAAAGAGTACCAGCAATAGCCAAATTCTCACTTTCATACCCCAAAGAACTGGGTAGGTCAGAAAGATAGCATTTGGACTGACAAAACAGATGTTAAAATGTTACACTAAATAGAAACCACTCTTCTGACTATCTAAAACTGTAATTGCAAAACTATTTTAAGGTCTCTACTAACAAACGAAAATGATTAAAATTACTAGAATGATATACTTTCTGCATTTGTGTTTCTGGTCATAATTATGTTCTCTCATTTCAAGAGTAGACTCCTCTTTACTGTCCTTGGTTAGTTCAGCATTCATAGTCAGCCAGTACTCATCGACAAATTTACCCAGCAGAAAATACCGACTAGGAACAATGAAAGATGAGCCAAATATATTTAAAAAGAAATAGCAATTTTCCTATGCTCTGCACCACCTGACAAACAGCACTTCGCTAGGCTGTGGAGTGGGAGCAAACCACGGAGAACAAAGTATGAAAGAAGAAGGTGGTAGTGATGCTGTTGGTGTCACTCTTCTTCTGAGTCAGATTTGAACTTTTGCCCCAGCCTTGTGTTAGGCAGTATAGTGCTGCTGAGATTGCTGTGTTTCAGCTGAGATATCAAATAAAGGTCCCGACCTTGTTCTCATTAGAGATCCCTGGGTACTTGTTCTCATTAAAGATCTCCTGGCACTTTTCAAAAGGGAAAAAGTGTTAGCCCCAGTGTCTTGGCCAAATTCCAGCTTGGGTAATTATGTTCTGCCTACCTAAATTCCCTTGTTTCAATTCACTGTTATTTTTAATTTCTTCCCTAAACCTGTGTATAGTATTATCATGTGCTGGGAGACAACTTCCTCTGGCACCCTAGATTTGCTTGAATTTTTGAGGTGGAATTGAAATCTGTATATAATATTAATAATTTGTTAAGTCTGCAAAGAACTAAAGTCTTATAATTTAATGCAAAATAATTTTTAGAATGCAATCTGAGTCTTTCATGTCTTGCAACAATCAGTTTCACACAATTATTTCTACTAAGAAAATACTTTTTCAGATGGGTGGTTTGAGGGTACCTTTTATGTTATTTTAGTTGATATTTTAAAATCAAATGATGTAGTGTGTATTGAATATCAACACCTACAGAACATTGGAAGAGATGTTCAACTTAGAAAGCATTTGTTTATTCCTTTTTATATGAGCATGAAGAGATAGAACATGGAAGATGGGTGGGTACTGACATAGTGTGCTTTGGATGACCTGTGCAGAAAACTGTTCTACAGAAGCTGTAAGAAAGCTTCAAATACATCAAATACAGCTGTAAGTCCCATCACTTACAATCTTAATGGAAGATTCTCTGCAGTAGTGCAGGCAATGGAACAAGAACCCCCAGAGAATAAAATAATTGGCATTAACCAAATATAAAAGAGGAAAGTCCTCTTTGAGGTTCCAGCCTTTTAAGATACTAGAGATAAACTCAAGCTAGAATATTAAATAAAGTGAAAACCTTCAAGTACACACTCAAACATATTTCACAGGGTTTGGAAGAACAGTTGTTTTGGTATGGCCTTTCATGGGCAGAAGTCACTCAGAGTTAAAAGTGCAATGTTCTCAGTGATCCATCTTGATTTAACACAATCCCCAAAGGCTGGTGGCTGGCACATGGAGGAGCTGTGTCTGTGGCTGGCTGGTGCAGTGACTCCCATCCTATCCAGTCCAGCTGTGTCCAGGTGTGCGTGATTTGTGCCACTGTTCAGGAGTGGTCAATTTTGGCCCCCTGTACACTCGATGGAAACAGCTTCAGAAGCCTACTGCAAATGCAATTTGGATCTCTGAGCAAAGTCTTGTGACAAAGGACTCAAACCCAAGCACACACATCTTTTCTGAATGGAGGTTGCAATACACATACAGGAGCTGTTAAGCTTTTGAGGGATTTCCCATGCTAGCTATTTTTTGGTTTTTGTTCAGGGAAGTAATTTTGTTTGTTTCTTGGTATTCCACTGTCATCGCTGAGTGGCAATTCCTCAAAGAAAGGGATTCTGGAAGGATGAGAACAATAGGATTGTGGGCCTGATCCCACCTGGTGCTGCCCAATATTTTAGTTTTGTGGAAGCTGAGGGTGCTGAGTTGCTTGTCTGCAGAGATCCGCTTATGTTCAAACGTTGAAACCTTTGGTTGGGAAAAATTGGTTTGGTGTTTTTTTTTTTTTTTACCTGCTTTCAAGTGTGGAGGGTTTATTCAATACCTGCTTGCTTTTTTATTTGTGCTATTAACTTGTTGTTTTACTGATCTGTTTGCACAGATTCCTCTAAATTGCGCATTATTTTCATTATAATCGGTATCTGTTTTTTAAAAAAGAAAACCTCACTAGAGCTGTTGCCATGAAAATAAATTAAAATTGAAAAGTCTATAATTACAATATTAGCCTGTAATTATTTCTAAAAACTACAATAGAGTACAGAGCAATAAAATAAGAACAAGTGTTGAACAACTCACACAACGACTTTGTTGGCTAACACTAGGCAGTTAGCTGTACACTAAGAAGTAATCAGAAATCCTGAGCCAAGGTTCCCATTTGGGCTGAAGTCCCTGTTCTGGATAGTCCTGTTATGTGAGATCACAGACTTTTCTGAGAACCTTACAAACGAGCAGGTCCTGGAAGACTGGCAGGTGGAGCGAGATGTCTTTGGTCCGAAACTCTCTGGTGTCAGTATCTAAAAATAACCTGGATGGCAGGGACTGGAAGGACACAGCTCCACACAGGGCTGCTCAGGAAAGCTCCTCTTTGCCTTAGGGCGATGCAGAGATATCAGCATCGCTGATATCAGCAGCGCTGCATTTCAAGGGACGGCTCTTCTCTCTTTAAAGGGCACCCTGAAATCCCACAAGGTGGGAAGAAGCCTGCTTTTAGGAGCAAGATCCTACATGAGATATGGTGTTTATGGCGCCCACTATCATGTGACATTTAAAGTGATGCCCACGGGAGTAGACGATGAACATGTGACAATCTTGACCTCACCTACCCTTGGTGCACTCTTCTGAAGTATAATTGAGGACAATGGGAACACAGGACTAATTTTATAACTATTGTACTCCCTACCTATTCATACCTCCCTGCTTTTTAAAATCCCACTCAGCATCTGATAGATCATGAAAGTCCTAAGTGATTTCTCTAAAGTCTACTCTTGGGTAGAAAACAGCAAATAGAAAACAAGGCTAAAAGCGTAGCGCAAAGACTGATGCCTTGATTTCTGGCCAGCATTTCTCCCTGTTGAAAAGGGACATTTTTCTCTTGAAATTAGTGATTTTTGCTGAAATGAAAGATGGATATACTCTATGAAGTTTTGCTAATTTTTCAATAAATTAATTTGAAACAGAACTAGTGTTGTATATTCCTTTAAAAACTGGTAGCAGGGAAGAATTCTGCGGGGTTCAAATTTCAATTTCACCTATTAAATTTTATTTTCCAATAATTTTCTGCAGTTTGAAAATTGTTCTTAATTTTAATTATTTCTTAAAAATAAGTGAAGGATTTGAAAACAAAGTACATAAAGAACTTTTCCAGCAACTTTGTATTGCTACATGACATAGATATGTTGGGGCTGCTATTTTTATCCTGAACATGGCCTGGTTTTTGGATAGCTTTGTCAATATGAGCTGAGACCTGTCCTACTCCATCTCAACAGGCAGCAAGACTCGAGGCATGTAGCTTAAAGCTTTCTTGAGTTTGTTTCAATTACAGCCACTGTTTTACAGAGGCTTAATATAACCTACAATAAAAAAATAACGTTTTAGAGCTATACAGTGTACTACTTCAGATACTCCTATTCAATACTTAGAAGGAAATAAAAGTCACGATTTTTCTACCATCATAATTGCTGAGGCAAATGTAATCTCTAGAACTGGTAAGAAAGCCTGCTCCATGGGGTAATGGCATTTGATATCTGTGAGGGATATTCAAAAAATATTATTATTACCCTCTTGCCAGGGGAACCAAATCTGAACATATCTAAAAGAGACGCAAATGCAACTTAAAGGGAATATAAACCCCTGGGTAACCCATCAACTGTTCTTATATGGAGTTCAAAGACCTGTTCTTAGTTCTCCATTGTGCAAGGGCTCAATCTGTACAATGAGTCAAAATTAATGGTATTGGTATCGCTTTCTTGCAGGTGTTCTCAGCTCAGGATTCTGAGTGGAAATGTTATTGCCGTGTCAGCTGTCCCTATTCTGGAAGTCCCAGCTTTCATACTGAGATAAAGTAGACAACTTATTCCATGGGAGTGTCCACATGAACAGGAAAACCAGAATGGTTAAAGTATACCTATTTCCAGGATCACAATCCCAGCTGGTCTATTTTCTGCACCAGTTGACTCTTCGCTTTCTTGAAAGAGTAATTATTATGAAAGAAGTTATTATTTGAGAACAGAAAATCTGAAAAAGGAAGAGAATTGGCAATTGGCATAGTTATAGTAAAATAGCATCCCTGACCAGGCCAACCCTAAGTGTCACAGCAAGTTCTTTGATCTACTCCAAAACAATGTAGCCACAAGCTTGATTTTCCCTCAAGACAGAAAGTTGAATCACAGTATGTCCCAAAATAATTTAATGAGCATGAATTCCAAATTAAATTAAAAAAAACACTTGTAAAGGCACTATACCCCAAAGATACCAGTCGCCACAGATTTTTTTAACCAACTGTGTTTTATTTCAAATAATAACAGCAATTAAAAATACATATCTTAGAAGCACAAGCAGATTAGTTAAAGAACATTTTAGGATTATAAAAGCACTTTCCGTTGTATCAACCAGATGTCATTTCAAATGCTACTGTTTGGATTAATTAACTGAGTTCAGGACACCACATATTAAACTTGCTAGTTGTACTACCCATCCTCCCTCATATCCTTTTGTAATTTGTTACTAAAATCTTGGCCAATTAGAAAAACACAATCTATTAAGTAAAACAGCACACTGAACCAATCAACAGTAATTACTCAGATTAGGTGCCATTTAAATGATTTATGGCAGAAATTAGTTTTTTTAAAATGCTTCATAAAGGTGTGATTCGTTTCACATATACACATATACAGTATGTGGAATGTATGGATTCTGTGTTGAAATGATACAATTAATTGTCTCACAGAAATGCCACAAATCATGTATTTTAGTAAAAAGATCATTATAACAGGATATAATTGATTTAAAGCACTAGTCTGGTTAAGGAATACAGCTATAAAGTGCTTCAGACTGCACTGCAAGTGCAATTCTATCTCTCTTACAGATATACTTAATTACTTCAATAAGTCTGTAAAACTATTTTATAAAGCAGTAGCTTTTAAATTACTTTCACCCTAGCAGAGATTATGATCATTTTATGGAATATAATGCAAATACATTTCTCAGCATATTAATAAATCCTAACACTTGCTGTATTGAAGACTGGAGGAAAAGTGCTGTCTTTATATAAATATAGGTGGCCTTCCTCTAGATTTTCCTTTAGGCTAAAATAAATTAAGTGTAGATTAACTAGTGTGTAATAGTGCTTCCTTATCTATATCAAAAAGCACATTTTAAATTTGACCACTTCACCTGGTGGGGTGAAGGGGCAGTTCACCTGGACCCAGCCTCTGGTCTCCAGTGTTGGCCCACAACAGGTGCTTGATTTAGAATTCAAGAGCAGGGTATTAGCAAATATTTTAACACTTTTGTCATCAGTCTTCCTGTTGGAACCCAGGGCACAGGGAATATTTCTCTGCCTGTCCTGAGGGGTCCTGGCTCCCAGAGAAGCACTGCCTTTAGCCTTCACCCATGGAGAGGGCTTCCAAGACTTTGGGATGGATTGGAGTCTACAAGTGTGTGAAATAGATAATAGAGAATAGTGCAGTTTGTCACAGAGTGAGAAATTTAGAGTTTTGGGATTTTAGATAGAGATAAATGGGAGATAAGATGGAGGATCTTAGGCATTGTCTGAGCTTCTTCTTTATCTACTCCATCCATGTTCCGCAGTGTTGGGAGCACAGGGTGATTGGTTGTGGGAAGCTGCAGTGCAGAGGTTACGTGGGCAGACAAGGATTAGCTATGGGTAGAAAGGTGGAAATAGAGTATGTTTTAAGAGTTAATTGGATAAAACAGCTTTAAAAGACCTTCAAACTGTACAGCTTGGGACCATTTGTGCTGTACTTTATTGCGAGCTAAGTCTGCTGCAGACGGCGTGCCAAACTTCTGATAAGATAAAAACAAACAGCAACTTGAGGACTGAAAAAGGTCCCATGTGTGTCTCAATCATGGCACAGAACTGTTAAAAAGAAGTTTTCCCCATGAGGGGACACCCTCTGAGGCCCTGAGGGGCTGCACACCTTCCCACATAGTAAATGGTGATTTCCCTCCCTTTGCTGCTCTGGGAGATGCAAGACCTTCAACCAAAAGACCTGCCCATTAAAGAACCAAACCCAAAATCAATGACAAGGAAATTTTTCAGTACCTTGGTGACTGTCAGAAGAGAAAATTACTTTTAGAGATAGGATCTCATTATGTAGAGTTGCTGAAGTGTTAAAATTAACATTTAACAAAAGAGATCAGTGAGGCTACATAAAGCTTTGGTTCCTTTATTGTTACAAAGGATGACCTAACAGGAGAAAGGCATTGGAAGCATTTGCAGGCTCTTAAGCAATTTATAGTGAAGCTGGGTGAATAACTAGGAATGAAATAGCTGACAAAAATCAAACCTGCTGTAAAAACCAACTAGACTAATCACAGGTTTATTTCAGATCACATTTGTCATTCAGTTTAAAAATAAATTGTAAGTTTAAGGAAGGAATTTTTTATTTATACTTAATTTTTGTTGAACCTCGAGTGTGTTCTTTAGTGCATTCACTTAATCTGTGACACCATGGCAAAGTTCCTAGATAAGGACAAAAGATGGTAAGATACAGGACTGTTTTATTTCAGTGTTCATGAACTTCCAGAATTGATATTATCTATTGAAAATAGTACTGTGAGATGTGATGGCACTGGAACTCTTATTTTGAGGGCATGTCAATATAACACAGGTAAGAATGCTCCAGAGATGCTACAAGGTTCAAGGTTGGTGTGACAAAACATCTGGTTTGTAACTCTGGCTGGGAGGGGAAAACCAATTTATCTAAAGTAAAACAATTGCATTTTTCCTATTTCTGCAGCCTCTGGCTATTTCAGGTTGAAGATGGGATTTTTTTTTTTTTTTAAATTAATGAAGCACACTTTGTCTTTTTCCTCTCTTTGCAGCAAGTTTTTCGTGGAATACTGATAAAGAAATATGATGCAGGTGATTGGATTGCTGGAGCAGGGTAGTTCCCTGTCTGAAATGGACCATACAATTTCTGTGGTCAATGGAATCTAATCTATACAAAACACATATTCTGCTGAGTTGCAGGCATACTTTGAGAGCAAAGCACATGGAAATCACACCCTCAAATCAGAAGAGCAATCTAGGATGCGAAAAAGATATTCCACATTAAAAGGCAAGGAGATCCATTTCTGCTTTTCTTCAACAATTCATACACAAACTGCAGATATAGATAGATAAATAGATAGATAGATAGCAACAATGTTATCAGATATGTGAAAATGTGCTGTTTAAGAGAATTGTTTTTCAAAGTGTTCAATTCTAACAAAATTTAAATTATTAAGAATATGTGAATAAATTTGAATATATTATTTTTTGAGTGTTCAACAGTTTGTTATCTTCATAGTCTTATTTTAAGGAATTTCATGGTTCTACAGCAATACCATTTAGTGGGTTGTCCTTGCAGAAGGGGATGCAGTAGAGGAATTGGGAAAGGAATATGCTCAATTAATTAGTGCAGTATTAGATCTTGATCCTATTTAAAATCTAACTAAAATACTAATTTGGCAGATTTTTGGCCAGAAAGGAAACACTAGGCTCTCTTAAATTTTGGGGAAGTCAGTAGGAAAACATAGAGCTTGAAAGGCATTTTGAGAGCATTTTACAACAGTTTTTATCTCATTGTTTAATACATTCCCTTTTATGAAAATTCTAATACAGGCTTTTTTTGGTCATTGTTGTTTTTGCTATCAAATCACTGTATTCATTTCTCTATGGTTACAGAATATCAGTCTGGAGTCTCTAATTTTTTTCCTTAAATTTTTTCTTTTATTGTGTTTTTGTCCTATTATTTTTTATTCCCCACTGATTGCTCTCCGAGAAATCAAAAGCCTAGAGCATGCACCATCTCACCTTACTCTGCAAAACTTCATAAAAGCCTTTTTTGAGGCACGATGTGGGCTGAAGAGTTCTCTTTACAAATATCCCTCCATTTCCTCTTGTCTGGACAGGAAAGATAAAATCTGCTGCAGAAAAAGCTGCAAGTTTCTTTCCACTTAGATGCTAGAATATGTTTTATAAATACCCAACCAACTGAATAATCAAAATCTTTTAGTAGCAATTTACTATGGGCTATACACAAGAATAATAGCTTTGCTTATAATTTAAATTATTCTTCTACATTATATCTATAGTGAGCATGTGAAAAAGCCAGTAGAGCCTGAATGAAATAAGCAGTTTTATATATCTGACAGGAATTCTCTTTGGGACTTCCTAAGAGCTTAACTCCAGCTCAGCTCTTGTTACAGGTTTGGACAGGGGCTGTTGGGTGTTACCACAGAGCTGCCTCACGAGGAAGGGCAGGCTTCCCTGGGAGCCCAGGTGCCACCAGATCCTTGCTGGTGGGACGGTGATTTGGCAATACAGCCTGCCCCAGCCATGGACCTGCCTCTCGCCTTGTGGGCACTCAGGGCTCCCTGGCTGCACAGGCTGTCACAGGGTGGAAATAAGGAGCGCATTTTGGTTTGGAAACATCACTCCATCCCCGCAGCAGTGATGTCGTGGTGTTTTCCATATCAGATGTTGTGAAATTGGAGCTTTATAAAATTATAATCCTTTGGGTGGATAAGGTGTGAGTGTGTGTTGTTGCCTGGATTTACAAAAGTTTCTATTTCAAAAGCCTTTTCCCATTTTTGGGCCAGATATGTTTGTAAAACAATAAAAATAGAAATCCCTGTTGTAAAGCAAAATTATTCCAAATGAACAAAAAGCCTTATGAGTCCTGGAGCTTACTTCATTAGACCTAGGCCAGAGACACTTTATCTGCACACTATGCAACAAGTTTCAAGGGAGCAGCTGAAGAAATTGTATTGTCATAGGATCAAGGTAATTATTACATTGTCTGGGGGCTTGACCTTGGCTGGATCCACATCTGCAACTGGACAGAGCAAAGAAAAGCTGAGATGGAAGGCTCATTGGTTGAAATAAGGATGGGGAAAGATCACTCTTTGTTTACCAACATACGCAAAACAGGCTGGACTTCAGGAAAATTACAGAACTTATTATCGAACAAAATTAGAGCACAATAGTGAGAAATAAACCAAATCTTAGAACCACTTTCTCCCTACCCCTCTCTCTTTCCTGGGCTCTATCTCCTCTCTGAGCTACACATGGAGATGGAGAATGGTGCTTACAGTCAGTTCATCTGACGTGGTTCCTGCTGCTGCTCCGGGAGAGGAGCCTTTTCCCTGCTCCAGCATGGAATCCTTCCCATGGGAGACAGTCCTCCACAAATTTCTCCAGGGTGAGTCCTTCCCATGGCTTACAGTTCTTAACAAACTGCTGAACGTAGATCACTCGTCCATGGGGTGAAGCCCTTCAAGAGCAGCCTGCTCCAGCGTGGGTCCCCAGAGTGTCACAAGCCCTGCCAGGAGCCTGCTCCATCTTGGGCATCCCATGGGGCCGCAGCTTTCTTTGGGCATCACCCTGCTCCATTGTGGGGACCTCCACAGGCTGTGGGTGGATCTCTGTGTCCCCATGGTCCTCCAGGGGCTGCAGGGACACAGCTGCTGCATCAAGGGCTGCAGAGGAACCCCAGCTCAGACACCTGGAGCACCTCTTCCCTTTCCCTCTGCACTGACTGGGATCTGCAGGCTTACTGCTTTTCATATTCACACCTGCCTCTTCTTTGAGCTCAATTACTACTGCACAATCACTTTTTTTCCCTTTTTAGGTATGTTATGACAGATAACATATTACATTATTACTACCACCTCTGATGGACTTGGCCTTGGCCCACGGTGGGTCAGACTTGAAACCATCTGGCATTGATTCTGTCAGACAAGGGGGAAGCTTCTGGCAGGTTGTCACAGAAGCAACCCGTGTGGCCCTCCTGCTACCAAAATCTGGCCATGCAAACTCAATACCTGTGGTCTAGAATAATTAGACATTATTCCTCCAAGATGCTTCTTGATGTCCAAAGTTATAGAAGAAAAACTATCTTCTGACCTAAGAATATATTTCTACAGCATATTTACCTTAAAATTTGCATTAAAATTTAGAGAAGACAAACAAGCTGGATTTTGTGACTAGTTTCTCTAGGGAGAGCTCAGTGCTATTCAATACTGTGCTATAAAACAAATGTCTATTTTGTGAAATGAATATCAGACTTGGAATGTTGTGTTTAGTACACACAGACCTGTTAGATCAGTGACTGCTGAGTTCTCAAGGGATACCAAGGACAAAATCTACTGTTTACAAAGGACAAAAGCAGGGTGCAGGTAATCAATATGTAATCTTCCAGGGTCGCTTGAGTATCAGGGGATACTAACAAGGAAGGCACATCTCAGTATTCTTCTATACTGAGCAAAAATAAAACCTCAAAAGCTTTGAATAATAAAACTTCAATAATATGTATTTTATTTTGATATTAAAATAATTAAATATAATAAATTAAAACATTTGGGTCTATGGGTTACCACTACCACCCTGAACTGTTGCTATAGGTCACTAAAATATCTACAACATATGTCATAAATCTTGCTTCCATAGAATTGCTATATTTGGTCAGATTTCCCTTTGCTGGTTAAAACATTCTGGTTTGTTATCCTTGTGCTGAGAGGGCCAATACCTTGTGATTCAGAATAAACTAGAAATCCCATGAAATGCTAATAATTTTAATGAGGATGTTTGGGCTCTAATTCTAACATTCTAATCCTCTCACATAAAGTCATCTCAAGCTATAAAGCATTACGTTTTCTGGTTGTAACATTTCTTTTTTCTCTTAGCGTTAGGCAATGTTGGATATTACAGTTACAGTAATATACCACAGTTATTCTGTAAAACCTTAGTTGAATTTGCCTAGCTGGCACCCCACCTCTGTGAGTTCCACAGTCTAATTATGCTTTCAGTGAAGAAATTTCACCAGGTGGGAAAGGAACTGAAAAAGTATTTTCATTATTTCTTTGCCTAAGGCCTTACCCAGAGAAGCAAGTAGTCCTCTCCAGTTTGTTGAACCAGGAGCCCAGCTAAGTTAAATTCAGGGTTTTGGTGAAATAAAATTCACAGATTAGGAGACAGAAATAAAACTAATCCTGTGAAGAAAACTATGGAAATGAAATTGGTTAAAATTCTTTGTTCAGTCATAACATGCTAAAATAAGAGGACTGCCAGGGACCCCAGAATTTTGATCCATTTAATAGAGATGTAAGAAGGGAAAAAGCCATTAGAGCTTTATAAAGTTTGATTAATGTCTGAATGATTTCAAATGAATGGTTTTGATATTGCCATCTCAATTAGAAACAAATTGTTGCCATTGACATTCTCCTTATCAGTACATAGCTGGAAAGCCATAAAAAAGACCACAGAGAGCATTGAAGAAGCAAGCAGAAGCTTTTCTTTCACTCAAAATTTTCTGCCGTCAGCTAAAATATAGCAGAATTACAGTGAGACTTACTGTGTAGTAAGTGGGAAAGGTGGGAAAACACCAGTTCTAGATGGCTGAGTGAGTTTGTTTTGCACTGCACTGTTATTCATTGAAACCAGTTCACATTATCTTTGCATCTACATGACTGGGAAATTACTGCTCATGATACCTCAGAAGTGCTTAGCAGGAATGAAATTTCAGCTTAAAACTGAGGTTCCTAATTTTAATTATTCTAACACTACTGTTCTGTTTAGATCACCTTCTGAAAAAAAAAGTATTTCTGCGGGAAAAAAAGAATGTGTTTTTGGTTGTTATTGTTGGCTAACACATACACACAGACACAAAAAAAGTAATAAAAGAAAAACTTTCACAGCTTTCCCATTATTAGTTCTGGGAGAACATAATAAAGCCACAGCTGGCAGGCACATTTTTTTTCTTAGCATTTGATAATAGAATTAATTGGTAAGTGGAAAGCTTACAACCCTTTTTCTGCTGCAAGTTGCCCTCTGCTATCATTTTGAATAGATGTTAAAATCCAAGCTAATTGTAATTCACTTAATAATGAAGAAATATATTTGCATCATCAATAATCAAGGCCCTTTTTTTACAAGTAATTTTAGTGTAGAACATCAATAAACTGTGGACAAAAAGACGTTCAGGTTAATATGAGTAGTTCAGGGTGATGGGGTAAATTCAAATGCAGCACTCTGATATACATCTCCAGTCTGTGTGCCTCCTGTTGTAGTGACAATCCTCCCTAAAGAGCATTTCAGGAGGCATGGGGCAGGGGTGGGGTGGGTGGGAGAAGCATGTCTGGCTTTCCACCACCCTACAAAGCTGAAGTGAGCAGTACTGGAGCGATGAGCAGCAGCTCCAGCAGCGTTGTCTACAGTAGTTCAAGCCCATTACTCCATCCCCATTAGAGACATTTATCATTTAGTCACTATGCTTATGCAACAGTATTCCAAAGTTGCAAAAAAACCCTTGCCAGCTCTATATTAGGTATGGGTGAATTCATTGTGATAAAATGAGAACTGCTCTGAATTTTTCCCAGACCTGTAACTGAACCAAAACTTAATGCTCATCCATCATTTTTCAGACCCAAAAGTTTGTGCTTTGCAAGCAGGGCCACTATGTATCAGCTCAGCAAGGTCCCTAATGCAGTGGTTGGTGGGCATGGTATAAGAGCCTGATCAGAATGGAACAGATTATTTGGGAATTTCTCCATCCCATTCCATCTGCAAACTTCTCTCCTAGGCTTCTTGCCAGTGGTGAAACCATGGTGAGGATGTAATCTGCTGGCAGCCCAAAAGAAGCAAAGTGTCAGCACTATGGATTGACATATATATATTTAGGAATAGCTGGATTTGAAACACAACATAAACTTACAGTTAGATTAATTCTGGGAAATTATAATCAGATACTGCACAATTAAAAAAAAAAATCTGTTTCTACTGTTTTGATTCCCATGTAATTTTTCTCACACTTTGTTATTTATAAGCCATTATAATATACACGGCCTTTACAAGCAGCTTTCACAAATTCTTGTGCAGGTATAGAAGAGACCACATATGTGATTATAACAAAATTAATATCATTCAATACAAAGTTGCATTGCATCTTGTTGATTTATCATCCCTATCCAAGTACAAATTTGTATGTACTAAGAAGTATTTCTTTAATGAACACTTTTCATATATTGACCAGCTTGGAGAAAAGATCTTCCAAAATCTGATAGAAAGTAAAGGAAGAAATATTTATTACAGCAATGACATGGAGCATAATAAAATTTTCAGTCCTTAAAAATGTTGTTGAATTTCAGTTTTGGGTTTTTGTTTTTTGGGTTTTTTTAAGTGCCTAAACAATAAGTAGAAAGCAGTTTCAGTGATTGAAACTAAATTACTTTCAGTGTTTATACTGAAACCATGACTTTTCAGCACTTCCTCTCCAAAAAATAATCTGAATTGATAAGCCTCCATCCTTTGGTGAATGAATGTATTTCCTTCTGCTTGCTAATATTCCAATATTTAATCATCTGCAGCCAAGGAGCAAAAAATATTCCAAGAAGTTTTGAAGAGGTAAAGCCAAAATTAATGTAAAGATGAGACATTGAATATTATTTGATGACCATGGTCATAGATTCAGTACTGCAGGCTCCTAGGGTGACATTGTACATGGGATTACCTCAGAATCACATATGAATCCTCTGTAAGAAATTTTTTTATGTTGGTTCAGTAAAAAGATGTTTTGTTGCAATCAAAAAGTTATTGAATCTTTTCTCTCTTCTCCAAGATAGGAATGTAGGATCAAAATAAAGAATTCTCCAATGGGTGAGTGTTCCCTTTCTGCAATGAGGAATATTTGACACAGCTTCTTATATGGCTTTACTGGACAAATAGGCGTTTTCTTTGAATAAATTTCATATTTTTCGGTTGTCTGGTTCTGGCTCTATAGCATTTTTGGTTACTTTTCTTCAGAAGACTCGCTTCAGCTTTGCCAGCAGTGATAGTCAAACTAGCTAAATGCTGCTCTGGGTGTTGTCAAACAGGACTGAGTTTGAAAGAACAGCTTAGGGATATTGCATCTGTAAAGTCCAGGAATGGGCCATTTATTGTAGCTTGCAATCATTTCAGGGTTATAGCAAGTTGTATATAGGCACTAAAGAGAATTTGAGATGTCTTCTGGGGAATAATCTTTGACAATTAAAGTATTAGAGAAACTTGGGCCTGTTCAATGTTGTCTTAGCTTGTTCAAAAATCCATGCCACACAGATAGAGACTTCTCAAGGATAGTCCTGTTGGGGCTACTCTTGATTTACAAGGGAAATTAGTAGAATTCATCAATACAGTAATTGAAGTCAGGAGGACAGAATGATGTCAAGAAAGCCCCTGGTGATCAGTACTGGTATTTAATCATAGAGGAAGATGTTACTGGATCTCTCAGATCTCCAATGTGTAAAATACTCTTTCTTCTCTGCTGTTTCAGACAAAAGCTGATATGTCAGATATATCACACAGGCTCATGTTGCTGTGTGGTACACTGAATGTACTCATTAAGGTAGATTCAGCTTTGCAGCTCTGAGAACTATGTCTTTAATTAGCTGAAGCAGATACTGATGTTAGAAAGAAATAAGTTCTGTAGCACTTTAACACCTTTTTCCAGCTATGCGTTGAAGCAACATATTTGGTATATAGACTATTAAGGCAGCAAGTAACCCAATAGGGATCATAGCTGTTGGCTAAAATTTACTAGAAATAAATTGGATCCTGGAAACTCTGTAGTGAATCCCACTCCATTAATAAATTGTTAAACTGAAAGCTCCCATGTACTTTCAGTAACCACTGACATTTTATCTTAAAAAAGGATGGGAAATTTCACTTCCTACAAAGTAAAGCATTAAAAGGTTCCTTATCTATGGGACCAGAATAGGGCTATTAGTAACACTGTCTGCTTCTTTTTAAAACCCTATTAGTGTCAGGTAATATGTTTCTCCAATGACGCCTGATATTCTCTCGGCTAAAAACAAGGGGAAAATGAACTTTTCAAGGGAATATTTTAAGTAATAATAGCTGGCTAAACAAAATGTAACCTTTAGTATCAGTAAAACATATAATAGCTTTGTTCTTAAAACTGGTTTCACAGGCATTAACAACTAGATCTGTTATTTCTATTTCCGTACGTGTGTTTCTTTTTTGGTCTATAGGTACACATATATATTCCTACTAACCAAATATTCAGTTTGTGCTATCTGAATTCAATAAGCTGCATAGCTAAAAACCAGAACTATTCTGACAGCTAAAACCTAATACTTATTCTTCTCTGTGTATATAATGCAAGTTAAGAGATGGGGATCCCAAGCTGCTGTGTAAGTATTGATTAATTCTCTACGCATCATAGTCCTTTCAATAACATTTCAAATCTGTAAAATACCTATAGTTGCCCAGGTGTTCCTCACAGATTATGCCTTCAGAGCTAAAAAGCCCAAGGCTGTTAAAATAACATGGACACTTCATGGTGTGAACAACATAGCTTGAATTCTTGTGGAAATAGCACAAACTGCACTACTGTGTTTGGAAGCGCAAAGATTGAAAACACTATACCACATGCAACAAGCATCATATGAGAGACATTTCTCTGCTGCCAAATAAAGCAGGAGCAGAGCATAAACTTAAGCACTGAACAACTGCTTGTCCATACTGGGTATTTCCTGTCACATTTACATGCAGAGCAACAGTTTAGTGATCTAGACATTGTCTGGGCACAGTGCGGTAGGTGACGTACTGTAGGCTATGTCCCAAAGGTACAATGAATAGGACTGTGTTTTTCTCTCTCTATTTATACATCCCTCCATCAATATCTGTGAAGGCTGCATGTGTGTGCAGGAATGTGTTTCTGTATTCAAACTCCATGTCTTCTTGCAATATGTCTTGGTGTGTAATGTTTCCTTTGCTTTGTGCTGTGAAAATATCTCACTGTGACATGGTCCTTGCTTTGTTTCAGACCCTTAAACTGAGAAATGTGCAACACACTGTAGTCATGTTGTAAAAGCTCCTGAATATCCAGGGTCTCTGGGCTAAGTGCAATGTGATGTAGATGATAACTGTGTGTGCCCTTTGGCCTAAGGATAACAGTCCTTGGCAAGCATTTTTTCTGTGGGGCCAGTATAGATATATCCGACAAGAACAGGCAGAAAACAACTCACAACCAGAATGTGTCAATATTAGACATAGAATTGAAACATACTGTGCTGGAGATTTTCTGGAAAGAGCTTTGATGTTTGAATGCAAGTAGAAAGTCCCTGAAGTTCTTGGTTTTACCAGTATTGAGCTGCTTTTCAGAACTACCCTTTCATTTTCTAAAGTGAAGATTAAAGCAAAAGGATTAAATACTTTGGAGTATGTAAAACAAAAACAAGTCCTAAAATCCAAATGTTCATTAATGACATGACTGATTCTGATCAATGGTGACATGAGGTTTCTACTGAAATGTCCTCCTGGAACTCTGTACTGAATTCCAGGCAAGTGTGAGAGAAATGATCCCAGGTGATGGATCACTTGCTGAGTGGCTCAGAGCAACTTTCCCCAGAATTAATTTACTTGGATGAATGTTCCTTTTAAGAGTGCTTCAGAGGTCAAAAGTCTTTCTGGCTATGAAGGCTGTGAAAAAGAGGAAGTCTTTCACCAAAGCACTGTTTGTTACCGAGCTCCCTGGGCTGTGAAGCTTGTTTTTCATTGTTTCATGCCTAGTCCTCATGAACTGGTTTGACAGCTGCAATTTTAGAAACTACCAAATAAAAGAGAAAAAAAATAGTTGGGGAAAATTTTCACTGAGAATAAATGGGGCAGGAAGTCAGTTTAGAAATCATATGATTGGCTAAAGAGAACAAAATCTGTGGATTTAGACAACAAATCTCGATTCTGATTTGCTCACTCATCCTGGGTGGTAACTTACTGTCAAAATTCTCCTTTTCAGGGAAGATATGGGAGAGCTTCACTCTCTGTGAGTAAGCACTGTGAGCATGAAAAACAAAGCCTTGTGCTGATTCACATGCTGCAGTTAACCACAACTAATAAACATTCATCTCTTGAACAAGACTGTATGCCATGCTCTCACATTCTCTATTTGAAATATGATGGTGAAAATTATTGATACAGACCTCAAACTTGCTGTGAAAAAACATCCCATTTTTTTGTGGTAAGTCTTTTCCACAGCTTCTTTCTCCCTTATCAGAGGTTTAAGGCTCCTCAGCAGCTGTCAGTGTAGTATCTACCACTGGCAATGCAGTCTGAGTTTCAAGTCAGTGTATACTATCTAATGGAGCATCCCTTGTGAGACATTCTAGAGCCAGCATTATGTCTGGCTACCTCTTGCTTCCAAGGTTATAGCTAGTGTGTCCAGTTCATGTTGTCCTTCTGTCACGTCAGTCTTTGGGTGCTTTTTCAATTCTCTTGCCATTATGCATTGGGCATAAAAGAGAGTAAAGCCTGTACCCTTGTTAGTACAGCAGGCTTTAATATTGCATATGCTTCTTTACTTGCTGCTGAGCTTCACTCACACAGTACCACAGAGTCTCTGTCCTGTGAAGGGGTCGAGGGGCAGGCAGGCTAGCAGGCCTGCAATCCCTGTGCAGTAGTCTGTGCAGTAGGAAAACACCACACTGAAAGCTGCCTGTATACCATCCCGTGGATCCGTATAGGACAACAAGCTTGGCAAATTAAGTGCTCTCTATATTGTTGTTTGAGCTGGATCACTCCTTCACTCTTCCTTTTTAATTAGTTTTCTAGGTTAAGTACATGGTCACCGTTTTGAGCCTAAGCAGGAAAGATAGTTTTCCCCCTTCAGACTTGCCACACAAAAATATAACTGTTTATACAATGAGTCATGCTCAGAGCTTCTTTTGTTCTTGATAAATCAAATTGTGAAGTGCAAATTAGAGGGATGTGTATATAATTGACAATGAATTTTTAAGACCTTGATACACTTGGTGTCACCTGTGTCTGTGACAATAGCAATGCAGTATCCTTTCCCTTGACACACAGAGAATTTTTCTTACATAGCTGTCTCTAATCATGGTTTACTTGTTTCAGTCACCTAAAGCCAGAAACATAATCCTGCCTGTCTGATTCCAAGACAAGTTAAATAACTGCCACACATCATGTGAGGTCCCCTTTGTTAAAAGTGCTCTGTGATACAGTGAAATTCTTAAGAAAGCAGGAGTGAGGTGGTTCCCAGGAACGCAACTATCTACCTACTGCATGATCCTCTGAAAACTCCTGTGGCTAGGGATCTCCCAAACCTTCCTCCCTCCCTTCCAAAAGAGCTTGTCTTGTCTTTACCTTTTCTCCCTCACTAGTATTTACAGAATCAGAATTTTCATGATCTTTTAAGCTTTATGTAGAAGCTGATATGGAGCAGTTACAGCGCTGTCTCATTCTGGTAACAAACAACACATTGCACCTCTTGAATTTCCCCTTAAGTGGAATTTGCATTGATCAAGATTCTTAACATGTCTGTGAGACAGAGAATTAGAATTCTTACCCTTTTTACAGTTAGAGAAATTATGGCACTTTGCAGTTCAGTTAACTTAGAAAATCATCAAAGAAAGGGATGTAGGGAGGCTTGTATGTTTACATTGATAGACACACTCTGGCATCACTTTCAGTCTCACCAATGATTTCTAGGTGTAGTTAATGTCCAAACTTGCATAATTTGTCTTTAACAATGCTTACCACCTGGGCATAAGAATTTTTTGTAGTTACCAGATTAGAATTGTCAGATCAGCTGGGCTGTACTCAGAGTGAGCTTGTCTGAGCCTGCTGGTGGAGAAAAGTGCCCAGTGACACCTGGAGTCTAGACTGCCGCTAGTGGTTATCACCTGCTCCACCTGCAAGGGTTTCTGTACTTGCTTTTTCTCAAGGTGCCCAGTAGAAATTTGTATCAGGGTCCTCAGAAATGTTATCTGAAGATTTTACAATTCACATCATAGGTGTAGCTTACTGAGAAACACAACTGAAATAACATCAATGCTTTTCTATTTATGCTATGCTACAGCTGGTCATGTTTCTATAAGCAGTTGTGCAACGTTTCAAGAGCATCAACCCTTGTTCTTGTTGGTGACTTTAATCTACCAGATATCTGCTGGGAATTTAACACAGCAGTCAAGAAGCAATCAAGAAAATTCTTAGAAACTATGGAAGATAACTTTTTGTTACAACTGGTAGATGAACCCACCAGGGAAGGGACTACATTAGATTTGTTATTTACAAACAGGGATGGGCTGGTGGGGGACGTGATGGTTGGAGGTCGTTTAGGGCAGAGCGATCATGAAATAATAGAGTTTTCAATACTTGGCGATGTTAGGAGGAGCACGAGTAAAACTCGTATGTTGGATTTCCGGAGGGCGGACTTTGGCCTGTTTAAGAGATTAATTCAGAGTGTCCCTTGGGAAGCCGCCCTTAAAAATAAAGGAGTTCAGGAAGGGTGGGCTTACTTCAAGGCAGAGATCTTGAAGGCGCAGGAACAAACCATTCCTGTATCCCGAAAGATCAGTCAACGGGCCAAACGTCCAGCCTGGCTGGGTAAGGAGATCTTGGAAGAGCTTAGGAATAAAAAGAGGACGTATCAGAGTTGGAAAAAAGGTCAGGTCTCCAAGGATGTATTCAAGAGGGCTGCTAGAGTATGCAGGAAAAAAATTAGGGAGGCCAAAGCCCAGTTTGAACTCAGGATAGCGACCGCTGTTAAGGATAACAAAAAATGTTTTTATAAATATATTAATAGTAGGAAAAAAGGTAGGACCAGCCTTTGTTCCTTAATGGACACAGGTGGGAATTTAGTATTTACACATGAGAAGAAGGCAGAAGTGTTCAATGCCTATTTTACCTCGGTTTTTAAAGAGAAGATGACTTGCCCTCAAGACTCCCGTCCGTCTGGACTGGTAGATGGTTTTAGGGAACAGAATGGTCCCCACATTATCCAAGAAGAGGCAGTTATAGAACTATTGAAATGTTTGGACATTCACAAATCTATGGGACCAGACGGGATCCACCCCAGGGTGATGAGAGAGTTGGCAAATGAGATTGCAAAGCCACTCTCTATCATTTACCAACAGTCGTGGATTACTGGTGAGGTTCCGGATGACTGGAAGCTGGCCAATGTGATACCCATTCACAAAAAGGGCGCAAAGGATGATCCTGGCAATTATAGACCAGTCAGTCTAACATCTATACCTGGCAAAATAATGGAACAGTTCATATTACGTGCCATCATGCAAAATTTGCAGGATGGCCAGGGTATCAGACCCAGCCAGCACGGATTTAGGAGGGGTAAATCATGTCTAACTAACCTGATCACTTTTTATGACCAGGTAACCCGGCTAGTGGATGCAGGGAAGGCTGTAGATGTTGTTTTTCTGGATTTCAGCAAGGCCTTCGACACTGTATCCCATAGCATACTCCTACACAAGCTAGCTGGCCGTGGTCTGGATAGGAATACACTTTGCTGGGTTCAGAACTGGCTGGATGGCCGGGCCCAGAGAGTGCTGGTGAATGGTGTCACATCTAGCTGGCGACCAGTCACCAGTGGTGTCCCTCAGGGGTCTGTGTTGGGACCAGTTTTGTTCAATATTTTTATTGATGATATGGATGAGGGCTTAGAGTCTTTTATTAGTAGTTTTGCTGACGATACCAAATTGGGAATGAGTGTAGATCAATTAGAGGGGTGTAGGATTCTTCAGAGAGACTTGGAAAGGCTGGACATATGGACAGAATCAAACGGGATGAGCTTCAATAAGTCCAAGTGCCGAGTATTGCACTTCGGCCATAATAATCCCCTGTACCGATACAAGCTGGGGATGGAGTGGCTGGATAGTGCTCAGGTGGAAAGGGACCTGGGGGTGCTGGTTGACAGTCGATTGAATATGAGCCAGCAGTGTGCCCAGGTAGCCAAGAGGGCCAATGCCATCCTGGCCAGTATCAGAAATGGAGTGGCCAGCAGGAGCAGAGAGGTCATTCTTCCCCTGTACTCGGCACTGGTGAGGCCTCACTTAGAGTATTGCATCCAGTTCTGGGCCCCTCACTTCAGGAGGGACGTCGAGTTACTTGAGCGTGTCCAGAGGAGAGCAACGAAACTAATAAAGGGCTTGGAACACAAGCCATATGAAGAGCGACTGAGGGAGCTGGGATTGTTCAGCCTGGAGAAAAGGAGACTCAGGGGCGACCTCATCGCTCTCTACAACTTCCTGAAGGGTGGCTGTAGTGAGCTGGGGGTCGGCCTCTTTCTCCGGGCGACAACGGATAGAACAAGAGGACACAGTCTCAAGTTGCGTCAAGGTAGATGTAAGTTAGAAGTAAGAAGAAAATACTTCACAGAAAGAGTGGTCAGAAACTGGAATCATTTACCCAGTGAGGTGGTGGAGGCATCATCCCTTGAAGAATTTAAAAAAAGACTGGATGTGGCACTTGCTGCCATGATCTAGTTGAACAGTTAGAACATCGGCTGGACTAGATGATCTTATAGGTCTCTTCCAGTCTTGAAATTCTGTGATTCTGTGATTCTGTGTTTCACAAGGAATTCTGTAGTTTGTATTCTTAAATCTCCAAATTGAAACTGATGTTGCTATATCTCCTATAACATATTTGTCCTTATTTAACATTGATAAGTTTCAACAGAGCAACAGCTATCTGTTATTTTTCTACACAATATAATCATGCTTCTGAGACTATCTAGTATAATATCAGTCTCAGAATCACAGAATCAAAGAATGGCTTGGGTAGAAACTTTGTTCCAACCCTCCTGCCATGGGCAAGGACATCTTCCACTAGACCAGGTTGCTCAGAGCCCCATCCAACATGGCCTTGAAAACCTCCAGGGATGGAACATCCACAACTTCCCTGGGAAGCCTGTTCCTAAGCCTCATCACCCTCATAGTAAAGAATTTCTTCCATTTATCTAATCTAAACCTATTGTCTTTCAATTTGAAAACCATTCCCCCTTATCCTGTCACTAGATGCTCTTGTAAATATTCTTGCCCCATTTTTCCTGTAAGTTCTCATCAGGACCTGTAATTAGGGCACTGCAACTAGGTCAACCCAAAGCCCTCTCTTTTCCAGGCTGTACAAACCCAGTTCCCTCAGCCTTTCCCATAGGAGAGGTGCTCCATCCCTATGATCAAATTGGTGACCTCCTCTGGACTCTCTCCAACAGGTCCATGTCCTTTCTGTGCTGGGGTCACCAGAGCTGAAAGTAGCAATCCAGGTTACAGAAGAACAGAGTAGAAAGACACATATACCTTGCCTGACCTTTGATGCAGCCCAGGATGTGTCTGGCTTTGTGGTCTGGAAGTGCACATTGTGAGCTCATGTCCTCTTGCCTTCCATCTCATTAAACTTTGAAAATGCTTACTTGAGAAGAAGAACCATTCAAACTCTGACATCTGTACCTAGAAGCAGAAACTATAGATTAGCAATACATCATTCTCCCACAGCTCTGCATCCCCATTGTTTTTCCCTTGAAGTTGAAATAGGTCTTCCTTTCAAAATCTTCTACTTTAGGACTGGAAAGAATCCATCAGTATAATGCTGATAGGCTATATTCTGTCTGTGTAACACATCAGGTCATCCATCAGCACATCCATTATTATGCCAGGTGCTTCAAAGCTTAGGAAGCCACTGGCTCTCAAACCCCATTGTATTGCAAGCTGCTCTTAATGCACAGAGACTGTCTTCACTATACAGATCAGTGGGAAATCGTTAAAAGCAAAATGCTTCTACTAGGGCATGAATCTCAAAAGGTTTGGCAACACAAAAAAAGTTTTTCAATAACTTCTTTGTTATGAAAATCAGGTCGGAAATCTCATGAGAATAGGTCTTCTCCTTATGAGAACTGCAGCATTGTCCCAGTTTTGGTCAAAGTGAAAATACCAGTAGAATGATCTTTTCTTAAAATAGTTCAATAAATCAATGACTGATTCTTATTAAAACCAGGGAGAGTAAGAAATCTGTGAAAACTCAAAATGCTAAACAGGGAAAGAAAATGTTTGAAAATGGATAACATCACCCTGGAGCTGACTTCACAAACCTGGAAAAATCCCCCACAGGCCTATCTTCAAGAAGGTTAGAACCATATGTTTCTGTGTATTTGCTCTTTATGTTTTCAGCTGAACCAGAAAAGAAAGAGAAAAAATAATAAAGCCCTCCAGCTCTGTTACAGCTTTCATAATTTCAGATCTTTCCCTTAATAATTCAAAGTAAACTAATTACCTAATTATGTTAACAGGTGTCAGTCATTCAAATATAAAGAGCTACTAGAAAGACCTGAACTGGGGAATTCTTTTCCTTAAGTGTCTGCACTTAAAATTTGAAGCATAATGGCATTAAAACAACTGATTGAGTTCTTTTAAAGACATTGCAGCTTAGATCCATACTGGAGGCATTCACCTGTGAGGCAATTAAGCTTTTACCTCCCATTACAATACTTTGGCAAGCTTCCTGATGAATCCTTTATGTGTGGCCCTTCATGTCTAAAAGCCTACAGTAAAGAGTTGTACTGTTTGAAAGGAGGATGAGGAGCTGCTTGTTAAAGAAGGGGGAGAAGACTGGCCTTGCTGTGAGTGTAATTGTGTTGGTAATTATCCTGTGTCAGTTATCTTCCTTAAAAGTACAGTATTATGCCATGACAACAGCCAATAGAACTGTTGGGGTCATTGCTCATAGTGCCAAGTGATGTAAAATTATTAGATGTTCTAAAAACCACACATTATCAAAATTTTAATAAAAGTTTAAGATTTTTTTCTTTGTAATATATTTTGTGGATTATAATTTTCTCCTTTCTTCCATGTCCTTATTCCACCCCCTCCCTGAATAAATGCAAATGTCTGCCTGTGCATGCTGTTCAGTTTCATAATTTCCTGAAAACTCTTACAGGGTTGTGCCTCAGTAGTAAGCAGAAAGTCATTAAAGTGACAAAAAATGAGATCCAAAAATACAAATAAAGTTTATTCAGCGAGATAAAGGAGACAAACATTTTATAAGCGTTAATACCAATGTGGGACCTTCTTTTATAGTCAAAATATTTCAGGGTTTGAAAGTTTTGCCTTTCAAGGAAAAGAAAATCAAGAAAATGCAGCATGTTTGCTTGTTTGTGATGCTCAGAGGAAAGTTCATTTTTCTGACAAAGGCAAACTCTAATCATGACAGTCAATATAAATATTGCTTAGGTGACCTGCAGTTAATTGTTCCAGTCTGGCACATTCAAGCACTGAGGCCATCTATTAACGCCCTCCTAGGGGAATGCAGACACGTGCCTATGTGTGTGCACATTGTTTCTGCTGCCTTGATTTCTTACTGCTGTATTTCATCCAGTGGCAAAAGCAATATGTGTTTTGGTGCTGAAAAATCTCTATCCAAACCTAGCTCATGATATTTCACAAGGATCTAATCCAACATGACATTATAAGAAGCTAGAGAAGTAGGTGTGGTAAAGTCAGGGGATGGGGAGGAGGGAGCTTGACTGGAATTTGGGAGACCTACTTCTTTATGACTACTTACAAAATAGTGCTGTGGAGAAGTCATGGTGCAGAAACAGGAATTAAGCCACAATGCAGGCATGTGATCCAGAGCAGGGAACTGAATTCTGGCAAGTTCTCTTCTTTCAGTGTGCATATGCTTAAAATTTCAGCGTGCATTTTCTTAAAAGTTCTAGACTTCCAAAACGTTACTGTGATTTTGTTACTCTGAACACTTTTTTAACATATAATATATAATACATGCAAGTGAAGTGCCTGGGTTAAAATAATTATTAGACAAATTCATCAGAACAGTTAAACACAAAGACAGCAACTCCCACCTTCAGTCTTTGAAAGTCTTGGTACTGCAAGGTGTAAAATTAAGCATGAGCCCACATTTACCCCCTCAGTTTTTTCTCAGGCTGTATTGGTGACAACATAATGCCTGATGCGCCAGCAGTCTGAACTGAAACGGCCATTTGTATGATCTTACATTGCTGTATCTTTGTGTTTGGTATTACTTTCTGCAGTGTATTTATGTTGAAGCAGTGAGCAATGACGATGTCATGGCTAGAAAAAACATGGACAGCAATGAACAGACTGAGACCTAAAATTATTCTTCCTTCTTCAAATCTTCAATAAGAAATTTTACTTCAGTACAAAAGATACCCTCCTCTGCCCCCAAAATTTAAAGAAAAAGTTAAAAAAACCCCAAAAATCTTGTCAATGTACAGGTGTCAGGCAGACATGGTTAATTCATTTTAGTTAAAGGATTCATTATGACAAATACTTGTGTGTATGGTTAGGTAGGTTACAGAGAGTGGATAGATCTCTGAACAAAGACCAAAGAGAAAGGAGGTGCTGTTTGAAGTTTTCTTGATATGGACATCTACAGATAAACTTCCCAAAAACTCCAGCCAAAGAACTGTTTTAACAGATGAGCCATTATGCTGTTGTTCTCTCTATTTATTTTTAAGGAAGATTGAAATGCATATCAACCAAATAGTACTGTAATTACAACTGTACTCTCTCCATTTGTTTTTGAAAAACAAAACAGTTTCTCTGCTAGGGAAAGCTTATTTAAAGTCAACAAAACTATCAAAGGATATAGGGAAAGAGGGCTTGGGTAACTATTCCCCTGCATTGCACAAACCACTTCACTCAGCAATGTGTTGAGGGGCTGCCCCATTTTCCCCACAGGCACAGGTGGGAGGGCTCAGGTCTAAGACTGGTTTAGCCTTTGGGAATTTAGGCCCACAGCTCAGGCTGAAAGAGCTTGAAACACCACACCTCTGGGATTGTGGATCAGGAATGAAACAATGTGGAGGAGAGATGAAAATATTTCCTACACAAAGTGGCCCTTAGCCTGGTGCTAGAACAGCTCTTTTGGCACTGCAGGGACCAGGTCAATAGCACACAGAATGATGACAAGGACAAAACCCAAAAAATTAATCATCCTATTTTATGACAGACTGCAGGATAAGGAATGTAGCTGGACCATGCAATTGCAACAGAAAATTTTATAACATTCCAACTCACACAGGAAGTTATTATTTAGGTTAATATTTAATGTCCTGTTTGCTACTTATCAACTCAATTTTCTTAAACCATTGAAAATATCTATAATTCCTGTATCTTCACTCACCCCTTACTCTGTCATCTCTATGCTCTGTATATTTACAGAGTAGCAACAGTAACAGTCCTGAATGTTTCCAATAAGTATGTTCTATGAACTATTTTTTTGTCTTTGAAGGAAGACATAATTGTTTTCCTTAAACAATTAATTTTAACCTTGAAAAAGAAGAAACAACTCTCTGCTTGAAAATGCAAAAAAACCCCCCCATTTTTATTTTATGTTTGTATGCAATATGATCCATTAACTAACCAAGGATTGAATTGTTCCAAATATAATAATGCACAGAAAAATACTTAACTAGGTTTAGAACCTTGAAATACAACCAACTTTACCTGAGCAAAATAAATGCAGTTTTCTAGTAATGCTGCAGACACTATGTGCTTTTGTGCTTTTCAAGAGAACAAAACCAGAAATGCAGATTCAGACAAGGATGGCTTTTAGTATTTTATGGTGGGTGTCAGTTTTTCCACTATGGTGTGCAGATTAAACTGTGTTTCACTGTAAAGGCCACTATCTTGGCTGCCCTGGGAACCCAGCAATATTATGAAGGCAGTAAAGAAGAACCAAGAATAAATCCTGCATAGGTACTATGTCAAGAGAAGCAGAAGGTGCTGTAGTTTGGACTGGCTAAAATATGTCTTTCTTATGTAAGGCTACAAAGTTCTTTGGCTCTGTAGTATTTTTTTTTCCTCTGAAAATGAAGACAAAGAAGAAGAAAATCTCTGAAATTTCTCTGTAAATGAAATGCTGAATATGCAATTCATGGCTGACCGAATCACTTTTAAAAAGCAATTTGGAAGTAAAAATTGAATTTTACTGTAAAAAATGCCAATTTTACTTTCAGAATTGTATTTCTCAGAATAGGCATGTATCACTGAAATACCACTGAATAACAAGTGTCACTTAGAATCTTCATTAATGACAGAGAGAGGGGGATTGTGAGCACCCTTAGCAAATTTGCAGATGACACCATGCTGAGTGGTGCAGTGACACACCTGAAGGATGGGATGCCATCCAGAGGGACTTGGACAAGTTCAAGAATTGGGTCCATGGGAGTAATGACCAAGTACAAGTGCACTTCGCTCAAGACAACCCCTGGTACTGATCCAGGCTGGGGGGTGAACAGATGCAAAGAAGGACGTGGGGGTGCTGTGAGTGAGGGGCTGGACATGGCCCAGCCATGTGCCCTTGCAGCCCAGAAAGCCAAACGTGTCCTGGGCTGCATCAGAGGCAGTGTGGGCAGCAGGTAAGGGAGGGATTCTGCCCCTCTGCAGTGCTGCACCCAGCCCTGGGGTTCCCAGAGCAAGAAGGACATGGACCTGTTGGAGTGAGTCCAGAAGGGGACACTTGGTTGATTAGGAGGATGAAGTACCTCTCCTATGAGGAAAAGCTTTGTGATGTGATTTTGCTCAACCTGGAAAAGAGAAGGCTTTGGGGTGACCCAATTGTATCCTTCCAGTACCTGAAGGGGACTTAGAGGAAAGATGGGGCAAGAGCTTCTAGTGACAGGATAATGGCTACAAAAAGAGTAGGTTTAGATTAGATAATTGGAAGAAATTCTTTACTATGAGGATGATGAGGCTCAGGAACAGGTTTCCCAGGGAAGCTGTGGATGCCCCATCCCTGGAGGTATTCAAGGCCATGTTGGATGGGGCTCTGAGCAACCTGGTCTAGTGGAAGGTGTCCCTGCCCATGGCAGGAGGGCTGGAGCTAGATGACCTTCAAGGTCCCCTTCCAATTCAAACTGTTCTACAATTCTATGATTGAAATGTCTGACTTATGAAAAATCTGTAATTTGTTGATGGGTCATAGATTATTGGAGGATCTTTAACCAGATATAACTGAAATATTACTTCAGAAGAAAAGGTTGTCCCTATGAGTAGAATGACAATGATATTACTGTACTCTCCAAAAAAACCTCATAAAATTCTTTTGGAATCAGTGGTACAATTCTCACTGACTTAATGAATGAGGATGTAAATCACTAGATTACTTAAAGAGATACTTTTTTCATTATTTCTTGGGTGTTTAAAGATGCACTGCTGGAATCTGGTCAGCAGTTTTTGCAGCCATCTCTTCTTTTCCCACTATTTTTCCCCCTCTTTCCCCACCCTCACTTCCTACTCCATTATCTCCCTCTTTTCTTTGCCCTCTTTCCTGCATCCCCTTCCCTGCCTTAAACCGGAGTGCCCTGACATCTTCTTTTCATCTCACAGATTTTGGGAACCTTAAATTACGTTTATTTCCTGTGATGCTATAAACTCCTCTTGCAAATATCCCTGCTTTCTGAAGGTTTATTTTTTCGTGAACTGCAGGCCTGAAAGCTCAGACAATCATGTTATCCAAAAGAAAACAGACCCAGTCTGAGATGGAGCCCTTGCTTGCACAGTAACTCGTGTTAGAGCTACGTTATTATTACATGACAGAGATATGATCTAATGTAGTGAGGTCTTTACTGGATACCAGTGGATCCAGCTGCCATTTTTGTCTGCCCTGCTGCTATGTGAGATGGCTGCTGGCAGTCACCTCACTTCCTTGCAGCTTACTCCCGTCTCCTGTAACAACAAGGATATTATTTCCATGCCCCTCTTTCTACCTTTCTGAGTTCTGTGGATGTGAAATGTTAAACTTGTGAAACAAAGCAGGTGTGTATTGAGAACAGTGCAACTTCTCTATAAACCACTGAAATAGATCAGTAACTATGACCTTCTTGCACATTTAGACCAAAGTAGTTTGCAAAACAAAGAAACCCCTTATTATACAGATAGAGCTGAGACACAGATGCAAAATACCATTTCTCATTCCACACTAAATAGACAATAAAGCCAAGAATATAACCTGTATTTTCTAACTTCTGAACTAGTCCTTTTCATCAACAGTTCTTTAAGCTGCTTCTAATACGTGCCATATTTCTCTACCTTCCACTTGCTCTGCCACTCAGAGTCCCAGGTGGGTGGCAAATCATCCTAAAATTCTTTCATTAAGGAAATAAAGCTCCCAGCATCTTGTTTTTTCAATTCAGAAGAATAAAGAAATCTTTGCTGCACATTACAGACACACATTGTTCTTCCAAAATTGATCTTCTCTTAAAAAACCTCTGATTGCCACTGTGCTGCATTTCACATGCAAATATATTGCATTCCTTTTTAACTTGTTCATAGTTTAATTGGAGAACAGCAGGTGATCAAAATCACAGTAGTAAGAAAGGTGTGTTTCTGTAGAACAGCTGAGACTTCCATTTAAATCCTTACAGGGGTGCTTTTAGCTTTCTCTATTAAGCAGACTTGCCACTTTCAAATCCCATAGCTATAAAACTGAAACAGACTCTTACCTGTCTTGTAAGTTCCCTCAATCACACAGGCATGGAGAGAAATCTTAGGCCAGTTTGCTGTCTTGTTTCTTTGTACTCAGTCTGATTTTTTCCCTACCAAAGCCTTAACACAAGAAAGCATATGAACTTAAAGAGAAAAATCTGTTTTCTTTTCACTAGATAATTTCTTTAAAACTAATTATCAGCAATGGCACACAATTGTCATTCAGGTTTGAAGAAACAGATAAAAATGCAATATAAGAAGAACAATCAAGTAACCTACATAAATTGTGTAAGGTATTTAAGAATAGAAATGCTTTTAAAATTAAATATGACACCTATTTGTACTAGCTGGTTATGTTTCAGACATATCTTTATACCTATGTAATAGTTCCTTCTGAATAATTGCCCATGATTTGTCTCTTTGGAGTCAAAATCCGTATTTTCTAAGTCTTAAGAAGCCCATAGGTAGTGATATTATCTCTTTCTGGCAAAACATGAATGAGGCACATAAAAAACAAGTAGGAAAGAATGAAGATGGAAAACATATTGAAGACAAATATGCAAAATATGCCATTTTCTTTGTTCTGCATTTTTTGTACATTCTCACTTTGTTATGATTTTTCACTCCATTTTCTAAACATTTATCCACACATCTATCAACTGTGGACCTATCACATATTTTTCAACCTTTAAAATATATGTTAATACCAAAAATTCCTAACAAACTGCCAGAGACTGTCAGGAAGCAGATGACCCAGTATTAATTATTTCTAACAGACAGCATAAGTTGAATGATCTGCATCATGAGATTGTATTAATATGGAACTTAATCCAATACCTTTACAGGCATGAATCTGAATAAACATACATATCTTTCCTGCCTTGTAGGTCAGGTAATTTGTATTCTCACTGAGGAGAAGAGGAATGAATATAAGCCATTGACACAGATATTTTTGCTTTTCCTAAAAATCAGTAATCAGGGAAAGTTCCATCTTCAATGACTGTAAGTAGACCTTAGCCTGGAATGAGGCTTGTGTCAACATTGTCTAGAGTCTTTATTAGCAGGATTAAATCAATGTGGAAAATTTCCTCAAGTTATCTGTAATGTTAGGAAACTCCCACATTTGCCCTAAACCAAGACAAATACACTACTACCCATACCTTAAGCATGTTTGGTGTTGCTTGTTTTACACAATTGCTGCTACAGATTACAGGCACAACTGTGTTTTGTTGTGTTAGCTTGAAATAGTAAGCAAGGTAAGCAAGAGTGGTTTTTTATCTTTGCAGTACTTTTTTGGGAAAATCTTCTACACTCCTTTGCTCTGGAGCGTAGATTTAAGGAGATGGCATTCAGGGCACCTTTGGTTCATTACCTTTAGCTTATTAATATGTTCTGACTATGTAACACATGTTAACATTTGAACTTACTACTACTTTTAAATCATATTTGACTGAGAAACAGGTTTCAAGTACATTATATTCCTGCAAAATTCACGAAGTAGGTGATTTGTAAGGGGACAAAAAAGACAAACAAAAAATTCTTATCTAATAACAATAGATCATCTATAAAGGAGAATAACCCTAGAAGTCAGACTTCATAAACTGTGGATATGTGCTTTTGGGGCTATCTTGCCTATGGTTGGGTTGGAGGCTGGATGTGTATTCTTATCTGATGCGTCTTTTAATATTTCTTTACAATATCTGCTTTGTTTTAATGTAGGTTCATTCAGTGGCATCTGGAATATAATTAAGTAGCCAATGCATTTTAGATTTAGTAAATGTTTTCTAACTCTATCTGGCTATGTCTGAAAAAGAAAAAAATTAATCTCTTTTCTCTATTTATCTGTTTACATATATTTTTTTCATATGAGAGCATATATTTCCCAAATATACAACATTTCTATCTCAATATAAAGGTTAATCATCATCATAATAATAATGAATCACAATCATGCATAGGTTTTGGGGATATCTCCAGCTGAAAACATCACTTGACTGACAAGAACCTCATGAAATTCAACAAGTGTGAAGTACTGCAACTGGGGAGGGGTAATTTCAGTCTACATCAGTAGAGTGTTGGATGAACTATCTTGAAAGAAGCAGAGCAGAAAAGGACCTGTGGGTCCAGGTGGATGCCAAGCTGAACATGAGATAGAAGTGAGCAAGCCTTTTGCCATTTCATGCCAGAGTTAGGAGAAGTACTGTCAGCAGGTTGAGGAGGTGAGTGATCCTTCCCCATTATTCAGTGATGGTGAGGCCACAATTGGAGTACTGTGTGGAGGTCTGGGCTCTGCACTACAAGGGAAGAAATGTGGAAGATCTGGATAGAGTGTGATTAAGGGTGACAAAGACAATGAAGAGACTGGTTCACCTCTTCTACAGGAAAAAGATGAGAGAGATGAGACTGCTCATCCTGGAAAAGAGAAGACAAAGGGGATCTCATTATTGTGTGGGATATTTGAATGAAGGTGCAAAGAGGAAGAAGCCAGGCTCTTCAGTGCTACCCAGTGACAGGAACAGAGGCAGTGGGCACAAACAGACAGACAGGATGTGCCATCTCAAGGTCAGTAAATACTTTATCACTGTGAGGGTGTGAGTAGGACTGATCCCTGATGATAGCTGGCTGGAGAGGTCAGAGAGTCTCCCTCCCTAGAGATTTCAAAAGTTGTCTGGACATAGTGCAGGCCAAGCAGCTCTTGGTGGCCCTGCTTGAGCAGGATCAGGTATCTCCAGAGGTCCACATGAGCTTCAACTGTTTAGTGATTTTCACAGCATATGAAAATCATATTTCTGTATCATCAGCTTATTGATATGAAGAGTTAATGTGACTGCAGTATTTTTGGACCTTTCAATCCATGGACTCCAGGTTTTCAAAGAATCATGAAGAATGAGTAAAATGCTGACTGTAAGGTCAGCTAGGGCAGGTTGCTTTGGGCTGTGTTCATCTGAGTTTTGAGCGTCTCTGAGGATGGAGACAACACAGCCCCACTAGTCAACTTGTTCCGTGATTTGGAAAGCATCACTGTAGACAGACAATTATTTTTTCTTAAATTTGAAGGGAATTTATTGCCTTTGAGCTTGTGCTGGTTCCCTTTTGACTTTTCAATCTCTACCAATGGGAATTCTTTGTCTCTTCATTAATCCCCACACATAAAGTATTTACACATATTGATAAGACTACCGTGAGTCTTTTCTTCTTCAGGCTGTACAAACTCAGTCAGATGGTCCAGTCCCTTCATCAGTTGATTGTCCTCCACTGGATTTGCATGTGCCATGTCTACATTTTACTGGGGGTTCAGAATAAGGCAATTCACATTACATAATTACTTCAGAAAATATTTTGCTGTTACAGAATAAATCCTGGATGTTTTAAAGAGAAGATAATAGTTTAAGACCACAGATATATCAATAAAAGATACTGCAACTCTCTGTCAGAAAAAAAGATTTCTGAAAAGCATACTGGCATTTCTATTCTTAGAGTGATAATCTCCCCAAAATCCTTGAGGAAAGACATGGAGTTATAAGAATAGAATAGAAATCAATAGCTTGTTTTAGAGACCTCTCATTAATTTCTGAAACAATTGAAGAAAAATATTTCAGCCCTCATTAAAGAGTACTGATTAACTTTGTGTCTCTAGATATTTTCATAATTCATCTTAATTCCATATTTTAATAATACTAGGGATCAGAAAGCAAGAAGGAACAGATGTTTTGGAGATTATGAATCAAAAGGCTAGCCCAACCTGTAATAACAAGGAGACAAAGCTAAATATCTTTCTGAACATTCATATAGTTAGGAAAACTGTTGCAGAGATATAGATCTTGATTCTGCTCATATATTTTCCTATTAAGCAGCACTTTCCTTCCAAATTCAGTTTTCCCCCATAGCTTTCCTTATAAATCTTCTGAATCAAAATATTAATTTAGGATTTCCCTGTTGCTTTGTTGTCCATTCACCTGAAGTTAAAACTGCACTGAAAGGAGTTGAGGCAGAGCACAATCATGTTGTGAGCCTTTATGTGCTATGTGAAATATTTCCTGTGTGGAATATGAACTTAAGTTTGATGTCATTTTTCCTGAGGAGGTATATCATGATAATAGCTTGAATTACAGAAATGGAACTACCCTTAGTACTTGGAATTACAGAAGTGGCGTAGCTCAGTTTAACACAGAGTTGAAATAGAAGTGTTATAGAGTGGTGGGAGCCAGCTTCACTCTGTATTCTTGGTACCTTCCAGTGCTGTTAGCATTCCTGTCTAAAGAGATTTATTTCATTTACTTTAGTGAGTGTTGGACTGGACCATGAAGGAGGTAGTCAAAACTTCTAGATCACAACTGTTAGAAGGATGCTCATAAACAGTTCAGTCAGCATAATATTGTTGGATCCTACGCCATGGAAAAAGGGTAGGAGGTTTCTGGAAAACTCAGTCATCTGCACTGTGTCACAGAGCCAGTAGGACTACTCACATTTCATCTCCTGGTGCAAATGCAGGTTGCTGTATGTGCAGAGAGAGTATGTCCTTTTTCTTTCCTGTCCCATATCCCAAATTGGAGAGAGCTCTTTCCTGACACTGAGGCATGCTGGGGAATTTCTTTGGACATCAAAGCAAAGGTTTATTGAAATCTTACTCTTGAACTTCATTTTCTCTTTCTCTTTTACTGAAAGGGGTGACAAATAACAGGGCCCACTGTGGAGGTCATTGAGGAAATGATGCTGAGAATTCACTTGCTGGACAAAGGTAAGGCTTGCCTGTCACCACAAAGTTGTTAAGAGTGTGAAAGCTATGTTCAGTGTGCTGGTAAGAGATGGGGACAAATGTTATTCACAGTGTTAGTCTTTCATGAAAAGAGGGTTTTCCTGTTCTTTCAGCTTTTACTTGGGTTCAAGGACATTTGTCTACCATACCTAGATTTTTTTCCCTGCAGGAAAGGTAAAAGAGATCTTTCATTGTGATTAACCTTTCTTTTTTTCTTTACAGCTCCCAGTGAGGTATTATTATCTTGCAGGTGCAGAACTGGGGAGTGGAGGGCCCGGGTGACTTGTTCCTGGCCACCTACTTGTTCAGGAAGGAATCAAACCCACATTTTTGTTTTGCTGCAGGACTATGCCCCATGTCAGACAGAGAATAGCTGCAATGCAGTAGCCTTTATGGAATCTCCTGGCCATGCCTTATTTCCTTGATTCTCTTGGCAGATGGGCTCTGAAGGGTTTATTTAATAACCTGACTTAATATTTTAAACAAAATTCAGAAACTATGAAGTAACTCAGTGTGGGGCAGAGGAACATAAGAATATATTTTCTTTTGCTGATTTCTTCTTCCTACTGAGTTCTTCCATCACCTGGTTGCATCTCCCATACATTCCTATTCACTATCTACGTGGTCTACACTAAATCAAAAATGTCAGCTATGCTTGCAAAGTCATGTTGAAGTGGGGGCCTGGAGACCAGGTTAAGCAGCCCAAGCCTTGGTGAATATTATCCTCCCCCTGTAACATTCCCTTAATTTATCTTCCCTGATTTCTTGCACATTCCTTTTTTACACTGCTTCTCAATTCCTTGGCAGTCTAAATAATTTATAGTAGAAAATGGAACTGCGAATGGAAACAAATCTTCAAATTAGGCCTAATCCTCTCAACTCTTAATAGCTGGTGAAGGCCTGCCTCTCACATGCCTACACAGAGAATGGGCTGACAGGAACAGGAGGTGTGTACCTCTGCTTTCTTTTTTTTCTGTGTGGTTTCTCTAATAAGCAGATTTACCAAATGCATTTTTGGATTGACATATGTAAAGCTGAAATTTTGTAGAAAGGGTTGGCCCTCTTTATTTCATTTGCATATATTTACCCTTGGAACAGAAGTCATTTATATGAATTTCTAGGAGGACTGTAAAGGTTATCCAAAGACCATCTTTCAAAGGGAACTCTCATAAGATATGTATGCAAAATATGCCTATGCTGTCACAAGCAGGTAATTTCACATGCAAAAATATGCTGTTATAGATGATGAAAAACAAGCTGTTATTCATGAAAGCCATGGTTTACTTGTGCAGTTAATACTGCAGATTCCACTAGGAAGAGACACCTGCAGGAGACCATCTAAGTCATCAAGTCCATTTGTCATAAGTGCAGTCATTAGAAGTATAGTCCAAACGGCTTCATAAAACACCTCTTTGGGGCACTCAGCATGCTGCAGAACTGGTAACCTCTAGGTTAAATATCAAATGACATAAAATACTGCAATGGGCCACATGAGAAGGAGAAGGTGAGATCCAAGATATTACCAGTGTCCTAGATTCTTCTACTGTAGTTCTGTGAATGGCCATGTGGTGCTAGAGCACCCACTTTCCATGGGAAGGCTTTCAGATTTCTTTTCTTGGAATTTCAAAACTGGAGTAGACAAGACCCTGGTCTGTTTGGTCTGACTGGCCCTGCTGTGAGCCACAGTTGGACTAAATGACCTCGGGTGGTCTCTTCCAACCTAAATTGCTTTTATTATGATACACATGTTTTACTGTTCTCAGCTTCAGAACTTCTGTAGGAATTGAAGTAGTAACATGATTGTCCATTAAATTTCTGTGAGCCAAGAATTATTTCAACTGTTGATATCCTTCCTTAGTTTGGGATACCCTTTGTCTCTGATTTTTGAGCCTTTCTCTAAGGAACACAGTAGGGAGTGAGATAAATGAGCAGAGAACAAGACTAAATGTTAGTGTTTTAATCAGGTCATGAAAAAAGGCACTTTTGACTCACCGTGTATTAAATGAAACACATCAGCCTGGTTCTGTTGTAATACAAGAAAAATGCGCAAATGACAATCCTGAGGGTAGAATGACTTCTCTATACCTTATGTAGTACAACACTGTAATGTTGTACATTGCTGAAACTTGGGCAAACACCTTCAGAATTTTAAACTTGACAGCTGTACTCTTTGCTTGAAGGAAAATATACACACATTAGATGGAAAATGTGCTTGTGGGGCACCCTGAAATCAGTTTCAACTTTTGACTGAAACCAGCAGCAAAATTTAGAATTTAAAATTGTTTGAATTTAGTAGAGCTGGATTAGGAACTCAGCTGTGGAACTTCTTAGGGAAATTTTCATGTCCTTATGTAAGCCTAGAAGAGATCTGGTCAACTGAGCCCAGCACAGGGCTCTAAGAATGATCCAATCCATCATAAGAGTGGACAGGTCTTCTCCATCAGTGAACATTTTTGCTGATAGTGTAATTCCAACTGAGTTCAGCAGAAAAAGAAGCACCCACATCTAGTTGATTTAATTTTTTAGGGCATAATTAATTAAAGTAGTATCTGTGATCTGTTAATTAAAAGAATGAAATCTGAAATTAGATTTTGGGTAAAACAGAAAATGTGGACTTGGCAAAAGTTTTGAAACTCACATAAGGCTTCTGATAAATTCACGTTGGATATGCAGTTATTTGGGGGGTGGGGTAGAGGTTAAAAGAGGGTCTTTTATCTCCCCCACAAAACCATCTGTGAGCCTTTTTTTATCTGACAGGCAGTAGAAGAGGAGGAGATGTGTAGGAAAAATTAAATGTTCACATTGTTCAGCAACAAGAAAGGCATGTGTCTTAGAAGCTCTCTTATCCAAGCTTCTGCCTTCCTAAAAGCCCTATAAGCCATATTTGGGTTATGTCCCCTGAAGTAGCCTTAAGGAACTCTTCTAGCAGAGATTTCAGCATGTCCAATTACAGTCTGAGAGCCTGATCCAAATATTACTGAACTCACTATCTCCACATTCCATCTCAGTGATTGTAAATAAGGGGGTGGAGGTGTACTGTGCAATGCCATAAAAATATTCTCCCCTTTAAGGCACATGTAACTAAAAAAACCCCAAAAATCTGATATGTAAACAAACATTAGCAGAAGATTTTGTTGCAAGATATAACGCTATTCTACATGCTAAATCCTGAATTTATTCAGATAATTTGTCACATCACCTAGTTTATAGATTTTTTTAGAAGTCCTTAGACATCTATATGTTGTGTGTATCCAGCTATTCAGAATCCTGGGACTGGTGATTTTTCAGAGTAAAACCCCATGAAAAGTTAAATCTGTGTCATATGATGAGGTAGTAGAAGAACTAGAATTACACATGCATACATATATGCAAATATTGTCTATACCAGTAATATATAAACACATGTATGTAAGAAAATGAAAGGGGAAAAAAGGGGGAACAATGTTCAGTATTGGTAGCTACTTAACAGGAATATCTCTAAAAGAATTATACCACTTAGTCTTAGAATATTTTTACAATTTAATTATATATCTCTATCAGAATGACACTAAAGCAAAAACATTTTGAACATTTTCTTTCTAAATGTTTTTATGTATTTGAAAAGATTCTGTTGACTTCATTTGCCCAAACAGTTGTTTCTCAAAACCAGTCAAGTAGGGCTTTGACCCAGCTTCCAAATAACTCATCACTTGAAAAGTAAAAGATGCCACAAAGAAAATAATGTCTGAATTCAACACAAACATGCATAAACATACACACAATATACTTATTTAACACAGAATATACTTATTTAACACAGCAGGTATTCTCACAAGTGTCATATATAAGACTAACAGATATATTCCTACTGTGTTTGTGTATGAGTGCAATACAATGGACACACTGTAAGAAAAATGTGTCTAAAAACTGGAAATATTTCTACATGTTGTTCCTGTAAAAACCACAACATGTTCATGAGTATCTCAGAAATCATGTATATTTGAATTAAGAAGAACGTTAAGAAAACTGATGAGGACATGGGATTTGAAGCACAATTTCAACAACCTTTCAAAATTTCAACAATTTATTTTATATTTTAAGGAAGTAAAGATTTCCATCATCTGCTGAAGATAAACAGATGTGGGGAAATGTCAGGTTTTTGTCATTATATTTAAATTTGATAACAAAAGACTTATGAACTGGAAATTATTGATACTAATAACTAGTAGATGGATCCTTGTTAATTTACTGGATTGAGCTTTTCTTGGAAGGAACAAGATTGATCAGGTATTTCCAGCCTGAGATGTGGATCAGAACACAGTAATGATGAAACTTTCTTTTAGGTTTTATAGACTGGAAATGTTCTCAATATACAAAATAAAATTATTTTTCTTTAATTGTTAAAAAGCAATTACAATTTTAAATTTATTTCCATAAATTTAATTTTATTATTAAGAAAAAATATTATCTATAGTCAAAGTAGATGAAAGCTGCTTAGCGTTATCCAATTCCTGATTTAAATCCTTGTGTTTTTCACCTACTGTTTGAAGAGTCTCTCTAGTTAAAATTTGTTCTTTTGGTCTGAAAATATGTGGCATATGACACAAAGCTCTAGTTTATCAGTTATCGTGGTTTCTAGTGCCTTAATAATCTGCAAATATTGTGTAGTGACAATTCTGATGAAGAGATGGGTTCCAGTGTCTCCAGAGCTGAATGACATCATGTTCTGGGGGAGGAGCGGGCCAAAGGGCTGGCAGACCAGAGTTTGTCTGTGTTACCTGCACCCTGGGCCCCAGAAGCACCAGGAATGTGCCTCAGTCACACGTTCAGATGTGCACAGAGACCTGCAGGCTTTTGGCTACATCAATACCAGCAAATAGAAAGTCCAAGGGCTCTTTATTTCTGCTGTTGCTTGGCAGGGAAACCTTGTGGCTGAATTGTGTGTCCCGTGGCAGGAGGCCTCACCATGACTGCCAATCAATAGAACCTTGCATAGACTCTGTCATCACCAGAGAGTAGACAAAAAGAGAAGAAAAGAACATGTCAGGGTTTGTCTACATTATTCAGATCTAATTTACCAGGTATAGGCAAAGCCTTTTTTAAACAATTTCTCTCCTGAGATTTCCACTGAGATCAAGGACATTGTCACACTTGAAGTCCAGGCAAATATGGGACAGGCTGTGACCAGTGATGTCTCTTGGGTGCCACCTGACTCTGTTGCTTTGAGAAACTAATTAATTTGCCTTACAGGACATAGATATAAGGGTCTGACAACACCTATGCCTCTGCTTTTGATGGAAATGCTTCCAAAGATAATAAGAACATAAATGTGTCACCTCAATTTATGCAGACATTGTGCATCTTTGCAGATATCCAGGCAGAAGGGAGGCTAGGTCCATAGTCCAACTACATTCCTTGACAAGTCTCCCTTCAACTCCTTAAGGTTTGAGTCAAATTCAAGGGTGTGGACTAGAGATATATATTGTTGTCCTGGTTCCAGCCAGGAGAAGGTTAATTTTTTGCAGCACCTGGGAGGGGGCATGGCCAGGACCCAAGGTTGTTCTATAGTATTTCTGGGACTTGGGGCAAGGACTCTGTCCCAGGGATAAGGGGCTCCTTCAGGATGAGAAAACATGGTGGAAGGAGGTGTCCAGTATTTTCTGTTATTGGAGATGTTTGTCCATGTGAGCATTTTATTTTCGTACACTTTTTATTATTTGTACTGTCGCTGTTACTGTTCATTTTATCTCATTGCTGTTCCAAGTAAACAGTTCTTATCTCAGCCTATGTTATTTGCCTTTGTGCCTGCAGTTGGAGGGGACATGGGGAGCAGTGAGGGCACTGAACTGGGGACTGAATTCCTAAACCATGACAATGGTCTAGGCAGGAAAACTGTGCTCACCCGTGGAAGAGTGTGGATCTTCACACTGCCCACTGAGATGAGCCCATGGTTTATGCTAAACCCCTACAATGCTTTTGGGCATCATTGCCAGTTTTTCCTTGCTCAAAACAGTGCTAGGGATCATATTAACATTAAACAGGACAGGAGCCAGGGACCTTGTGCTCAATCCTGGGCTTGTAGCCTTTACTATTAGACAGTTGAAGTGAGTACGACCAGGAGTAGAAAGAGAAGAAGTTTTTTGCAGTGGAATGTGTTCTCCCTTTAATTCTAATGATTCCTGGCTATTTTTATGTACAGTAGTTAGTTTTCAGACTGATGAGAAGAAGTCTCATTTGTGCAGATGGGAAATGCTTATTATGCTAATAGTGTTCTGCATTGTTAGCAGAGATTATTAGACAGAGATGTTAGAAATGCCTCTAGTGGAATTAAGTAGGTGACAAGGTAAAACGAAGAGATAAATGACAACAGTGATTAGGAAATGGATTGTGCTGAATACATCAGTGCAAATGAAGAAGGGAAAGGGACTACTTTTAAAACTAATTGTTTAATCAGTAAAGTAGCCGTGAAAAACATACAAAAAGATAGTTTATCTAGATGATACCAAACTCTGCTTGTGAGATTACATGTGATGTTTAATCTGGAGAAACCTGAGAGAAGTGTCAAAATGATCAGCAAGGAGGAAAAACAGAACACCTGAAAGTAAGGAAGCCATAGACAGGCTTGCGTTTTATAATTAATAAATTCTGTCAAATATATGTATGGACAATATTGTGTATGGACGACTACATATTTAACATGAAATTTAGTGCAATGTGCTATTCATCTTCTCTGAACTTGTAATACATCAAAAAAATCAAACTTTAGAGGCAGTCCTACAGGCTGTCTGGTCACACCAGTCTCTCCTAATGCCTTAAGAAATGCTGCTCTTTGGCATGTTGCCTCTATACCTACTTCCATTGTTCCAGCTGAAGATGGGATTTGTGACTTCAATCTGAAAAATAGGCTTTTGTCTTTGTTTCTGAAGTAACACATGCCAATAGCCTGACTGTGCTGTAAACTTTCACTAAATACTTGATGAAAATCAATGCTTATTTATAAAGTGCTATTGCAGCACTGCAGTTTGATATGACAGAACCAGTCATGATAAATAAATGATTTGAGGAATATGGCTTTTTCCTTGTGTGTGGATCAGCAGCGAATCAATCCTGCCAATGTATTGATTATTCTTAATTATTCAGTATGGGTAAAACTTTCCTTGTTGTGTCAATTGCCATCACACAGCATGTTCAAACATTGATCATTTCGGCTGTTCACACTTGCAGTATGTGACAGATCGCTAAAGTTTCTGGAGCCGTTTTGACTCCCTCATCATATGCCTGAAACTTCTATGAGAGGCAGAAGAGTGAAGAACAGCAAATAGTTACAATCATTAGCTGATAACAATTGTTCTTGCTTACCTTCAAACTTTCCTGCTTTTGTACCTGGTAGGCAATATAAGGATTGCTTTATTCACCCTTTGTATTGAGTATCAGTTAAACAGAGAATTCTGTTAGAACAAATGCTGCTTCTTTCAGATTAATTGTGAATAGCATCTGTGGCTTCCTAGCAGAAATAATCATGAATACAAATATTTACTGACCAGAAAACTTGTGTTGACTAACATCAAAATAGGTTCTTAAATTTTGTTTGGAATAGGGAGCTGTTTGTGATTTCCAAAATGACTGCAGAACCTCATCATGCACCACCCAGCTTTCCTTTCTCTTGTTCTGATTAGTTGATGGAGGGCCAGATTCTCTGGTCTACCTAGCCAAAATGAGGCACCCCTAAATGCATGGGTTGCAGTTGAGTGCACACTCTTGTTGTAATATCTGAGTGCCTCACAAACTTCAAATTCTCTGAGAGGAGCAAGTAAATGATCACCTTTTACAGACAGTAAACTAGAGCTAAGAAAGGCTCCATAACTTGTCTAATGTCACATGGGAAAACTGCAGTTGAGCAAAACAAATTTTCTGGATTGTGGACCCTACACATCAACATCCTTTCAGGTTGATAATGCACAATATACTTGAGCTGTGAAGCACAACAATAAAGGTCATCTTCCATGAAGAAGTGCCTGGATACAGAGTGTGTGCTCAGCTCTTTTCGATGCTTGATAGGAGGGGAAGAGGAGAAGGAAAGGCTGTTTCATTCCTACTGAAATGCAGCTCAAAACAGATTGCTAATGGATGTGATTTTTCATGATGGCAAAGATGTGAATTAGTGTAAGCAAGGAGGAATCACCTGTGTCCTGTCATGCAAAGTTCTTTATTCCTCTCATTTCTGACACTGAAGATCAGGCAAGGAAAGTTCATTGGGTGTCCCAGCAGGAAGGGATGGGCTCTCTGATGGGAAGACAGTGGGAGATATTTCTTTCAAAGTGGGAAGCTCCTGTTTCAAACACCATCAGTTTTTATGAGACTTCTTAGTGATGATGGACTGTTTCTTTTGTAAGAAGTAAAGACATCTAACATGAGGGCCTACACTGCCTAGACATGAGCAGCTATTCTTTTGTGTCTCCCTAAATAAAGATTGGAGCAAGGAGATCTTTACTTTGGGCCACAGCAATGAGGAGGAGCAGTTACACTGTGGAGAATATTTCTGTACCAGAAGTGTCTTCAGGAAACCAATTTGCATCTGATGATGAACAGTTTTTGCAATACAATAATTTAATGTCTTTTTTTACCAACAGCTGAAACAGCCTTACAAGACAATTTCTAACTTGAGAATAGGCACAGACACAATGTCCTATTTCTGCTAGTCAGGCTGTTCCCACACTGTCACAAAAGCATTGTCACAGGCTAAACCTCCAACTGTGACTCTGACCTCTGTCCTTCCTGGACAGTAAAGGCATCAGTCAATACTTGAGACCCCTGCAAACAATGGGCTTTGGTGAGAGTACCCTAAAGCCTCTAACACTTCAAAAATCTGGTCACTGGGAAAAAAAGAAGGCATCCCTGGGTGAATTACTGCACACTATGGGTCTCAAATATAACCACTTAGCCCATTTCTTCTGTAAATAAGGTGACTGAGAGGTTGGTAAACTGCTGTCTCAGTCATTTCACTTTCTTGAATCTCTCCCTGGCTTCAGATTTACGTACAGCACAGACAGAAAATCTTCTGGGGAAATTCAGATTTTGCAAAGATTTTGGGATTCTTATCAGGGAAAACTAACATAACATTTTGGGATTAAGAAATCTGAATTGGAATTACAACGTTTGATTCTGGACAAGTTTTATTTTTGTTTCTGTTCAATTGACCTGCCAAGTCACCTGTTCAAAGTTTTGTTTTGGATATCTTGAGATCTGGAGATTCATGGTAGAAAATAGAACATGACAAATACAGGCTACTGCAGTAACTAGTCCAGGTAATGCAAATTCCTAAATGGAACAAAAAGGTAACATGATAATTCAGTTCAACAAACTGAAGTTAAAAATTGCTGTAAAGTAATATTTTGTAGTGTATTTTAAAATTTTAAAGTTATGCCTTTTCCATTCCCTTAAAAAGCAGTTTTCATAATTTGCATCCATCACAGGAAGATAAATGCTCCACAGAAGAAAAATTACCATTTCCATTTGACAGTTGCAGACCTGGCAACAATTCTGTGTACTTTTTGACTTTTCAGAATTAATTTATTGCATTTAAAAATGAAACAGTCAGCCTGATTAAACTCTACTTAATAGAATAAACCAGCATGCATAGAAAACATCTGAAAATATTTATCAGAATTATTGTATTTTTTAATAGGCCTTGACATTGGCTGACAAAGAGTAGATGTATTGTGTTTACTTGGTTAGCCAAGTGCTTACTTTCCCACTAAATAGCAGATGACACTGGTTCTCCAGAGCAACTGGAAAACTAGAGGGCTGAGTTGTTCTGAGAGGGGGACCACAGGATCCCTTAATGAAATTACAAACCTAATTACATGCTCTTCTCCCTGTGTTCAATCAATACAAGCATGGAACAGATATTGGCACTTGTAAGGATTCTATTCTGCTGGTGACTTTTTCAGTGCCTTCAGAAAAGCTCGAAGTACCCACACTCCTAATCCAGCTGTCTCAGAGCCTTCTCATAGATGAACAATTCCATATTGCCATCTGCCTAAAATTTAATATAGAGCTGCTGTTCTGTTCTACTAAAACTCTGCAGACATATTTCTGTATTTTCACTCTCCTTTGGGATGATCATAGAGCTTATAACATTTTTTGGTGGAGAACAGAAGGGGAAAAAAACGAGGAATGAGGTAAGGGATTTTTTGTTCAAATCCCTGCTCTGAAAAGCACATTGTGACTGAAAAAAAACATTGCTTTGGGAATTAGTGAAAGGTAATTCATGAGCCAGCATGAACATGTTGCTTTCCTGCTTCATTCTATGCCAGCTCCCTAGGACTTCAAAGTTTGAATCAAAGTTTCTGCCTTCTGTTAAAATTTGCTGTGAGCTGTTTTTCTCTTCCTGAAGGTTTACATCTCCTCCATGGTAATCAGAGAATTTGGTAGGTAGTTTCCACCAGAGAAGCTACTCCTGCCTAAGAATAAGCTGGTGAACAATAACTTGTCCCTAAATATTAGTTCCTGTTCCTTATAAGAGCCCTGCTGAGACTTCCACAATAAAATAATTTTGTAGGGTACACAGTATGAATTCACCAAAAGAAACTTACACATGCAGAACTCTTCAAAAAAAACTTAAAAACTTTAAAAAAATAATTACAAGACTGTGCATACATCCTTAATTTAGAGTTTGGAAAGATTTATTACTGGTTTCAGTGTGTATATTTAAAGTCAGACTGGTATGTGTGTTTAAAGTAATAAGGTAGACATCAGAAAGTTAACAATTTAATAACTGGTTGCCTAAGAGTGCCAGGGCTTTTACTGTGATCTGAAGGCAATTGACAGCTATTATTCCTCACTTAGGAGCAATGGCCCACCCCAGTAGCCATGAACAGACAAATTACAAAGTATCATGTCCCTTCTTGATTGAACAACTTCAGGGGCCCATGGTTAACTGCACGGCCTCTTGTTCAGCTGCAAGAGTGTCTTTTTATTTGTTTGAGGAAGTGCCCAATTGAATATGGAGGTGAAAGAGAGGCCATTTCTCTTTTCTTTTTTTTTCTTTCCCTTTTTCCCCCTCAGCCTCAGAAAGGTCAGGAGCCTGCTTCATCTGTCATGCTTAATCAGCTGATGAAAACACTGCTGATGCATGAGGTTGTGGCTCCTCTATTTTAAGCATAAATCTTAATGGAAGAATCATTCTGTAATGTGTTACTTCCTGAAATGTGGAGCTTCTCTTTTAGGAGCCTGCTACAGGCTTTTGGTAGCATGGGTGTACAGTGTTTCTGGAGGTCTCCCAGGGCACCATGCTTTTGTTGGGTGATATATGTGACAGCTTCCAATTGCATATGATAAGGCATGTCGCCTCAGACTCCGGCAAAAGGCTCTAACAAAAGGACTAGACGTCCCAACTGGAATGTGAAACAAGTCATGACTACAGTTAAGAGGATGCTGCTGACTGAGGAACAAAGATGGGAGTACATTTCAGTTGCCAAAATGAAATTGGTTGTTTCCCTCCAACCCATCGTATTTCTAATTTGAAGTGTTTGTGGAGCAGTTGAAAAATGCTGTGTGTCTAGATAAGGTTGGCAAGACATGTGCAATCATTGATCTAGAGAGGGAGATAGAATTATGCAATATTGGCAACAGGTGGTCCTTTGTCCTGGCTGGTGGGTCTGGCTGAACAAGCTGAGGACAGATATTGTGACACACCTTGTCAGAAGGGCACGTGTCTTTAAAAGCCCTTCTGAAATCATTGTGGTAAAAGATGTCTTTTCACTAAAAACTATTTATCTATCTACCTGACATGTCCGAGTTCTTAGTCTTTAGATATGACATGTTTTGTAGGTGCATATATTCCTGGAAGGCCCAAGAATTTTTTCTCAGGAAGAAGACCCTAGAAAGAAAAAGCTGCAGCATGACAAGATGCAGTGCCTTTTCTACTGTCAGTAGAAGGCACCCAAAAAGAAAAACAGGTATGAGTTGCAAAATAGAAATATGAAGTCCATGATAGTAATAGATACTGCATTTTGTCACAGGATGGAGAAAAAGAATACCCAGCCTCACACAAAAATGAAAGTAGTCTACAGGACTTCTCCTTTTTAATGAGCTTAATGTCCCAGAAACACACGGTTGAAAACATAAAAGAAAGAAGCCAATACATAGGAATTTTGTGTGGGCTCAGAAATTGAGAGGCCTGGATGTGGTCTGTGTCAGTTATTCTGACAGGAAAATGTTTGCTACAGAACTAGCTGGATTTCATAAAATTTTTCTCCCCTAAGTTGATATGCAATTAAATGGTTCATCGTTGTATTCTTGTATGAATCAAACTTTTGAAGTCCAGCACTAAGAAAGAAAGGACTACAACAAAGAACCTTCACATCTAACCTCTACCCTGGTATTTCTCAGTATATCACATTATAAAAGAAAATACAAGTGAATGTGCAGGCAAGATATATCTTAGATGCATGCAGCATTCATCAGCTCTCCCCTGGCACACAGAGAATTCAAGGTCTTTGTGCTTGCTGGAATACTGCCAATATTTTCCTGTTTTCTTGAACCTGGAAATGCTGCCTTGAGCAGAACATAGGTGATGCACCTTCAGAGAATCTGCAGAGCTTTTAAATATACAACCACTGCAGATTGGCATTAGCATGTGTAGAGGCTACCATTATGGCTCTAATGCAGCTTTTCCAAACATACAATCTACAACTTCAAGGAGTCATGACAGCAGTTCTCATTTCTGGAGCTAAGCCAGAAGCTCTGTTTGCAACTACATGTGAAGTTGCAGCTGGAAAGGATTTGGGAACTGGCATCCTAGTGACAAAATGCAGTTCTGCATGTTATAGCAATGTCCCAAGACTGAGTGTACATGTGCTCATGTGCATGATTCATGTTGCTTGTTCTCCACCTACTGGTGGCATTTTTAAGCCTTAAAAGCCCTAATGCCCCTCCTATAAGTGCTGTGGAGGTTACCATTACTTAACCCCATAAAAATGTGCAATCAGCTAATTGGAAAATTCTAGTTAAGCCTGTGCTCATGGTGCAGACATCCATTTATGAAAGGCACTTGTCTTTATGACCAGCCTGCTTGCCACTGGAGAGCAGCAATGGGTTTGGACAATATTTCCTTTCCCAGCCAGTGGAGCATGATGGCCCTGGATCACTGTGTTGATGGCTGGCTTGTTGAAGGCCAATTTTCTAATGCAGACACCCATGGTTCCTTAGTTTCAGCTGTCTATTCATTCATGTTCCCCATTCTCAATAATCACCATTTCAGAAACAAAATGAACAGGGGTGAACATAGTTATCATTAGGAAAACTGATGACAATTAAATATAATTAATAAACACTCCTATTACAGGGCATATGCATGCTGTGTGTCTAAACTGGACTGAGTCTAAAAATTAGTATACCTCATTACCCAAATAATTTGGAATTACACAGCACAACTTCCACTATTAATTCAACTTAAAGAAACCCTCAATTTTTCCTCATGTATATCTGTTTCCAGAAAACTTTGTGTTTTTTAGTCAAAGAATATTAGAATGAACATTGCTAATCACATCAGTCCAGATGGTTGGCTCTCTTCTTGCCAAGTGGAAGTATTGTAACCTATTTAATGTGCAATTTACATAAGCTCCATGTTAATAAAGATCCATGAGCTCGTGGACTTTTTCTCTACTCTTTTCTGTGTCAGGGGTTCAGCCCACACAGGCAGAGCATAGTGCTCATGACTGCCACTGGTGCTGGCTGCTGAAGCCAGAGCTGCTCAGTACAGTGCCCCCAACCTTTTGTCCCTGTCTCCTCACAGCAATATGGGATCCTATAATTGATCATTATCCACTTTTGAAGTTAAAAGTACAGTTAGAAGCATACATGCCAAACCCACATAAATCTGTGGTAAAGGCTGGAGTGAAACATATCTCAAAATAAAATTATCCTGTTCCTGTGTGCATTCAGCCTGCATTCTCGCACCAGCTGGAATGTATTAGTACTGTTTTGTGTTTATGGGCTTTTCAACTAAACCTTACACAATTTAATTTTCTCTGGAAATTTACTAACTTTGAGGCTACTGTGCACCCTGCTCTTCAGTCCAACCAGCATTTTTTGTGTGGCAGGTTGCACTGTGCTGGCAATTACAAGATATTTTTCTGACGGGTAGAATTATGTGCTTATAAATTCCTGTTGGTTTCTCTGTGACCCATATGACAAAAATTTTTGTTGCTGAGAGCACATCTCCAGTAGGTTTGGCAGGTCATACACTTTTCTGTTATCCAACTGTAATGTGGTAAGAAATCATAAACCCAAAGATCATCTAACATTAAATCATTAAATCATGGTCTTGGCTGTCCATTCCCCCCTTTTTTTTCTGGATCAGTAGATACCTATGGAAGGCAGAGACTACTTTTTTCAAGTCATTCTAAGAGTACTTGTGCTCTAAGTACTTTAAAAACCTTGTTGAGTATACAAGTGAGACAGACACCAGGTGAAGATTGGTAACAGGCAAAATTGTTTCCAAGGCCATATAGGAGTTTAAAGGCAGAATTGCACAGATTGTTCTGCAAGGCTGTTCTACCTACATCAACAGTAAAATCTGACCAAAATCTGGAAAGGAGACCACCTGGGTCTGAATATTTTGTATTTTGATATGCTGTTGGACTATGTAGGCTTGTTCTGTTAAAAGCAGAACCTGATTAATTATTCATTTCATGTTTAATACTTTGATATTTAATTTGATGATTACATTTCAAAATGTATTAAAGACTATTGGGAGTATTCACATTGGTATGGGTATAATGGTGGAGGGTGGACATCTAAGTCTCTTCTGTGCAATAGAGCACAATAAGATGCTGTAGGCTTAATGTTTTTTGGTTTTGAATTCAGTCTTCTTTGATGCAGCTGGAAAAAGGTTGGAGGTAATGAGATTAAAAATCAAATGTACCAGGATGAGTTTGGCTCAGTCAAAGATTTCTCCTACAAAAAACTGACTACAAAACAAAATACTTTCTGGAGAAACATTACACAGCCCAGAGCTGTCTGAATCTGCTGTTCTTAATGTGTTTCCTTACCATTTCAGAGAAACACAATATATTGGATCCATGAAACATCAGATGTCTTTGTGATGTCTTATTCCTCTGCCTTTCACTAACAGGCCATCAGCTTCCCTGGGAGTATGAGCATGCAAACCTGTGTTTTATGTGACCAAAGTAGAAGTATGCTCCTCTCTTCTCCACACAGGGACTGTTTTAAGGAAAGTCTCCACCCCAAGATGGTGCAGCCTATTCACTGCCAATGTTCCTGGCAGTTGAAAAACAACCAAAAGCATCTGTGAGAGAAGGACATTATCCACTCAAAAAACACACTTGTATTAGTGGTAGGACAGGGCTTCAGACAATGTCTTACCACATTACACAGTAATTACAAGGAGAGCTGCACTGTACCCTGAGCTGATGCTTCCCCTGGATAGGCCCAAGATTTCACTGATGTAATTTCCAAATGGCACAATGTAATCTAAAATAAGCAGGTAACAGGACTCTGATCCCAGAGTCTTCAGAACAGGAAGAAAACCAGGCAAATTAAAATAAAGAGAAATAAAATCTCAGTTGACTGGCAGGGCGATGTAAACTTTTTTTTTAAGTAGGTCTTGCACATACACCAAGTCGTCTTTTTCATGCTTTTCAGCTACCGGAGATTTAAACTGAAATTTTTGTAAGAACTTATGTGTTTGTGTATGTTTAGTATATGTATGCACAGGATGGGGGTTCAAGAGAACAAATTCATATAAAGCAAGGACATCCTAGATTATCTACTACCAAGACATGACTGCTTATGGGAATATTTAGTGGTTACATGCGAGAAAACATTAAAGTCAAACAATTACTTTGTAAAGGATGTTTTGAATTTGTCCTGTGCACAGCTTCTTACACAGAGGTCAAGGTGACACTTTGTCTGTACAGCCAGTAAAATCTGCCCCAAGGGCTGCTCCAAAGGCGCAGGATGTTTCCTGCTCTGTGCCCTCTTGTGCCAGGGCTGGAGTGAGCACATGCTCTGCTCATGCTTTACCTCAGCAGGTGAGGCTCAGGGGGTTTTACTGAGAGTGGAAAAGTTCTGCCTGGGGCTCTCCTGCCTCAGTGTAGCAGCTGCTCTTGCAAGTCCCTCTCAGGGCTGATGGAGCTAGAGCAGCTCTTAGTTTTGGACAGAGAGGAACATTGATAAGATGACTCTCTGCTGTGTCCCTTTCTGCCTAGTTTTCTGTGAGTCCTTGAAAACAAACAACTGAAATGCTGAGAGAGACTATTTTCAAATATTACCAGTCTCCAAGACCCCAAGCACAAAAATTCAGGGAGTGTTTTGTTGACAGGAAATTGTCACTTGCATATCTGATAGATCTTGTCTTATTTGGTTGTTGTTTGGTTTTTTGCCTGTTTCAACTGAAATGTCAAAATATCAAAATATCCTTTACATGTGTATGGGGAAGACAGAATTACTCAGGAGTGATTTCTTCTAACCTTTAGAAAACACCCCTATAGTCTTCTATTGGCTGCTTCTAATGCCTCCTGCTGCTTTAACCTCTGTTTTCTTACAGAAGTGTGTGTTTATGGCATTTTAATCAAGTCTCCTTATTAAATGTGTGAGCACCATTTTATGTGAGGTGAAGGCTTGAGTACAATCTACATCAACACCTCACAGAGCCTGGTGATTATACATAACCTACATAACAGCTTTTCTGTTACACTTTTGACTAAGTTCTCACTTCCTAAACCTTGACAAGACAGGCAATCTGCCTTCCCATTAGAATCTCATGCCCACTGCCCACCATTACAGTCAGCTATTAATGAATGATGTGACAGCAAACTAAACTACATTTGCTGGTACCTGCTAGTACCAGCTAAGTCCTCTTTATCTCTTACTATATAGAAATTACACCCCCTCCTCCCCCAAACCCACCCTCCTGAGTGCATGTGCTTACAAGATTTACAGTAGGGATTAGAAATTGGAAGACATTTTCCTTCCCATTTCACATACACAACCTATTGCCAGGTCAGGATGCATTCCGTCACTTAACACAAGGGAAAGCTCTGGCATGAAAACCAGGATGTGTTTTAACCAATTAATCAAGACTGGTGTAAACCTATCTTTAGACTTTGTCCAGACAAGAAAGAAAAATCATGTCCAAACGGAAATAACTAAAACAATTCTTACCTGCTTAATTTTCATGGATCTTTTTTCCCTCCTTTTTTTTTCTTTTCCTTTTTTTTTTCCTTCATGTTTGAGAGCTAGTTGAAGTTTTACTCCTGAAAGATGAATGGGGATCCCTCAAAGGAGTTATTTTAGGTCTGTATTGAGCATTTTTATTAGTGATCAAATGGCCAAAAGAACCTCCAAACAGGTTTTCATTTGTACTGGATATTATGCCAACAACTAGAAAGTCTTTTCTTCTACAAAGACTTTTAAAAGTTTTAAGAACCTAAAGGTATTAAAACTTTTCCAAAGCAAATCCTCAGTGCTGGACATGGCTGCTGAACTTTAGCAAATATCTTACACAAATGACTGAATTGTCCCTTCAGTAAATACTGGTTCCTATTTTGGACATTGAGGTTATTTTCATTACCTGTTTCTGGATTTGATCCTGATCTTAAAACTTGTTCTGTTTAAGTGAGCCAAATCACCTTGTCATTGTGATATTAGAAACTAGTCCTTTCATTGCTTCTATATATTGGTGCTGCCATGCAGTCTTACTCTTAAAAATAATTTCTCTAAACAAACTAGAATCTCATTGCAACCAAGTCTTGTTAAACTATTTTCCAATTGAAAAATCAGGTAAATAGAAATAGAAACATATTTCTGTTCCATTTGCTCCATCTGTTCTATCCGATTCTCCCCTAGCAGATAAGAACATGGCAACACCAGGATTTATCAACTGCCTCTCAAATTCAAGAAAGCTGATTTTTTAACCTGCTCCTTTATAGTCAGACTCAGGCTTTAAATCTCCCCATATGACCTCAAGTAATAATTAAGCAATTAGTCCTTACCCCTCTGAGATAATTACTAGTGTAAATTGAGCTAACTTTCCTCAAAGTTCCTCCAAAAAGTCATAAAGAAAGAAGGAAAAAAAGAAAGAAAAAATCCCAAGCCCCACTGAACAACTGAGCAAGGACTGTAGACACAAGCAGGCAAAAGTAAACGGGAAAAGGAAAAGTAAGACAAGACAATTTTCCACATTCCATTCCCGTGTGCTGCCTCTCTCCCAAACCGCACATATATAACATTCCTTCTTGCAGGCAACAGGCCTCCCTACCCCAGGTGCCATCAAAAATTATGGGAGTGGAAAAAAAGAAAAGCTCATATCTTAAAAGAAACCCTGTTTTTCATCAAAACAGATTGCTTTAAGGCAGCCATCTGACTGGAAAGAGGAAAAAAAGAATTAAAAGAGTCTTGTGCTCTAAATTTCTATGTAATGCTCAGCCAAAAGAGTAACTGAACAGTAATGAGCAGGAACTTGAATTTACCAAAATAAAGGGAGAAATATTGCAGTGGATTAATTTGCTAAAGGGGATTAGATTGAGGTCAACGTAGCACTCTGTGGTCAGCAGCAACAAAAGCAGAATCAAGCTGAAATTCATAACAATTCCGGTATCAGGAGTAGAAATGCCATATCCAATGATTTCCAAACTTGCCTGTGTGCAGAATCAGTTGAAAACCTGATGATTTCAAATTTCTTTTTAAAATAAATAGTACAAGCTGTTATTTCTTTAAAACCCTTCTGTTTGAACAACCTTAAAATACTTCTATTTTATTTTAGCTTTTCTTTATGTACCATGCAACATAAAAAATATTTAAAGTAGAAAAATATGAAACCCTCACAGAAGCACACAGAAATCGAACTGCTTAAATAGTCATAATTTTTGCCACCTCCATTTTCTTAGTGAAAATGAAATACTGGTTAATTTCAAGAAGTACTTGAATAGACTCACGTGTACACAGAGTTTATTCTCCCAGTAATATTAAAGCCAACTCTGCTTTAGAACTTTGTTGTCCACTGCTGCTTTCCTGCAAAGCTGTAAGTGCACTCAATCTAGCAAGAAATACAACAAAAGTAGTTTATATAAAACAATTATTTCCCCCCTGAAGGAGGAAAAATAACTGATAAAAGAATCTTGAAATTATTTCTTGTAACTTGTCCAATTGTACAATGTCCTAATTCATTCTGCTTTTCTTCTTTTAATGGGGAAATCCTGGTGTCTCCTATTACTGCCCCCATTTTCTTTAGAAATATGTTGAGTCTGTGTTCTGAGTAACAAATATCAATACAAGCACTGACCAATTATTCACCTTTCCACATCTGCATGAATTTGGAACAATCACACTGAAGGAGAGAAACTGGTGCTATAAAATACTGAAATTCTATATTGCTAAAAAAAGAAGGATAAGAAACACCTAAATCCTCACATAATGCACTCCTCACATATGGTTAATGCAGTGTGAATTCAAATGAAATGTAGAAGTCTAAATCAGGGAGAGCAGATCATGGCTGACATCAGACACTGCAGGCATATTTATATTTTGTTCAGTACTTCCTCAGAGATGGGGGAGCACAGCTGACATACATTCAAATGAGGAAATTTCCGTATCCTTGAAGTCAGAGTGACATGCACTTGGTCACTTCAGCTGGATGAAGTGATGTACATAAGAGCTGCCAGCTTTATTAAACAGAGTGAGATATAAACAGAGTGAGATATAAAGCCTCATGCACCTTTGATCATTTGCACCTTTCTCACTACTGGTACAAAATATGAATGGCAGAAAATGCAGCTGATAAAGTAAAATATTAGGGTACAAATAAATATCCATCAGTCAAAAATCATGGAGGGCATCAGGTCTTATAAGGTATCTGCTCTAAACGAAAGTATTATGGAAAAAAATCACACAGTATCTCTTTTGATACACCACTCTGAACTTTAGGTCAGCATTTAAAGCTTCAGGTAAGTATAAATTAATCTGTCCTATGTAGAAGTACCAAGGATACAGCTAGAAGGGCCAAAAAATTAAGCATGAGTTTAGGATAATATTCATTAGATAAGATCTAGCCAAGTTTAAAATTCTGCTTCATAAATAAAAATTATTCTATTTTATTTATTTATGTTTCTTTTGTATCTGGGTCAAGGGGAAATGCCCTGCATTGCAAACAAATCCTAATGAGAATGCCTCAAAACCATTACATTAAAGCTATTTTGGTGTTTGAAAAACAGTCAAATCCTTCTGTGAAGGTGCAAAAAATGTTAAAAATGTATAAATTGAAGGAGGTAATAGGGTACATGGTGGCACTGCTAAGCTGAGTGTGTGTGGGTACATGTCACATACCCATGTGGGTGTGAAGAAGACTATGTGTGGGAGGACATGGGAAGAATTTGACTTCTGTAAGGGGATTAAAACTTAACATCCCATCTAGGAAAGATTTTTTTTAGCTTTGAATCTAAAAATGAGGCCTTGAAATAAAGTCTGTACATCACCTCTGTAAATCTGATTATTTTGAAACATAAACAGAAGGATCTTCCACTTTTAGTTTTCATTGTCAGGAGAACTCAGAGTTAATATTGAGCAAAGTGATGTTTAAAATCTCAGGGACATGCTGAGTTCTCAAAGTTAAACCTATCTACAAAACACCAATGGCAAAAGTATAAACTTTGCTACTTGTTTCCAAGCACATTTCTTACCTTTTGTACTAAAAAAGTATGCTTTTGATCAGTCCTGAAGGCAAAGAGCCTGACTGCAAGCAATAAGTGTGTGTGTGCGTGAGAGTTCAAAGGAGGATTCTGCCTAGCAAACACCCTTCCAAAAGACAGCACTTTCACTTGAGACTGTGAATCTGGGAATATAATTGTATTTCTCATCTGTACTTCCCTATGTTAAAGCAGTGTGGATTTTAACATACCTAGAGAAGAGTGTGGGTAAGTGGAGAAATTCTGGGAGGGAATGTGTCGGATCTCTAGCTACACACAGTGCTAACGCATGCTTGGACTCCCACTCTCCTCATTCTCCCCTTTGCATCACCTGCCTGCTAAGTTGAACGTCTTGGAGGTGGTGAGACAACATAAGGAAGGACTGTTTTCCCAGCTCTGGGAGAAAACAGAAAAAGTGTAAATGGGGCAGCTGATACAAGGGATGTTAGGATTTTAGCTTAGGACATAACTTCTGCATTTGATTTGCAACGTTCAGAAACAAATTATGCAGATACAGTATACTGCCAACTCCTCTCCCAAGCACAAGGAAGATTTACAACATATTGGAATATAGATAACCTACTAAAATATTCCCCAGCTGAGTATGACTTTTGTTGCCTACACAATGAACATTCCTGGGTTTTTCATGTATCATTTCTTAGAATTTGTTCAGTTTGATATGGTGTGCAATCTCCAAATATTGAGTCTTCCAAATACTGAGACTTTAGTGGTAATTGCAAGGTCTTATCACCTTTTAAAACATGGGTAAAAGTACCATAGGTGATTAGATCACTAAAACTATAATACTGATTCAGGCATTGAGTCATTTTACCAAAACTGCCTTTGAAAGCAACTGCTTCTAAGTACACTCCAAGACAATTACAGATAGAATATGGCACATGCTATATTAAGGACTTCTAATAATTTTTAAAGATTATATAAGGCTCTGAAGAAGTAATTAGCTATGATTTCAATAATTATATTCGTTGTCCTAGCTCTAGATTCTTGCCATCCATGTAAACATATATTTTCCCTTTGAGTCTTACCACTCACAAACCTCAACTATTTACAAACAGTGAGAAGTAGGTCACTCCCACTTCTTCAGATCCTGAAGTCGAAATGAAATACAAACATAAATGCATTCATGTTGAGTCAACTTTTATTCTTGCATCTATCTGTTGGACTTAAACTTAAATAGGGAATGCATAAAAACTATGGACAGAAATGGTTAGAGAGATATGTACTACCAGACCACTATTCATCTATCCTTTTTTTACTGTCCTTTACTCTTTGTAGTCCTTAAGACATTATTAATTTTGTATCTATTTCCCCTTCCATATAACTGCTCTTGTTTAGCAAATTTCTTTCCTGTTCACTATCTTAATCTTTTTCAGTAACTAATAATTTC